>NC_060271.1:134161531-134486245 GCF_021613505.1 Equus quagga | reverse complement strand
TCCACTGCCAATCTTCCTCTTTTGCTGAGGAAGATTGGCCCTGAGCTAACATCCATGCCCATCTTCCTCTATTTTATGTGTGGGACACCTGCCACAGCATGTTTGCAATAACTACTTCTATTCTACACAGTACTGGAAGTCCTAGCAAATACAAGAAAATGAGAGAAAAAATGAGAGAAAAAAAAGGCGTACATATATTTTTTCAATACTTCAACAGAATATGTAATTGTGAACATAAAAATCCCTAAAGGAGATCCTCCCCGAACCTGCTAATACAAATAAGTGGTTTTGGTCACCGGATGCAAGCTCAATATGCAAAATAGTATTAATAATTTTATTTATATATACTGGAAAAGAACAGCTGGAAAATAAAAAATACCGTTTACACTGACTTTGAAAATATGAAATGTTAGGATAAATTTTTTTAAATATATGAACTATGGAACTACGAAAAACTGTTAAGAAAAACTAAAGATCTAAGTAAATAGCAGGAAGCAGCTTAGTGGTTTCCTGGGGTGAGGGGCCGGAGGAACAATGGCAATTGTTGATGGTATTGGTATTTACATGAGCGTGTGCTCTAGCAAAGATCACCAAATCGTACACTAAAATGGATACCTTTTATTTACATAAATTATACTGCAGCATAGTTGAAAGTTGATGCAGTAGGAAACGAAGCACTTGAATACAAAAGAAATATTAAAGAAATCGAAATGGTTAAAAAAAAAAATCCACCTCGAAAAACTCCCAGACTTGCAAAAGATTGCTACCAAACCTCTGGCCAAAATTTAATTCCTGTTTTATACAAAGAGTTCAAGGAAATAGTAAAAGAAGAAAAACTAGATAAGCTTGATTTCCAAAACAATGAAAGAAAATTATTGTTCATTTCGATTATGAATATGGATATGCAAATCCATAATAAAATATCAGTTAACCAAATCTGGCAATAATATTTTTAAGACATAATAAAGCATAATTCTAGTAAGATTCGTCCCAAGAATACAAGTATGCTTTAATATAACATATGCCTATCGGGGCAATTCATAACATTTATAGACTAAAGGAAAACAGGGTTATGATTATTTTATTAGATGCTGACCATGTATTTAATAAATTCAACAGCTATAATTAAAAAACACTTGTGAAATTAGAAATATAAGAATCATCAGTAAGGATTGTATTCAGCCAAATATAAAATCAAAGAATATAACTAAATAAACTGTGGCATGCGCACAGCCCTCTTCCCTCCCTTAAAAGACGTCTGGCAAAAGAAGAAATGGCAGTTCGTGATGCTGGGGACCCGGTGCTTCTCTTTTGTTACACTGACATCGTCCTCTTCCAATATGGTGCTTAAAAATAGACTTGGAAGGACGATAGCCATCACCCAGGTCCACCCCTTTCGCTGCCCAAATAACCATCTTTAGCCTCCTTTTCACACAGAGAACGTGCACACGTTCTCCCCAAGGGGGACAATCACAAATTCTCATCCAGGTACTTCATAAAATCACTTGGATTTGCAAACAAAACGCTAACAAGACAAGCTAAGAATTCTCCCTCTTAGATTTGCAAGGAAAACATCTGTTTTCTTGGAACCACCATATTATTGTGATAATGTGTTTCATCTTACTCCAGCCAACTTCATTTTTCTTTATGATATTATTTAAAATGAAAGGCAAATTAACAAGTCAGTGGTTGGGAATAATTCTGACTATGAAAAGCAGTGTAGGTATACGTATATGTATATATCTTCCCATTTGTGTAAATCTTAGACTGAAGAGACCTTGGAAACCAGATAAGTCCACTCTATATGCATAGATTAGGGAATTCCAGAATGATAAAATTATTTCCCAAAGTTCTACATGAGTTAATGGCAAATCCCGCACTTGGGATTCAATTTCTTAATCTTTGTTTATTGCTCTTTCTCTTAAAATCAAAATTATACTTTATAATAGAATCAACACTCAATTTTTGGATATTCCAGCCAGCAATATGAATAATGAGCAAATCTGTTAATTTAGTTTTTTGTTTGCGCTGCTGCTGTTTCTAGTGCTTACGAGTGGTTTTCAGAAAGTTAGGTCAATATCACTTACATGATTATCAGTGAATAAGATTCTCCTTGTAATTCCACATCCATATCCACATTACACACACAGTTTAGTTTGGGGTTATTTTTATTTCCATGGTTTTCTTTAAATAGCAGTAGAAGATTCTTGAGCATCTTTATGAACTGACCCTGTATGAAAGCCCCTCTGTAATGACTTGATAAGTAATTTCTGCTAATTTAATAATAGAAATTGATGGCTTAAATCATTATAATGATAAGAGAGGGATTGAGATAAAAGCCACAAAACCTTCTCTTGCAGGTGCTACAAAATACTACACATTCTCCATAGAATAAAGAGATTGTGACGGATTCCAGGATGATGATCATAATGGTTTTGAAAGGTTCACAAGTCTGTGGAACTCTGGGCTATCGATTTTTTTCCACAAGAGAGAAAGGAAGATCTCAGTCTATGAAAGATATGCATTTCTAATCAGACAGATCATTGAAATCTTGGCTTTGCCAACAACTAGCTGTGTGATCTTGGTCAGTGTTTCTGAGCCTTGGCGTCCTTATCCTAGAGTTGATATAATACCACCTACTTCAAGCTTGTGATGAGGATTAGAAGAATTTAAAGTGCTTGCTAGAGTGCCTGTCACCATTTGTGCCCAATGAATTATATTAATTGAATTCACAGCAGAGAAGTTATTCAAATGCCACCAATGTAGAAATACTTCCTGGAGATGAGTCAAGACTTGAGTTCTAGAACCAGACTTAATGGGAAAGAAAAGGAACATAGACGGGCTGAAATGGCATTTCTTTGCTTCCTCACACACAACGGTCACTCCTTTCTTCAGGAGATATGGAGCTCAGAGGGGCACACACATGGCTAAAGAGACAAGACCTAGAATTGTTCAGCTGAAGACCTGAAGACCAACTGACTTTCTTTTTCCAGTCCACTATGACCGCCTTTTGGAAAAAACAATCTTCCTGAGCCTTTGCCCTCATGATCCTCCTGTCCACATCAGAGGGACGGGATGGCCTTCTGTAGACCTATTCTGCCCCCAGGGCTGCTGCCCCTCTGCCCTCTTTATACCCAGAAAAGGGTTTAAGACCTCCTGCTCAGTACTCTGAGTATCCAGTCCCAGTATCTTCTAATCAGTCGTGAGCCTAGGAAGTCAACGTTAGTACTTAGAGTGTGTTGCTGAAACCACATCCCAGGTTTGTATCCTGATTTCCACACCAATTTTACTTGATTGCTGCTCTAAGCCCAGGTTTTGGTGATGAACTCTCATACGGGCAGTCTTTGTTAGAGCTGCTATAAGAAAATACCACGGGCTGGGTGGCTTATAAACAATAGAAATCTATTTCTCACAGTTCTGGAGGCTGGAAATCTGAGATAAGCATGCTGGCATATTCAGGTGAGGAACCACTTCTGGGTCATAGACTTCTTGCTATGTCCTCACATGGTGGAAGGAGACAAGGAGCTCCGTGGGGACTCTGTTATAAGACCACTAATCCTATTCATGAAGGCTCCACCCTCGTGACCTAAGCACCTCCCAAAGATCCTACTGCCTAATACCAAGGCCTTGGGGGTTAGGATGTCAATGTAGGAATTTGGGCCGAACACAAACATTCAGACCAGAGCAATGGCAACTGTTGTTCTGGAGCTAGGGCTCTGACGCTGAATCCAACCATGAGATTTAGAACCTAATTTACATGAATTTACATTTGCTTTATAGCCTAACCTAAAGGTGCATGGTTCTAAGTTGCTTAGGCCCACAGTGTGTTTCTGCTGCATCCTTTCTAAGACGGAATAAAAACGTCTGCCTCAAGTGTTTTTGAGGGAGTTGAGGTGTTGCATATAAACTGCCTGGCATATTGCTGGTGCACAATAAGTATAGCCTACTGTCCTGGAGCTGGCTGGCTGCCCGCCTGAGATCTCCATGTGCTTGCCTCTTCCTTTCTTTTTGCAGTGCTACACCTACCTGCTGGAAAGACCATGACCTTTTCAATTCCTGACACCTGAAAGTAAGTTTCTTTCTTCGGCTGCCTTTTCTCTCAGACACTCTCATCTGCTGACTGTTTTCTCCCTGGCCGTATCACAAAATAAGTACAAGATCTTTCCCCGGAACTATCACAAGCATCATAAAGCTGCTGGTCTTTATTTTGTGTTTTTGTTTTCCTTTCCTGAAAAATTCTCTACATCTGTATCAGAGACTTCCATTTTGCTTCTATCGGCACTCTCGCCAACTTCTCTGTGGCTTTCTGAGTTGTGATGTGGTTTTCCAAAGTGCTAAGACGCATTTCCTTAGTTGGAAGCCCTGTTTATTTTTAGTGTTCTTTTTTGATGATCATGTACCATTGTGGCACATAAGAATATTCTAGATCTGGCTCCCGCCCGGTAGCGCAGCGGTTAAGCACGCATGTTCTGCTTCGGCGGCCCGGGGTTCGCTGGTTTGGATCCCGGGTGTGGACATGGTACCGCTTGGCCCACCATGCTGTGGCGGGCATCCCACATATAAAGTAGAGGAAGATGGGCATGGATATTAGCTCAGGACCAGTCTTCCTCAGCGAAAAGAGAAGGATTGGCAGCAGTTAGCTCAGGGCTAATCCTCCTCTAAAAAAAAAAAAAAGAATAAAACTTCATGGAAAAAAAAGAATATTCTAGATCTCATTATGACACTGATTTAATTTCTCACCCCTTCCTGGATCTATATCCTTTGAAGTGTAAATTTTAGTTCCCTCCGTAAAAGTGGAATATATTTCCCTGCCCTTAGGTTTGGTCTTCTTCTTGTGCCTTGCTTTGATCAATAGAACAAGGAGGAAGTGACAGTGTGTCAGTTCCAAGCTGAGCCTTTAAGAAGTCTTGTGTTTCCACTTTCCCTCTCGCAGATTTGCCATCACCGTGAGGTGAACACACCTGGGCTACTCTGAGCATCTCAGGAGGATGATTAACAACACCTGGAGAAGCACTGCCTTGGCAGAGGTACCCCGCTGTGCCCATCCTAGATCAGCCATCCTCCAGCCAACTCACCAAATCGTGAGCCATAATATTACGTAATGTGGTTTTAAGCCAATTCATTTTAGGATGGCTTATTTTATAGCAAAAATTAACTGAGAAAAAGGATATGGATAAAGTATAGTGTAGCTTAAATATAATATGCCGGTAATACAGGAATTTTTACACTTTGCACTTATTATTGTTGAATAATTTGGAAGGGAAATATAAATTTTGCAAATATGATTGGGTTTGGTAGGCCAATGGAAAAACAAATCTGATTCCAAGGATCCTTCTTAACAGAAGGATTTTCCTCAATTGCCAAGTCTTTCTGTCTTTTCTACTCTCCTTTCTTTCCACGTGTATCTCCTACCATGTTTCATTTCAGAAACACATTGAATGAACATCAGCTGGTGATGCATCTTCAAATCAGACCAAGTTCTTGAAGGGCCCTCCTAGAAAACTGATGTTTTCCAAAATGCCAACCTGACTGAATCACTGTAAGGAGAAATGGACTATTCTGGTGTTCCCTGCCTATCTCTATATAGCGTGATTGTCAAACAATGAGGAAAATTGCTAAATCTGCAATTTTATTCAGCATTCAATTTTTTTTTCCCCGAGGTTGGAGTGATCATCCAGATTTCGGCATTTTACAAGAAATTGCAATAGGATACATTCAAAGTGAATTCTAAGTGACCAAAAGCTACTTGATCAGAAGAATTTAATTTATAACAAGATTCACCACTTCAGAGTCAATCCTCTCCCTTTTATTATCCAGAGGCTTCAGAATTAATCTTTATCTATGGATTGCAGTAAATTCATATACTGGATACTTACAGAGTTGCAATTACTAAGACCCAGGGTCTGAAACAATTACCACTAGAACCACATTTTGTTCTCCCCATGGTACTGTCATGCTCTCAAAATCGGGGTTTTCCTTAATTTTAAGATTATGTGCCCAAATTTCTAGGCACTATTGTTCATCAAAATTCAACTCTGATACACACCCCCTTACACCTGTATACTACACATTACTTTCCACTTTCATGCACTCTATTTATTATGCAGCAAATTCCCATAACATTCCTGACTCCCAAAATTACACCAAACATTCTCTTTCTGTGTAAATCATGGCATGCATGTTGTATGTTTCAGCAGAACCTAGATGGAAGTCCCTGAGGGTCACACACTTCCCTACAAGCTCCCTCCCACAGCCAACCCAAAGTCTTTGCTGCAAATCAAAGGGCATAAAGAAGTAGAAAATTCAGACTTGAATAAGAAAATTCTGGATTGAAATTGCATGACTTTATGCTCATTAAGTTCTAGGCAATCAGGTAAAATGTCTGTTGTAATATAAACTAAATTCAGTTATACATGAATACAGTTTTTTCACATTGGTCTTGGTGCTTGAGAACTCTATACCTACCAAATTCGTGATTCCAATGACAATATTCTGGAATCAATGTTATTACACAAGAATGTACATGTTGTTAAAGCTGCACGGAGGAGAGAGTGAAAGCAGAGTGGTCATGGAAGAATAACTCTGTCTGGAAAAATGAGTAGAAACTCTTCAGTGGAAATGTGGGATAGGAAGATTGCAAGCAGAGCAAGAAGCATGAACAAATATACAGAAGAATAAGATCGCATATTCTGGAAATTTCTAGTAATTTGGTGTATCTGGAGAGTAATTTTCTCCTTTCAATGTCTTCCTATTTCATCCCATCTTCCTCCATTCTGTGGGAGGAGTTGGAACAAGAGGAATATCCAAGATACCTCTACCTCCAAAATGAGTTTTTCTCTATCTTGGGAAAAGCCTGGAACGATTCTCCATTTTCACAAGGGCGAAAAAGAACCAGGAACGATAAGAAAGCATCATGGGTTGATTCTCAAGTTTTTTGCTCTCAGGACTGCGTTATACTCCTTAGTTATCGGGGCCCCAAGGAGGTTTTGTTTATGTAGGTGATAACAAATAATATTAATCATATTCCAAATTAAAACATTTTACAAAATAAAACATTTAAAATGTTTACATGTTAGTTAACTTAAAATAGCATTAATACATCCATTATTGGTAAATATAACATTTTAATAAAAATAAATATTTTCAAGCATAAAACATGGTGAAAAGATTGGTCTTTTGCATTTTTGCAAATCTTTCATGTCTGGCTTTATAGAAAACTGTTGGATTTTCACATCTGCCTCCATTTTCTTGTGATAGGTTGTCTTGCTTCAGGTATAAAGGAGACCCTGGATCATACAGTATATAAAATGAAGGAGTATTTTAGTGATCTTTTCAGATAATTGTAGATATTCTTCCCTGGAACCACACCTAACTGACAAATGATAGTTTCTTAAAGGTCAGTTGCAATGTAGAATACGAAACCACAGCAATAAACTTTTCATGCTTTGTTATATTAAAATTCACGAAGTCTATCTTATACTTTGAGTAGATTTTTGCCCATGTTTGATTTTGTAACACTATGCCCTAGTCATTGGAAAATACTGGCTTATTCAGAAGCATTAACTCATATCATTATGTACTATCAAACTCATATGCAATAATGCACCTTCAATCTCATCAGGAAAGTCTTTATACGTCGGGAAGCTAGCAAGCTCATGTGGGCAGATTCAAGCCTTATTGCAAAATCCTAATTTTCACATTAAAGCTCAAATTTTATTATCTGCAACAAATACTGTAATGCTTTTTCCTTGAAATGTCAGACTCACTCCATCTATTTTTGAAAAAATGCCCTCTAAATGCTTCTGTTTTAATAATTCATATTTTTTCAATTGTTAGTTGTTCTCTCAAGTAAAAATTACATTCCATGTACAAGGCAGATAGTTTAGCTCGTAACTCCAACAATTGCTCAAAAGGCTTTCCTTGGTACAACTCTCTTATTTCATATGCAGCAGAAGTGTTTTATGTACACTCTCCCTTTCATCACATAAAATATTAAAAAGATATCCACAGGGTCAAGATCTAACAAAATTAATTATTGCAGCTTTTTTATCAAGAATATTCTTGGTAAAACTGGCGTTTTTTTCCTATGAATGTGTAGTAGTAAAGAATCCAATGACTGTTAGTACAGTTTGCTGCCACTGATTGATCGGTGCACAGGCACCAGCAAACTGCCCACTATTGTTTTTGCATCATCAATGCAAATATCAACACAATAAAAAAGGAAAATAATTACTTAATGGAATTGTGAGAATAATCTTGATCCCATGTATCCCCCTGAAGGTGTCTCATGTTCCCCTAGTGGTCTGTGGACCACGCTTTGAGAACTTTTGGTGTAAGGAATATAAAGAACAAGGATTCTGGTATACTGATTGTGACATATTCCCAGGGACAAGTTTATTTAAGAGTGGCTTTCTAGAGCTTAGGACTCCCCATTTTTGCCTTCTCCAGTGGATCTCAAACTGAGCTATGCATAGGCACCACTTCGGGAACTTGTAAGAAAAAAAAAAAAAAAGATTTAGAGAGCTGGCCTTCTCCTGTGGATTTAAACTTAAAGTCTAGAGAGCTGTATTGAACTTTGCTTTTTTATCGTGTTCCTGGTGATAGCATTCAGCCAGATCATGGGATATGTTTGGAAACCCCTAGATCAATGTATCTACAGGAAGTCCGTTGGTGTGTTATTGATTATGTGTTATACTAGGGATATTCATGGGTATGACCAGTCTACCAAGATGCCAGTCTGTCTTGTCTCTTGTTTCTAGTGGCTTAGAAAGTACAGTTACCAGCGAATCCACTACAGAGAATTAATTTAGGAGACTTAAATTATAGTTATCAGAGAATGTTTAAATGAAGAGATTAAAGAGAAGGGGATTTCTTTCTATTTATTTCTGGACTGTCATGATGCAACTTTCCAACAACACTCTAACAGCTTTTTAAATCTTTTGGACCACATCGTCTTGGATAATATTTTTATATTTTCCTAAAGCTTTGCAAAAGTCTTATAAGTGTTAATAGGTGTTAAAACCTATGTTTTTGACATAATAATAATAATGTTATTATTAATTTAATAATAATAATAATGTTTTGACATAATAAGGGGAATGGCCATCAGATCCGGGAAATCAAGTGAAAGATGATAATTAGTTAAGATCCTTAAGGAAGAAGTTATATGAGTGACAGTCAAAGGACAGAGAGGGGCTTCTTTGAGAAAAAGCTTATTTTTAAAGAGATAAGGCCAGGAAAGGGAGGACCTAAAACCAAGGGAATCATGCTTCTCCCTATGCACCCAAGTTTCCAAGGAACCCATGGTCTCAACGTGAGATGCTGCACGTGTGTTGGGAAGAGGCAGGCGGTGATCAGTTACCTGCTGGACATTCATGCCTCTGTACTCACACACATGTCCAATGAGGACAAGAACAGTCACAGAATTGCTATAAAGGTTAAACAAAATAATGTATATAAAGAGCTTAGCACAGTGCCTAGCCTGTTGTAAACTTTGAGAATGTTTTAACTCTTATTCTTTAACTCTTATGTAATAATTATTTGACAATTTTCTGCAGTAAAGTACTTGGCTCACTTATCTTTTTACCCTTAGTGCCTTGCAAGTAAAAAGTCCTTAGTAAAGATTTATTACATTGATTAGATAAAGTGTTATAAACCAAAATTTTCTTTGAGTGATTTCTTTGAAAAAGAAGAGGAAAAAAAGGCCCCAGTGTAGAGAGTGCTACTGATATAAATGGTAGAAAACCTGTTCAATAGCTAAGCGGGGGAAAAAAAAAAAAACCCACAGCATTCTCTAAAGTGACTTACTTTCAATTTTATGATCGACATTCTCTTTTCTCTTAATTCTTTAGAAAAATTCATTCTGAAGTTCATTAACCTGACTAGCACTGAGGGTCAGACGAAGGATCCGTAGATGCCTGTCCCCCAAAACTGAGATTTCTTTAAATGTTTGGTAGAATCTGCCAGTGAAGTCTTTGTGTTTTCCTTGGTGGGAAATTTTATTTGCTAATTTAATCTCTTTCCTTAATAGGTTTCTATTTAGACTTTCTATTTCTTCCTGAGTCAGTTTTAGTAGTTTGTGTCCCTCACAGAATTTGGATATTTCATCTAAGATATATGATTTGTGGGCACACAGTCGTTCATAGGATTTCCTTATAATCCATTTTATTTCTGTAAGATTAGTGTTAATGTCCTCACTTTCATTCCTGACTTTAGTAATTTGAGTCTTCTCTATTTTTTCCTTGGTCAATCTGGTCAAAGTTTTGTAATTTTGCTGATCTTTTCAAAGAACCAACTTTTAAAAAAATTTCTTTATTGTTTCTCTGTTTTTCATTCTATTAATTTCTGCACTAATCTGTAATATTTTCTTCTTTCTGTTTGCTTTAGGTTTCACTAACTCTCTTTCTCCCAACGTCTTCAGGTAGAATGTTATTGATTTGAGACAATTCTTCTTTTTCACTGTAGGCATTTATGGTTATAAGTTTTCCTCATAAGCACTGTTTTAGTTACATGCTGTAAGTTCTAGTATGTTGTATCTTCACTTTTATTCATCCCCAAGCTTTTTCTAATTTCCTTTGTGTGTGTTTTTTTTCCTTTGACTCATTGTTTGCTTGGGAGAGTCTGTTTAATTTCCACACATTTGTGATTTTTTTGAATTTCCTTCCATCATTGAATTTTAATTTTATTCCATTAGGAGTGGAGAACATATTTTCTATGATTGTTCAGTTGTTTAAATTTCCCTTCAATTCTGCTTTTCTTGGAGCAATACTCCTGCTTTTCCAGAAGGATGTTAAATGCCTCTGGTCTTCTCCACTTGTCTCTCCCAACATGCATTCTCTGCTCTACAGGCAATCTGGGCTCCAGTGATCTTAACCAGTTGAGACTGGGTAGAGATTCTGCCTATGAGTAAGGGCTGGGTGGAAGAAGAGAGCCCAGACCTCTCGGCTGCCCTTGCTTGGAATTTAGCCTCTGCAACAAGGAACTAGGTTGAGAATAAAAATGCTGCCAGTCTGACCCTCTTTTGTCTGGGAACTGAGAGACAGAGCCTTTTCTTTCTGTTCATACCCACCTTGAATAGAGTTTCTGTCATGGTGAGCTGGTGGGAGAGGGGGTACAGTAGGAAGGGAGTCATAACTCAAATGCCAGAGACTTCCACTGTTCTTGCCAAGCTTTAGCAGATTTTATTGAATAAATGTTGCTTCATTCGCTGCATATCCTTAGGACAATTTCCCATGACTTTAAAGTTCTTTTTTAAAAAATAACTTTTACAAATTATGGCTATTCCACTGGGGATTGTGTCCATGGAGGGAGCTCCTCATGCCACTGTAATATACACTATCCTCCTGACACAACATATTATATACTATCCACATTTTCCTTAGGAGTAAATGGGAGAGAGAAGAAGAATTTGATGCTAATGTTATTGTTCACAGTGAGGGGTAGTATACTGAGTAATATTATAGGCCAGGAATTGTGCTCATAAGTATGTTTTACTCCCATGATTTCCAATTCCTGTGCACAGTGACCTGTTCTTGCTTTATGACAATTTCTTTATTGTGGACACTAGTCTCTCCAATCTCATTTTGAGGATCTTCAACCTTCTTATTTCAGGTCGCTTTCTTATTTTCAGAGACTGAATTCTCCCATTTAATTGATAGGGGGGTTTTTTCTCCTCTTAGATCTCAGCGCATGCTTTACGTTTGAATGACTATCTTAGGGAGGTCCCTCTCTTACTCACTCCCATCTTAACTTCTCCATGAAGTCACACGTCTTGTGGTTGTCTTCCCAGTTTAGACATGTTTTATAATGCAGTTTGGGGTTCCGTCTGTAAGAAGTATTTTAGTTCAATACCTGATTGAGGCTGCAGCTTGGGCGGCTTGCAGTTCGTGCAGCTCTTCCTCTCTCTCCTTTCACACTAAGCAAGCAGCTCGTTCACAGCCACACTAACGGTTACAATTATTTCCAGCCTTGATTTAGGAATAAAAAACCCATTCACCACCCATTCAACCAATGAACAGATTACATATTCATTTGAGAGACCTGTAGACCCACTTTAGTTGAATTCCTGGCCACCATTGACTGGCTCTAGTTTCCACATTCAGAGCCTAATAACCTCAGAGCTCCAAACCAAGCTCCCCAGTGTGTTTCCATTCTTTTCCTGGTTGGGAAGTTGTGTGTCACTTCGTTGAGTTGTTTTGTGCTCATATGTGCTTTTTTTGGTATATATGTGTGTGTGTGCATGTACATGTACATATAGACACACACATATTCATGTATAGTAACATGTTTTATTGAAAATTGTTATATGTTTGGAGTGTGGTAGAGTTCATACCTTTCCTATGAACTTATATGTCATCTTGACTGGAATTTTCATAAGCACTCTAAATTATTGTTTTCTGTAATGTTTGTTAAAAAACACTTTGAAGTAGGTAATAATCCGCCACTTTTACAATTGGACAAAATGAGTCTAGACGAGATTATGTAACTTGCCTAGAGTTATAATGCTAGTTTTTGCTAGAGCCACTATTTGATACCCAGTAGGTTTTGATCAATTATCCATGATCTTTCCATTTCACTATGCTGAGGAGGAGTCCAAAAATAATCTTTCAAATTAATACAGATTTACATTTAAATATTTTCAAACCAAATTGCAAAACATGCTTTTTCCTGTATAGGTAAAAAATTGTTATTTCAGATCTCATTTTTATGAATTGTTTCATTCATAATTTATTTGCTTTCTCAGGTAGTCAGTATAGCTCTCTCTAGACAAAGCAGAAGAAAGCCTACAGCTGTCTCCTTGACACCTACTGAAGAAGACAAATAAAATTAATAGTCATCTCTCGCCCAGGGAAGGTTAGTTTTAACTGGTGCAGAAAAGAAGAATCTTGCAAAGAAAAGGCATCAGTATTTACAACTGTCAAAGCCACAGGAGCAGTAATTTAAACAGCATGAGCTGCATCTCTTGCACACAATTTGTGCACCTCTCTATTCCTGCAATTCTCTGATCCCCATGGTTTCAGCACCAAACCCAAATGGAAATGGTAAGGAATTTTAAGGTAGAATCCAACTCATTCCTTCAGTGACTCATCTCCAGCATGAACTAAGTCTCTTGTTTAATCAAGGTGTTAAAGTCAAGGAAACACGAAGAGCCAATGCCTCATGCATTTCAAAATCCTCTCTGGGGTGAAGTGGCCAGGTGTGGGCTCACTGACAGGTCGCTATGATTCAGGCTCACAGCAATGACACTGGGCACAATATTCAAGGTGGCAATTAATGCCTAGCACTGGCTTCATAGCTGAGAAACCACAGCCTTAAGCCAGATTCAGCAGTGATTAGCTGTGGACAGAAGACAAGTTACTGAATCTGGCTGACCCTCCGTGAACTTACCTAGGAAAGGACAAAAGCAGGTCACACGGTTATCCAGAAGGTTAAGAGTCATTGCAGCTCCAACAAGACTGGCACTTGAAGGGACTCAGTAAATGGTAGCTCTACCACGATGACTATTTTCACTTAAGAGGAAAAGATTTATCCTTCTGCCTACACTTGTTCCTGGATATTTTGTGGAAAGAGGTAAGATATGTTTATATATCTGTCAAAGAGTAATCTCAAAGATGTGCTACTTGTTATTTTCATGACATAATAAAAGTGGAAGTTAAAAAGGGGAAATGCCATCTCATTGCTATGATAAAAATGGGTAGATTATTTCAGAGAAGGGAAGACTATCAGACTAACCAGAACACACACACACACACACACACACAAGGTGATGAAGACCAGTTTTCAGTGGCTTCTTGGATAAAGGTCATACCCAGTTCATAATCTATTGGCTACCAAGGCCATTTCTGTGTAGCTTCTTTAAAGGTGACAAGTTTTATTTTAGGTTACTTTCAAATGAGCATGGGTATTCCTTGTGTGTAAGAGGGCTGGGATGTGATAATTACGTGGACATCTCTGGACTGAGTTACAGTTACTTCCAGGTAGGTAAAGGGAAATGGCCAAGGGAGCTGGCATATACTAACAAGGCGCACCTTCCATTCCAGCTACAAGTTCGGAGCCCACCAATGTGGTGCAAGAGACCCACACATGCAGACAGGTCACCTGAGCCAGAGCCACCTCGCTGATTCCTGCTGAGCCAGGATCGCCAAATGCACAAACTGAGCCTCCTCTCCTTGGAGAGAGCCCTCCAGGGCACAAAACGTTTTGCTGAAATCTTCCAAGAGAAAGGAGCTATTCTGCTGAAATTGTTGCCACTTGCCTGTCCCTATCCAGGAATCCTTCTCTGAAGGATTGCAAGCTACTAGGAGTCATGCAAGGCAATGAGAAAATGCAAGTGAATGTTCTTCTATATGTCCTGTGACAAGCCATCATATGCATTCTTGTGTTTTAACATCAAAACAAAAGAAACATGCTATGGCAGGGGGAAGATATCCATAACTTTTTCTTTCCCAGATGTACAAAATTCGACATTGTAGATTTTTTTGCTAAAACATGGAAATTAATTTCGAGATTGTGAGAGAAAAAAAATCAACACAAGCTACTTTGAAAGGAAGAATTTGGCCAGGATACACATTGTTTCTCCCTTTTCATGGGCTGCTTTCTCGGTTTTTAGAGTGCAATGAGCAAAAAGGGTTTTAAATATCATCTAAATAACAACATACCACATTGAAACCCCCCCTCATTCTCAACACATATGACTTTTACACAAGTCCATATTGTCAATCAAATGCTACCAGGAAATCAGTCTGAGTAACAGCAGTTTTATATACCACATTTTCACAAGTCACACCATTTTATGATTACATATCAAAGACATACACGATGCCAACCAATCTGTCAGCATTTAAATGAGGCATTTTGGAAAAAAAGTCAGACCCAGCGTAAATGCGCCTAATGCTGCACCATCATAAACCATGCTCTGGTAGGAGTTTAATGTACCTGTGGCCCCATCAGCTGCGTGCGGTTTCTTTTGATGAAGCAAGATTAATTCCTCAGCATTACCTGTGGAGGGCAGATTGCAGCCCCTTCTAAGAACGTAAGCTAGACGTATCTCTCAAATCTAGCCCACTTCCTTCTCCTTTTTAAATACCTATATCCAGGGCTTGCTTCAGGCAAAATTGTGAAGAGGACAACTTTGATTTCCAGGACTGTGTTTTGAAAGCAAGTGGCATTGTGTTTGGGAAAGAATTTTGGAGACAGACAGATCTAGGTTTTAATACTGGCTCTGTCACACACTAAATGAGTGACTTAAGGCAACTAACTCACTGGAGCTCTCAGAGCCTCAATTTCCCCTTCTGTACGGGGGAAATTGTTCTGTCAGCTCACGGGGCGGGCATGTCTAAATTCCCTTATCCTATTTATCATTGAATAAGACTCTTAAAATCAAAATTGTAACACACAGATGCCTTTTTTAGGTAACACCTTTCTTCATTTTGATTAGTCTTTTTTACGTTTATCATTACTTTCCACATTTTAAATGTATTTATTTCACCGTGTTACCAAATTTTATTGTAGCTTCATCAAATCCATGTGGAAAGGGAGAATGTGTAAATAAATGTAAACGAAATGCCCATGGGTTCTTAATTCTCATGATGGTGTAATGAGCTGCTAACTCAGAGTTGTACGTTTTTCCACTGGGATATTCATTTTCACTGATTGTTACACCTAAGGGCTAAAACTCTCATGGCCAAACTTCAGACAAAAGCAGAAAACACAAAACCTTACTGGCCATGTGGGGGAGGGATGGAGCAGGAGAGGCGCTTGATCCCCCCCACTGCCTCTGAAATCAGACCAGATGGGAGAGCGTTTGCTCCATCCTAGAATTCGGCCGACCCTGCCAGTACGTGATAATGAAACCACTGAGATTTCATCTGCCCAATTGAATCAAAACTGAAAGGATCAGTTCAAACCAGATGGACTGGGATGCTGCACCAATTGCCCATGAGGACTCTGGATTTAAAGAGCCCTGTACCTCCAGGGTTTAGGGGGCAGCATAATCCCAAATCCGGCACTCTAGCTCACCAGTCACCACCGCGACCTAAGCTGCACTTTGGTCAGCCGCCCTGCTGCCTCCCGAGGCTGGATTCATAGCTTCTGGAGCTGGACTGGGCTCAGGGCAGTTTTAGAGCTGGAGCAGGAGTGGAGAGATGCATGGTTGATGAAAACTTGGTGGCAGCTAAGTCCAGTACTTTCAGGGAAATGTAAGACTCAGATGTTGAAGAGATTAAATACAAATGCCAAGCTCATTGACTGGAGACGAAAGAGGGGTCATGGAATGTGGACCTAGTGGAGAATCCAGGGGCTAGAACACCAGGAAGAAGAAGTGCATTCCAGACCCCACAGCGTCATAGCCACCATGGGAGTTGCAGTCTCTCGGGTGTTAGCAGTTGTCCCAGTAGGGCTGTGTGTGTATGGCCTGGGTGGAGCTGATGTCAGAGCCTAAGAAAGCACAGGTCTTACTGCTTGCTCTCCTTTCCTGGGTGGAGGATGAGAGTGTGGCCCATGAATAGAGCCCAGAAACTTGGGAGTGAGGGTGGTCAGAAATAACTTACAACTGCAGAGCAATGAGGAAGGAGCAGTTTGAAATTCCAGACATGGGATTAAAGCATTGTATCTAACGGCTGGGAGGCAGCATGGGGTCTGTTATGGACTGAATGCTTGTGTCCTCCTCGATCTCACATGTTGAAGCCCTGACCCCCAGTGTAATGGCATTAGGAGTCAAGGCCTCTGGGAAATAGTTAGGTCCTGAAGGCAGGAGCCTCATGTGGGGATTAGTGCTCTTATAAGAAAAGGAAGAGAGAAAGACCTCTCTCCGAGTATGCACCGAGGAAAGGCCATGTGAGGACACAGCACGAAGGCGGCCATCTACAAGCCAGGAAGTGGGCTCTTACCAGGATCCAACCCCGCAGACACTTTGATCTTGGACTTCCAGCCTCTGTATCTGTGAGAAATAAGTGTCCGTTGTTTAGACCACCCAGTCTGTGGTATTTTGTTATAGCAACCCAAGCTGACTAAGATAGGATCACAGGCAAAGAGTCAGCAAATCTAATAGGTCAGATGGGGACCGTGGGTTGGAGACTTGGGGCTGAGTCAGCATCTCTCTTGGAGAAGAACACGTTCTGTGTATCTTCCATGGATGACGAGGCTGCATGAACAGTAGAAGACACACCTTTTGAGATGCAGAATACAAAGCCAAGTGTTTATGGCAAAGCAGCGGAGAGAGGGCTCTGCCACCTCTACCTGGGAGAGGCTTATTGGACAAGGATGAGACGCCCAATACAAAGAGATTTGGGTGGACTGAATTTAAAGATTATAAACAGAAATACATGAGGCCAGATGAAGAGAGCGGCTCCACGTGAGGATGGGATTGGGAGAAATTGAGCCTCATCACAGCTCTGCAAAGATGAAGTGGGAGGAGAAGCCACTCAAATGATGTGAAGGAAAGCAAGACACAGCACAATTAATGCAGGAAGGCCAGTGTGGGGCCGAGGAGATGTGAATCCAGTGGGTACCCCTATGCATGAGGAGAGGAACAGAAGGACAGGCAGGGAGGCAATGAGTGATGATCAAGTCTCTTGGAGAGGAACCGGAATGGGGCTGAGGACTTAGAGTGAGGGGGTGGCAGAATTCAACTAGAGGGAGAATGAGGAAATGTCAGGCTAAAAAGAGAACCGAAGATGATTTCAAAGAAGGGATATTCTGCCCTGTACACAGAGTTAGAGATTCATTCCAAAATGAACTGAAATATCTAGCAATGGTTTCAGGAAAAGAAATATGCTAATTATGATCAAAGAGAATGGCTTTGAGTAAAAATACAGATAATGTGCTGCATTTATTTGTTTATTCTTTCACACGTGTGGAGCCCCACAAGACTGCAGGCCCGTGGTCATTGTCTCGTATCAAATATAGAAAAATATAGAGACTTCAGGCTCAGAGAGGCTGAGGTACTTACTCAAATACCCACAGCAAGTTAGGAATGGGCCTGGTACAATGGCTGGTACTTAATAGTCCCTTAATAAGCATGTTGATTTGAATTTGTTTACTACTGGAGCATGCTGAAAATTTACCATTAAGTTAACATTTTTCAGAAAATATAAAATTGTACTTCTTTAAATTCCATATTTTATGAAAGCATCAAAATAAAGATATTATTTCAAAATATATTATGTAGAAAGAAAAGTAAATAAATATATTTGTGGTCAGTGTCCATAAACAAATTGTTCCTAAGTTATCCGAACTCATCCAGTTTCTGTTACAGATCTTTTTGTATATTTCATATTACAATAAATTTCTAAATGTTTCATTTGTTATCAGAAACTTATCTTTATATCAGTCTCACTAAAGTGAGCTTTTGGTAAGTTATTTAATTCTAAATGTCTACATTCTTCTTTAATATATCTTATTAATAGTAGATGAGTTTAGTAGATTTTTTAATTTAATGAAATATTGTGGAAACCAGTAAAACCCTGAGTGATAAAGGGTAATAAAATGCATTTATTGTAAATCATGTTATCCAAATAAAGTATCTGGTTTCATATATTAAACCGAACACCCATAATCATAAATTTAAGAGTGATAAACTTTATTACCTGGTTTTAGAGATATCAGTTAAAACTTAGCATTGTTCATATGGCTATATTTTCCTTTATTACGTCATTCTCCTAATATTTACTATCTAGGGTATGTAGCATTTCAGAAGTGATGTTGTGTTCTTCTGGTTATTGTCAAAAGCTGGTTTTCTCATGGCTTTACTGCGTCAAATAAGCTGGATGACACTAACGTACAAAATGTATGTCATATGATTTCGTTCTCATCTCATGTTGGAAAAAATTTATATTATGATGTAAGTGAGACTTTGGTAAAGCTTTTGGGAGAGGACTCCTGGCCGCCACCTCTGCGCCTGGGCACCCTATCACTGGCTCGCCCACGTGCGTGCTCCTCTGGGACAGCGGCAGCCCTTTCTCCTCCTCCATTTACATCACCTTCCTAACAACCTATGGAGACCTTACAGATTTCCTCAACCACCTTGTTGTGCCAACAAAATGTCATTTTTTACTTTTTCTGTAATTTCTCTAATCTTCTCTGCAAACCCCAGCCCTGATGAGTAGCATAAGGAAATTACAAAGTTCAGGCCAATTCTGATTTCAATCTTCTTATGCTTCATTTACATAATTCCATGTAGATTATAGATTTAGGTGAAGGTTCTGTGTGTTACACCACCCTCCTTTTCCCCACGCTCTCTTCCGAGAGGGTGCCAAAGCCCACTTATGCTTAACCACCTCGCTTGTCACCAACTCTCTGATACCATTTTTCTTCTGATCTTGACTTTCCCTCTGCTGACCTCGACTGCTACCCCATCCTCCCTTTGTCTCAGGGGATCTGAAAATGTCTTCTCCTTGTTTCCTTCATCTCACTCATTGTCCCTAACCTTTCCTTTACTTCCTCACAGCAGAGAACAGACTTTAACTTTTAGTGAAATTTTACTAAAAATCTGTGTTTAATAGAGACCAGAGTAAGAGAAAATAATTTGCATGGATTTCATAGCTCCAAATTTCCCCTAAGCTTCTTACTGGAGTCTGCTTTATCTCACCACTGCCTTCCAGAGACAGCAGAGAGTAGCTCATAACCCACCACTACAGGGGCCCCGTCACACCTGCCTCCACATCCAGAGAAGCCTGGTTCCCTGTCCCCAGAAATGGCAGGGAGGGGATTGTGCTCCCCCAACCCCACATATCATAGGTAGTCTGCTTCCTTTTGCTCTATTTCCTGTCCCTGGTTGTTTTGTTTCTTCTTTCTCAGGATAACTGACATTGAGATCATCTGGGGGAAAATTATTAACGTATGTAGAGAACAGCCTGGCCTTTGGGGCTCACCAAGAACATGGTGCTGGTTTGAGATCTCCAAGAAGCACGAAAAAAGATGGGATTGCATAAGCAAGAAATTTATCGAGAGAACTGTCTGTGAAGGGTAGAGGAGGAAGGAACAGGCAGGACAGCCGCCAGGCCTGGCGCAGGTCTAACACCTGTGAAAGGAGAGAGAGGAGGAAGGCCGGGGTAGGAGGAGTCTCAGCACACAGCGGAGCTCTGAGAAAACCTCCACCAAGCCAGTGTAGGGCCCCCGAACATAATGTGCCTGTTGGAGGGATCCCAACCATGCTCGGTCGGTGGCCAGGAACAGCCTACAAGGAGCATGGCTCAGCATGCACCTGTGCAGTGGTTACCGGCCTTCATTCAGCTCTGTCTCCTGCAGCAGGTTTTCCTGATGATCTAAGTGGCCATCTCCATGGCTACCACACAGTCCATATCAGAGTAAAATTAGCACATTCCCCAAACTCTGAATTACTCAGTCTTAGTATTGCAGCACATTGGCTCTCAACAGCCTGGTCTAGGGTTTCTGTGTCAAACTCACTCCATATAACTTTCAGTCTCTCTTCATTGAATGTATATATTAGTCAGGTTATAGGTGGTAACACACAAGCCGCACAAGCTCAGTGCTTATCAAAATTAATATTATTTCTGGTTTATAAAGAGTTAATTTCAGCTCAGGCAACTCCCCAGGGTGACTGTCCTCTAGTTGGGCCTTAGCAGTCCAGGCCGTGTTGGCTGTGACGTCTCGTTCTCTGTCCAGTCCTCCATGGATTACCATGGTAGGAAAAAGTGCACAGGAAGGTCTTCGGCTCAGGAGGGCACAGACAACTTTTACTCACATTCTATTTTCCAGAACTAGCCAAATAACTAGTATGGAAACATAGGGTCAAGATGTACCTCTGCCCTTAGAAGGAGATGAGAACTGTTACGGCTTGGAAGTCTTTACCCCTAGACGCAAACAGTTGCAAGATTCAGTTGATCCCCAGAGTGACCTTATAGACCTTAAATGGGAGTTATGAGGAAGTCATACCCTGCCAACTACAGTGGATCCAGCTTTTCTAGAATATATCTAGAAATTTCTGGAAACACCTGTCCTGCTAGTGCTAGGAGGGTTACCTGGAGGTGCTTCAGGGTGAACAACGCACACACTTAAAGTGATCGGTGGAGAGTATTGCAAAAACATATTATTGGAGAGCTAAGAGGAATCAAAATCTCCATCCCAAATGCTTACTATATACAAAAATATTTTCATAAACTTGTCCTGCTTTTAATTTTGCGAAAGTTAATTGGTATTTATACAGTCAAAACACTTCTCAAAAGACCCCCACTAATAATGGTGATGTAAACTGGAGAAAAGTGTGCTGTGTTAGGAAAACCAACCATATGTTTCATATTTAAAAAAATCCTAAATATATCTCTTTCCATTTGCATTTCCACTGCAGTCCCTGAAGAAAGAGGCGAGAAAACAAATGGTGTACCTGGTGAATACCCAATTAAGCTATCTCTTCTCCACCTATCAAGTGAGGGGCGCGGACCGCCCACCCAGCTGGAAAACGCACCCTGGTTAGTGTCCGATGCCACCTTGTTTCAGCTCCCCGTGGCCCAACGTGTCAGCACCTCCTTCCACTCGCCCCCCAACCATCATCAGCACCCCGCGGCACCTATTGCCTGACTGCTTTACAAGCTGCTGTCAGGAATTTAGTACCTTAAGGCTGACTTCAACACCTTTCTTTCATGTTTTATGTTTTTTCCAGTTTTATAGTCATTACCCAGCTGCAGAAAATGGCTACAAATCAGGTGAGTGACTTAAAGTGCTGGAGGAGGGGAGGACGCTGCCAGGCCTTTCTGTGCTGCACTTTCAGAAATACTTCCACGTTTATTAAAGCAATAAGTAACATTTTGGCCTGCAGTAGGATGCATATTCTGTTTTCTCTGCTGGATGTTTATTGTAAATAAAACGAATGTCTCTTTCCTCGGTGTGGTTGGAGGGCAGGCGGTCGGTGCCGCCAGCCAGGCTCAGCGATGCTTCAGTCCTCGGCAGAGCCTCTGGCCGAGGGGGCTGCTCCTCCATCTGCAAGGATGGTTGGTTCTCTTAAACACATCCCTCACTGCTTAGCAAGAGCACTGATGCAACATTTCCACTGAAATATTAATAGGAACCTTACCCTTCAAAAATTTACATTTTCTCATCTCAGTATCTTACCTGTAGCGTGTCTAAAATCCCTCCCCTCTTTTTTCTTTTTTTTTTAAAGAACGTGGGATTAGGAGGTGAGGAAGCACTGCCGGAGCCTGGGGAGCAGCCTCAGGCAGCTTATTTGCCTGGGGATTTAAAAGCTCCTGGGGAGAAATCCTGAAGAAAGAGGAGCCATACATAAAATATTCTGAGAGAGAAGGCAGTTCTGAGTGCAGCTTGGTCTCCGCCAATTGAATTTATAACTTTGCCAGCGCCCGGTCTGAAGGTGCAGGCTGCAGGAAAAACATGGAGCTGCTTCAGTAAAAACTCTGAACACCGCATGCTGCATGTCCATAATAGGAGAGGGGGAAGTAGGGACACCAGTGGCACTCTGCATCCTTCAGTACAGGTGCAAGTGTAAGAGCAAAGGTGCCCAGGTGGGTCCTCAATGTCCGGGGGAGCAGTGCCAAGGTGAAAGGGACAGCACGTGATCAGATGGGGCATTTACATTCCTAGGGCCCCGGCCGAGATGGGGTGCATGTGAAGAGAGCACATAAAATTCAGCCATCACTGCACGATGTTGAAAACTCTAGAAGAGAAAAAGCAAAGGATGTGAGGAGAGGAACGGCTCCAGGTGGTGTTCGGGGGTGGAGAATCAGGAAACGCTTCTGAAGATGTGACCTGGTAGCCAAGGCCTGATGGATGAGTAGAAGTTTGCAGGGTGAAGAGTGAGGAGAAGACCTTTTTGAGTAGACGGGTAGAATTTGGGAGTCTCAGGGCCAGGAAAGGCCTCCTGTGTGGTCAGGTTCCATGTTTTCTCCTTTCCTGCTCTTTCTCCTCCTTTTTCTTTCTCCCCCCCCAATAGGAATCCACCAAAGGCTTGGAAGCAGGAGAGGGGACGTGACTGAACCCGCTCCTGCGGCTCTTTTCTGTGTAACTATATGCACAGTGAAGCTTGGGGACGCATCGGCAGTGGGAAGATGTGCGTGAGTTTCCCAGGGCTGGTGTGACAGGTCACTACAAACTTAGTGCCAGAAAACAACCCAAACTCGTCCTGACGGTTCTGGAAATCAGAGTCTAAAATCAAGGTGTCAGCAGGGCTGTGTTCCTTCGGAGGCTTCCAAAAATCTTAAGATATTTTAGAAAAACACATATCCCACATAATTGTATGGAAAACATATTTAGTGTTTACCTAATAATGGTAAAATCAATACCCATGAGCCCGTCTTCAACCTTAAGAAATAGAAAATTGCCAGCAGATTTGAAATCTCTTATTTGCACTTTCCATACTTCCCTCCCTCTCTCATAATCTGGAATAATTACTTCCCTCTATTTTGTGTGAATACCTCCCTTATTTTTTCCTTACAGATTTATTACACAAAAAAATAATAATATTGTTAATTTTCCAAGGCATTGACCTTCATGCAAATGGAATCATGCCATATGTGTTATCTTTTCTTGCTTTTTTTACCCAATGTTTCGTTTTCGCAATTCATCTATATTGGTGCGTGTACAAGTAATTGATTCACTGTCACTCAGTATTATATTCCATAATACAAATAGTTCACAATTTACTGATCTTTTCTAAATTTGATTGATTTCCAGTTTTTTGCTATTAAAAACAAAGGCTTGAATACTCTTTTGCACATCTTTATTCTCATGAGCTAAGGCTTCTCTAGGGTGTACGCATAGAAGTGAAATCTCTGGATCTTAGATATACACTTCTTCAGCTATGTAGCTGCTGGGAGAACTGATCTGTACTTCCTTAGGAAGAGGATGAGAGTTCCCGCTGCTCAGTCTCTCATCAGCTCTTAACATTGTCACACTGTAGTTTTCCTCAATCTCCTGGGTGTTAAGTAGTAACACATTTAGGATTTTAATTAGCATTTTCACGATTACTCATGAGCTCGAACACCTTGTCATACATTTATTCATTATTGTATTTGCTCTTATGTGAAATGACTGTATCCTTTGCCTATTTTTCCGATGAGTTTTGTCTTTTTCTCATCCATTAATAGAAATTTTAAATATATATTTTGATAATAAATCTCTTTGGTTGTATGTGTCATAATCATTTTCTCCCAAGTTATAGCTTGTCTTTTGTGTGCTTTCTTTAACAAAAGTTACTAATTTTAATGTCTTGAAATACATTTTTTATTCCTTTTATGACTTAGTATCATAAAGATAGTCAAAAGGTTTAAACATTTTTGCCTTTCCTATTGACGGTTTTATCCATCTTGAATTGATTTGTGTGTGCAGTAGGAGGTGGGGATACAATCCTATTTATCTTTCATGTAATTAATCAATATTCCCAGCACTAGTTGTCAAATATTTCATCCTTTGTCCCACTCTCCATCAATGCTAGCTCTATAAAATATTGCTTCATATATGAAAGAGTTTTTGGATGTATCTCCACTGTGTTTCATTAATCTTTGTATCAGTATTAACGTCAATTAATGAAACTATCACCTTATAGTAAATCTCAATACTGAATGGAGAAAGCAAAGCATCTCTTTTCTTCCAACTATTTCTTTTTTTAGCTACATTGTAGCTAATCCTTTTGGTAGCAAGACATACCTGATGGAAAGAGCCACCGAGTTGGAAAGGCGTACATTTGAATTCTAGTTTTTCCACTTGCCAGATGAGTAACGTTGGGAAGTTGAATTGAATCCTTGGATTTTACTGTTTCTTCCATTGAAAAATGAAGAAATTATGCTTACCTATCCAGGATTGAAAGTACAAAACTCCTGGAGCAGCATCTGTCGTATAGATTGGACACACGCTATGACAATTTCCTTTTGTCTCCTTATCAGATGTAGCATTTTTCTGTTGACAAAGACACATAGGATCATAATATCACTGCAAAAATAAGTATATAAGGGTTTTATTGAGCCGTTTCCATGGAATAAGCCAGGCCCTTGTTGGAACTGTTCTGAAGCAGTTCCTGATTGCTTTTTATCCTTTTATGCAGCCTCTGCCTACATAACCACATTGATGCAATTATTTAAATATTTTAAAAATAAACTTAGAGTTGACCGAATAGGAAAGGTTTAGTTAATTAAATACATACACATGCTGTACTTTTCAGGAGGACAAAGTCTTCTTGCAATCACTATGAATTTTTCAGAAAGGCAAAATTATTGAAGGTTAAAACACGACAAAAAAAAATAATTGAAGACATAGTCTTGCTGTGAATGTTTCAGCTACAAAGCACTCCTGGGAAATATACAACAAATGTACATTGGAGAGTGGAGAGGACATTCACTACCAAGTCTTTGTGAAACTAGAGTCAGTCGCTGCTCTTCCTGTCACCTTCCCAGATGGAGAGTGGGCTGCTGTAAACCCACGAAGGGAACCTCTATCCGTGCAGGGGACTAGAGCCCTCTGCATGGCCCCTCCACTCCCGCAGTCTGTAGGCAGGAGAGGGAGAGCTAACACTCACTGAGTCAGATTCTGTGTGTTAAGGCTAGTGTGAGATGCTTTGCATATGTTATTTCCTTTACTCCTCATAACCGCAATGTATGTTCATTCCCATTTTCAGAGATGATCCAAGTGGCCCGGGAGAGGTGAACTTGTCCAAGCCCCAGAGTTCATTGATTAGTTTCCTAAGGCTGCCATAGCAAACTACCACAGACCTGTTGGCTTACAGCAATAGAAATGTATTCTCTCGCAGTTTTGGAGGCCAGAAGTGTGACATCAAGCCGTCAGCAGGGTGATGTTCCCTCTGGAATTTTTAGGGGAGGATCCTTCCTTGCTTCTTCGTTGCTTCTGGTGTTGCTGGCAATCCTTGGTGTTCCTTGGATTGCGGACACGTCACTTCAGTCTCTCCCTCCACCAGGACGTGGCATTCTCCCTGTGTGTCTGTGTGTCAAAATTTCCCTCTTCTTTATTAGAAGGAAGCCATTGGATTAGTGCTCATGCTAATCAGGTATGACCTCATCTTAACTTCACTTGATTACATCTCTAAAGACCATTTCCAAGTAAGGTCACACTCACAGCTACTAGGGGTTAGGACTTGAACCTATCTTTTGGGAGGACACAAAACCACAGCACTTAGTAAAGGTTTTTTTTTTTTTCCTGGGTGTGAATCAGACAGTTCCAGAGATATTTTTTACAGTGAACTATGAGATAATGTGCATCTGTTTTCCCATTTCTTTGAGAAGCAGGGAAGAGAGAGTAACTAAGCCCTTCCAAATAGCAAACCATTCTAAAAATGACTAATGTGAGAGCTATCCAATGCCAATTTGCAGAAGTCCAAAAATCCAAGACTACAATACTCTAGTGGAGAAAATTTTATATAGTAGTAACTTTTGATGGGCAGGCTTATGGATTTAGTCAACAGCAAGCTTAGCAGGGATCAACAGTGTGACACAACTCTCTCCACAAAGTTAATGTGATGCTAACGTTAATAGAGTAGCCTCTACTATTATAACTCAAGTGGGAATTGTCCTACTCTGTCCTACGCTGAGTAAACCCTATCTGGAGCAATATGCTCATTTTTGAGCATGTTCCATGTAGAAAATAAGCTAAGCTCTTACAACAAATAGATGCAAATATGCATTATCTCATACATAATAAAAGTTTATTCTCTATCATACAACAAGTCACGATGTTATGGACTGAATGTTTGTGTCCGTCTCCCCTCCCCCACCAGTTTTATATATTGAAACCCTAACCTCAATATGATGCTATTTGGAGGTGAGGCCTTAGGGAGAAATTAGGTTTAGATGAGGTCATGAGGGTGGAGCCCTCATGATGGGATTAGTGTCCTTCATAAGAAGAGCGAGAGAATCCAGAGCTTTCTCCCCCTTTCTACCACGTGAGGACACAGTGAGCCGAGTAGAGACTTCTCACCAGGAACCAAACCCTGGACCTTGATCTTGGACTTTCCAGCCTCCAGCACCATGAGAAAACTTTCTGTTGTGTAAGCTACCCAGTGTCTGGTATTGAGTTGTGGCAACCTGAGCCCAGTAAGATACAAAGGTCATAAGATGCTGCAGAGCCAATAGGCAACTCTGCTCCACGTGGAAGGACAGGGACCCAGGGTCTCTTTCTCATGTTGCTCTATTATTTCCAAGAGCATGACACATTCTTCATGGTCGGGGCGGAGATTTTGACTGTTCTCCAGAAACTATTCTTCCCTTATTGCTTTTAGTAATATAATCCTGCACACTTCAGGAGGGCAGTGACCATCTAGCCACAGCCTTCATTTCCAAGCTCCAAGCCAAATTTCTGCCAATGGCATGTGAGCACCAGTGATGTGGGCAACATCTGTGTCTCCTTCTGAAAACACATTCCTCACCCCTTCTCTGATGGAGCACGAAGGCAGTGTTAGTGAATCAGCTTTGCCCATGGAAATTGCAGCACTTTAATAATATATTGAGATCAATTAAGTATGGTTGGGACAGTAGGGTATCATCTTTCAGAAAGAAGGGCTACAGAAAATTGACCACCGTCTGTTTTTAGAAAGGAATGCTTCTTTTCAAAGCATTTCAAAGATAGCTACAAACCAGTCTCCCCTTTGGTCACCCCCTTTATGGTATCATTGCACATCGTGCTCTGGGTAGACTTTCTCTTCCAACAAATTGAAAAAGTAATAAATTAACTGATGGCTGACTAATGTGGTTTTTATGACTTCCCCTACCCTCCTTCTACAAAGTGATATCAAAAATTGAACATTTAACTTAAAATACAAATAAACCAATATGGTTTATTGAAGAAAGAAAAGAAAATCTCTTCTTTTCCTAAATCATTATGAGAAAGAATTCATATTTATGGGGGAAAGCTTAAAAAGACAAAGAGAGAAAGAGAAAAGGAGAGAGAGAACCAAACCTTAGTTAAATGTATAGAAATGCTGCATTTGACCAGGCAAAGAGCCAGCAGGGAATATTCTGCTTATCCTTGTCTTCCAAGAATGAGGAACGATTCTGAAAAGACCACTCTTCCATTTTTCCACCCGGGGCAGAAGACTAGCTATCATATTAGTTCGTCCCTAAATCTTTTTTACATTTGCAATGAAAGCATAATGTCCAGCATGGAATATGTGTCCTTTGAACTCTTTTTAGTCACACTGCTAGGAAATACTGATGTTCTCAGCGGACAATTTTCCCTGCAACAGTTAGTCCAATGGGTTTGCTATGACCTTGACTAGGACTCAGCAAAGACAATCACTTTGACCATCTTGGATCGAGAAGGGGGAAAGTTGACATCTAATGCCAAGGAGGACTCAGCCAGAAACATGCTCCCTATCCCTCACCCTCCAGACAAAATAAAGTGCTGGACGCAGAGTCCCATCTGAGGAGAATATCTGTTGCTCTTCTGTTGAATGAGGTTTTCTGTGGCCTAGGTAGACTGTGAAAACAATTTCAGAATCTTAGCTTTCAGTGAAAAACAAGCAGAAATAATGGATAGGAGAAGAGGTATCCAAATGCTGCAATTAATAAAATTATACATTCCTTTCTCCACTTAAATACTTATTCTTTAGACACTGATGTTTACTTTCACAAATAGGTGAGCTAAAATTCCATCTAGACCTAGTTGTATTATGATGTTTAAGAAACGATAGTCACCATTCGAGTTACTGTTGCCTCATAACAAAATCCCCCCAAAATTTAGTGACAAGCTGGCCACTTCGTTTTACTCTCCTTTTTGACAAGGACTTGCACGGGCTGTTCTTATATGGGATCTTTCATGCAGTGGTGGTCAGATCAAGGGGAGGACAAACCAATCCCACCTCTCGACGGGAAGGATGTCACAGGATTTGTAGCCGTCCTTTGAAACCATCTGTCACTTTCGATAAAGATCTTCCAAGAAGTAGACCTTTCATCTTTGCCCACATTGGACTATATTTTTCTTAAGTCGTTTGGCCACAGCCTAAGAAAAAAATAATATTAACTCATTTGTCAGAAACACACATGCCCCACAAAAATTCCACTCCCTTCTTCCTGGACATTAGTTTTATAAGAATCCTTCTATAAAGTTGTAAGTAGGAAAAGTCAAAAACAAACAATCAGCCAATAAAAGAAAAACTCACAAAATTGTTTCCATGTCTTTGTATCTGATGGAGATAATCATGATGAGATGTTGCCCAGGTTAAAATATAGTTTAAGCAAGACCCCTGATTTGGATCTTCCCAGAGTCTATTCTAGAGAAACGAGAGGAGAAAATACACTTGAAAAGTTGATGTGTTTGTTTGCCAGATTCTATCCATAACAGCAGCTTAAAACTTGAGATCTGTTTGACTGAGGGCATGGCCTGTCTCCCTATGCGTCATTTTCACGTCTGTAAAGTGGAAATTCTGAGAACTGTGTTAACCAAGTCACAGGGCACTGAGATGAAGGGAACAGACACAATGAAGACTGCTTTGCAAAGGCAAAGATTCATTTATTTACCTTGTTAATGAAAGTCCACAAATATGTACTTCAGTTTCCGACTAGATCTCATTTCAGCAAATATCAAAGCAAAAGTTATTCTGGAATTAATTCTTCAATTCTGAAATCTTCTAAACTCCTTCCAAAAATTCATCCCTATGAATTGCATCTTTCTTCCCTTTGAGAAGGTGAGTAAAAAGAAATTAACATTTATTGGGCATCAACGGTGTGCTCAGTTCTCCATGTGTCTGATCTCATATACTCACTGCTCCGTGGGGTAGAGGAGGAACCAAGTGTGAAACTGGCTCAGTAACTTGTCCAATGTCCTAAGGTCAATAAGTGGCAGGACCAGGTTTCAAATAGTCACCTGATTACAAAACCCAAGCCTTCATTTAGTATGACTTAAATTAGTATCACTCATGGAAGGTGAGGCTCATTATTCCCTGAGACACTAGAGAGAAAGATGAAAACACTTTTTTGGAGTAAGTTTGGTGTAGGATGAAAAGGTGCATCTCTCTCCACATCTGTATTAACCAAACAGCATCAAGATAGAAGTATCACAGAATAAGTCGGCCTTCTTGCCCCCTACCTGAGAGACGCCGCAATGGAACAAAGATAGCTTTCTACCCTGGCCCTGTCCCCTCACTCGATGTCACATGGTCACCTGTAACCCTCAGAGCTGGTCTCGGCTGCTAAGCCCTTCTTCTTCCCAAGTGTTTTGCATCGGGGCTGTGCAGCTCTATTTATTGAAACCCTCTCCATGCCAGGCACTGTGGTGGCACCCAGGGGAGAGAAGGTGACACAGGCCTTGTTTTCCAAGAATGAGATAACTAAATTCAATGTGAACACTTCTGTGAGAGAGGCACATGCTACGTCATCTGGGAACACACGTGGCCATGCTTGGGGGTCGTCAGGGCCACCGCTAGAATGTAGAGCTGGAGCTGAGTCTTGACAAATGAACAGGAGTTGACAAGGTGAAGAATGTACCTTGTGTGCTGTGACACAGGGTGGTGTGGTGTAATGCCATGTGGTAAGCAGTGTGATATGTTATAGCAACACGAGGCTTGGTATGGTGCCACATGTGGAGTGCTGTGGTGTGCCATGGTGGGACATGGTGGGGATTGGTTGGCGGGAAAGCTGGTAGAGGTGAGAAGTAGTCCCACTGCAACAGAATTCCTCAAAATTTTTGCTCATATGCTACTAAAATTGCTTTAAAAATCTACAAAATTTGTTGTATATTTTAAGTTACGTTTGAATTTTTCATCATAAATTATAGAATTGCAAAGTATGCAGTGTCCAGTATATTGAAATATGGGTACTTTAAAATAAAATGATTACCTCACTCTACAAAGGATCCAGTGGAATCGAAATCCCATAGAAATGTGGTCTCAACAAGCTCCTCATCGTCTGGTATTTAATCAGCCCCATTTCCCCCGCAGCTTGTATTTTCTTTCTACTTTTCGTGAAAATTTTATCTTAATATGATACACTTTTGTGCTTGACAGACTTTTATGGACACTTCCTTTCACACTTCACTTCAATAAAAGTATACATGAGACCTAAAGTTAATATTCGCACATACCTTTGATCATAGGCACCAAGGGTTTAAAAATGTCGTCCGATTGAATTGTTATTAAAAGTGTTAGTAGTACACAAGTGACTAGCAAAGCATAAATGTATTAAAATTTTATAAGTAATTGTTAACACAAAAAGTAAACTTAAATTGCAAAAGCATCTCTTACTGAGATGGATTGGGTTGGGGACAATCATGTGCCTCAATCAATGGAATTATTGAATAATACTTCCTTAGGCTCTTTATGGGGTCAACGTCCTCCCAGGATCAGATTTGGGACACAGGAGACTTTTCTCTTATAGAATGTGATAAGGGAATTATGAAAAGGGGAAGTTCTAGAGTAAAGTCTCCCCTCAGGTCCATTCTTGGGCAGATGAGCTTTAGGGAAGAGGAATCTGAAAGCTGAGGATGTGGGAAGGGATTCCCTTAACCTCCATGCACATTCCGTGGAAACTCCCGTTCATGTCCTTGGTTTGCAGGAAGCTGCAATGGAGAACCTGATCTGAGCAAAGGTCTATCCAAACCGCCCATTAGACACTGCCCCAGGTGGCCATTCTGGGCTGGGTGGGACACTAGGTTCTGCAGAGGATCCACTGAAGTTCTTTTGGGCTAAAGGTGAGGTTTAGAAAGAGCTGGTGTGAAGGCAGTGTCCCTGAACCGTGTTGGAGCCAGAGGCAAATATAGGAACCGAGGAAACAAAATATCGGTGGGGAAAGTAAGACAAAAGGGTTCCTGAGAAAGGGTAGGGTGGGGAGGCTGAGTGGAGAAGCTGCTTTTAAAGGAGCCAGCCAGTCATATGGCACCGAGGCATGAGCCACACAGTGGCCCTGCAAGCGTCTGAAATCATCGCCAGTCCAGCACTAGTCTGAACAACTCTAAACCAGAGTTTTAGGAAGTACAACCCAGTAATTTAGGGAAAGGTGTGGTGATGGCTATTTTATGTGTCGACTTGGAGAGACTGTGGTGCCAGTTGTGTGGTCAAACAGTAGACTGGAGGTTGCTGTGAAGATATTTCTTAAACATGACTAACATTTAAATCAGTAGACTGAGTAAAATGGATCACTCTTCATAATGGAGGCGGGCCTCACTCAATCTGCTGAAAGCCTTAAGAGAAAAGACTAAGTTTCCCAAGAGAAGATGGAATTCTCCTTGAGACTGCAACATAGAAACGCTGCCTGAGTTTCCAGCCTGCTGGCCTGCCCTGAAGATATTGGACTTGCCAGCCCCAAAATCGTATGAGCCAATGCCTTAAAATAAATCTCAATCTCTCTCTCTCTCTCCCTCTCTCTCATATATAAATATGTATGTGTGTGTGTGCGCATGTGTATGTGTGTTATATAGGTTCTATGTAACATATTTTATTTATATAATAATGTACATATATATCGTATTGATGCTATTTCACTATTACAGATGTCTTGAATTATATTGCCTGATTTCAAACATTCTGCCACATGCTGATGGTTTGACCTTGGGCAAGTCACTGAATCTCTCTAAGCCTCACTTTCTCATCTTAAAATAGGAATACCTTGGATGCCCACCTCATTGTACTGTTGCAAATGACAAGTGAGGTCATGCAAATATAGGTCCTGGCACATAGGATGTGGTTGGAAAATGGCAGAACTTCCTATCCCATTTCGCCCTGTACAAAGAATTACTAAGGTCCCTATTGCCCCACTGGGTTTCTCAGATTGGCTCTTGGTGCATTTTGTAGAACACAGTGACAATTGTATGTTGAATTCCATCCTCTCGACTAAGACAATGTTAGTATGCCTTGAAAACAAAACAAGCACATGGTCCACAAAACACAACAATAAGGACGACAAAAAAAAACTGCCTAAATAACTTTCATGCATTATTTACAGTTTTTCATTAATATTCATTCGCAACTTGTTCATTCATTTGTCATCTGCTAGCACAGAGTGGTAGCAGGTGCCATGATTAAAAATATATTATGGAAGGGAAATCTAGAAGTGAGAAAATCCTCTCCATTCATTAAGTTTGTTTCTGCTGGTGGGAAAAGAGACTCAAACTCTCCCCTTAGCAGTAGAACATGTCCACTCGGCACGGCTCACACTGGGAAGGAGTTTGAGAACCCCTGTCCTCCTCCATAAAGTCCCGCTTCCTCCAAGAAGCACTTCTTGGTGCTCCAGCCAAGGCTGGTCTGCTGAGTGTGCACAGCTCTGTCTTCACTGCGCTTATCACACTTGTAATAACAGAACTGCATGAGTAATCATTTCTTAGACGTCTATCTACCGACTAGAATATGAACTCATATGCTCGCTCATTCTTTTGTTTGAGAAGTTCCACGTTGTGCTTAAGTATTAAATAAATATTTTACAAATACATGAATCAAGTGTAGACTTCTCTGCTTGACTTCCAAGTTATTTCTAATTCTATTTAATCACACATGGTTCCCTGGGCCTGTCACGTTTGCTGCAGCTGCATGGGTTTCCTCAGAAATTCCCTCTGCCCTCTGATTCCCTTTCCAAGATCCAGTCATCCCCCACACCCAGTGGGGCTGTTCGTGTGAACCCAACAGTCCTCTCCTGCTTTCAGAGAGTAGGAACTCCCTTCGGATCACGTTCTCTTACCTGGCTCTTGCTTCTTGTGGATGACGCACCCCGATTCCAACAGCTAGAGTACGTGGATCTCTTCCTACAAATGATAGCCAGACTGCTCTGGCATCCCAACTCCGGCAGAGAACCGAGTGTAAAGTCCTAATTTGAATATCGATATTACTTTGTGATCTTGGGAAAGTCACCTCACCACTCTGAGCTTCGGTTTCCTTAATAAGACAGATGACTGTATCGGTCAGGATTCTCCAGAGAAACAGAACCAAGAGGATATAGCATGTGTGTGTGTGTGTATGTGTGTATGTGTAAAGGGGGAGAGATTTATTTTAAGGAATTGGCTCATGCAATTGCGAGAGCTGGCAAATCCAAATTTTTAGGGCATGTAGGTGGGCTGGAGATACAGAGAAGAGTTGATGGTGCAGCTCCAGTCCAAAGCAGTCTGGAGGCACAGTACCCTCTTCCTCAGGGAATGTCTATCTTTTTCACTTAAGGTCTTCAGCTGATCAGATGAGGCCCAGTCACATTGTGGAGAGTGATCTGTCTTACTCAAAATCTACTGATTTAACTGCTAATCTCATTTAAAAAATATTTCAGAGCAACATCTAGACTGGTGTTTGACCAAACAACTGGGCACCATAGTCTAGCCAAGTTGACATCTAAAATTTACCATCACGGTGACTGATAGGGTGACTGAGCACTAACGATGTGACAAGAAAGAGCATTTAGCATGTGCACATGATGGGCACTTAGTATGTAATATGCGCCCATTCCTTTCTCCACACTGATAAGACCTTTAAGCATTAAGGTGACTTTGTCGAGCTCACTGGTTTTGTCACAATTGGTAACCTCTGGATGGAATTCTTTCTCTAGGGAGATGGGAAAAAAAGTTTAGGGGGATTTGACCCAAACTAGAAAATTTTCCCTTCATCTATTATCACCAAACAAACAAACTTTCACCTTCTCTAGACAAGTCCTAAATCCTATGCATCTAATTTATATAAAGAGTGCTCCTATGAAATCTTCAAATGACATATGAGTATCTTCCGTTTGTCCAATGTGTTTCTATATTTGCATTTAGGTACTGTAAGTATAGTGGACCAAAATCAATAGTCTAAAGCCACAACACAACTTACAGTGTGCTATTTGGAAAGGATATGGAATGAGTTGCATTTAGATTTTGCAGCAAGCTGTCTGGTCTGTCTTCATCAAAGGGAGTGCTGATGCACTTTCAAAGATATCTATGACTCACATCCTCTGCTGTCCATTTCCTCTTCCATGTCACATAGTTAAAGTCAACACGTTCAGAGATTTCTCTCCACTTTGGCTAAAAATTGCTATAAGCATATATGGGTCTTGAGTCAAAATTAGAAACAGAAATGGTGGTCCAATTCTTTCTTCACACGTAACAATTGCTAATTTCCATTAAGGAAAGAAGCTCTGCTGCAATTTTCCTAGACCTGCAAATTAATGGTTGCTGAAACCTAGCAACAATTTTAGGAAAATGGACTTTAATTTTGTCGTGTCACTTGGCTGTCATTAGCCATGCTTCTATTCTGCTGTGCATAAGACCAGGCACCACAGTAGATTTTTTTTGAGAAAGGAGAAGCGTTAGTAACAGGAGCTCTTAGTGGTGTGCTTAGCTATTCAGCCTTTTTTGGGGGTGGGCTATTTGGCTTTTGGAAGAATTATAGGGTTTTTGTGTCAGTGAAAAGCAGTTTCTCTCATTTCCACTGTAAAATATGGCAGAATTATATATGATGGTGTCTATTCATGTACTTAGCAACACTATCAGCCATTATAAATTCCCGGGTGTTGAACTCACTCCAGGTGCCCTTAAAGTACCATTGTTGAATTAGGATAAAAATGGATGGCCATTTAAATATGGATATGGTCAAACAAGAGAATAGGAAAATAATCTAGTTAACCCAGAAAGGAGCACGTGAAATCCACAGAGAAGGAAGTTAAAGTTTGCTGTTTCAGTTTTTCCACTATGATCCACCCTATTGATAGCTGCACAACGGGACTCCTGGGTATCCTTAGTCCCTCACTTAAATTGTTTGAACTGGTGCCTCCAGCCCCCAGCAAGTCTCAAGCTGTATCGACCAGAAACAAAAACCCGTTTCAGGAAGAATTTGACATTCGATTTGCTGAATCTAAAGGCGATACTATCCGTAAACTCAAACACCGTTCTATGTCAGTCGTATCTCAACAAAGCTGTGAAATAAAGATAAATAGATAAAACGCCTCATGCTGGTGTTAAAAATATCAGCATCTATGTTTTTGACCATAAGCGGAAATATATTGAATGGATTGTTTTTCAAAATAACAACGGCAAAGCTATGTTTGTAAAGAGGATTTCAGAAGAAAAAATGAATTCTGCTCTCCCAAAGAGTGGGCCCCATCACATGTACTTGAGCCCTCCCACACGAGGTCACAGCACCTCCAGCACTGCAGGGCTGAAGCCTGAGAGGGTAAACTGATCCCTGATAGAGCCGAGTGATGCATCTTCAGAAATGCTCTCTGTGGTCACTTCCTGTGTGTTTCTTTTCAGATCAGGTGCCATGAGCCTTGGTCCTCTCGGAAGGTTTCAAGAGCTTCCTGTTTCATATGAGGAAATCTATGCCCCCACCAATGAAATTTAGCACACTCTTTTGCAACTTGGTTTCCTGAGATGGAAGGAGTTGTGGACAAGGACAAGCCCCACATATTGAGATTGCTGTCCGGGTCTCCTACATTTATCAACTGCAAAAAAGGAAAAAAACTAGACAAATACCGGAAATAAAGCCTCAGTTTTCTTAAATGTTCCAGGGAGATTTCTGAGTGATTCTTCTGAAAGCTGCTAAGTGGTCTGTCTGTGGGAATCCTGCAGGGAGGGCTGGCGGCACTGTGGTGGGAGACCAAGAGAGGCACCAGACAGCAGCTACGGGCATGTGCTCTCTTCGTGAAGGCAGTGCTGAAATAAAGCCTCCGCCTGCCCCAGATCAGAGCATCAGGACTTCAGAACAGGTCCCGTTACTTAGTGACATGAGACATCTCTGAAATTACTTGACTCTCCAAACCCAGATACTCCTATTAGGCAAATGGCTACATGAATAAGTACCTAGTTGATGGAAATATTGTGAAAATCAAATAAAACACATAGGTAAAGATGCTTTAGATTGGAAATCCGTTTGGATAAATAGGGCTGTATAGTTATTACGATCAGTGTATCATTATCTACGGCCACAGTAATCGGGGGTAAAACAGAACCACAAAACCCAGTGGCTTAAAGTGATAAATATTTACTTAGCTCATAGGTCTGAGGTAGCTTGAGCCATTCTTCTCTCATTTGGGCTCCCCCATGAACCTGCCGTCAACCATGTGTTTCCAGGCAGTTCCACGGGTGGGGCTGGGCTAGTTGGCTAGCTGACCAGCATATCTTGGTCCCAGGAGAGCCATCAGTCTCTTCTCCTCCATGTCATCTCTCACCCACCAGCAGGCAAGCCTGGGCTTGGTTTCAAGTTTCAGGTGGCTTTTCAGGACAGTGAGCAGAAGCAGCAAGGCCTCCTGAGGCTAGGCTAAGAGATAGCATACTGTCATCTCTCTTGAATCCTCCTGGCCAAAGCAAGTCACAAGTCCAGCCCAGATTCAGGGAGTGTGAGAGAGAAGCCACCTCTTGATGGCATGACCTGCAAAGGTTGTGGATACTGGCGTGGGTTTGAAGAATTATGGCTACCTTTCAATCCATCTACCACTGTTATGGACTGAATCATGTCTCCCCAATACGCGCGTGTTGAAGCCCTAACCCCTCAGTACCACAGAATGTGCCTGATTTGAAGATAAGCTCTTTAAAGAGGTAAAGTTAAAATAAAGGCTTACCGTGGGCCCTGACCCAATATGTCTAGTGTCCTTGTAAGAAGACGAGATGAGAGCACACAGAGAGACACCAGGGATGTGCACACACAGGAAAGGCCAGTTGAGGACACAGCGAGAAGGCAGCTGTCTGCAAGTCAAGGAGAGAGGCCTCTGAGAAATCAACGCTGCTGACACTTTGATCTTGAAATTCCAGCCCCCAGAATTGTGAGGAAGTAAACTTCTATTCTTTAAGCCACCCAGTCTGTGGGACTTTGGTATGTATGATGTGTACGTGGAACAATAATAGAATAATATGAATTCAAGTTGCATAGTAAATATGGAGTTTTCCTTCCTGGCCTAGAAGTGAGGAGTTGAGAGTGAACACAGGAGCAGGAAAGAAAATAACATTTTGGAGCAGATAGATGATCTTGTATCTGACATGCCTCATTAAAACACCTGGGGAAATTTAAGGAACCAGCACACAAGTGGTTGGTGAAGGGTCAGAGCACCTCATGGTTTTGTTACTGTGTCTGGCACTTGAAAATTCTTTGGTTTCCACATTGAGCATATGGATGAGCGGTGACTGTTTAATGGTCTACATTTCTAGGAGTCTTAAACTCTAAGTAAACAGTATTTTTATTTGCTACTTCCCATGCTCATATGTGGCTACAACTATATTTCACAGAAGAGAAGTAGATTCATCCTTACAACGGTGTATTAGTCAGGATTGTTTAGTCTATGCTGTGGCAACAAGTAAACCCCAAATCTTAATGTGGGATTATAAAGAAGTACACTATTGCTCATATTAGTCCAACCAGGCCAGATGACCCTCTTCTGTCTTGCAGCCATGCCATCTGACCTCTGAAGCAACCGAGGGGAGAAGTGGAAAACGGCATAAGATGAAAGGAAATGAAAGAAACGGGGTGGCAGATCAAGCCCTCAGTTTCTGTACTGTAATTGTAAGAAGTTCTCTTATGCTTTCATGTTTGTATCCTTGAAAGACATAGAATGAAAGGGTAACCTGTTTAGTTTGCCTTTGCCATACGGGAAGCAGATACTTAAGAGAAGAGAGAGGAGACCTTGGCTGCAGCTCTGCTGTGTATGGCAAGACTCCTACCCAGTGTCTGGAGCATGGGGCAGACTTGACATAAAGGGAAGGGCCAGCCCGAGTGTCCCAATTAGAAAACGATCTCCATTTCCACTGCCCTCCCCTTACTCCTTCATCCGTCCCTGTGGAGAGGACTCTCAATTCCAGGCCTATGCTGTTTTCATGGGGTGTTAAGATGTTTGAGAGGTTTCTGAGTACAAGAAAACATATTTTGGTTCCAATGTCATCATATTAGTTCAAGTTCAGAGGCTTCCAATCTCTGCTGTCATCTATGGCCCCATCTTTGAAAAGTGTGAATGACTGAAGAACTGGACAAGAAGACAGATGCTGCCTGAAACTGTCCCCTCACCGAGCCCTTCCCTTCCATCTCACTGTGATTACATCAAATGCCACATGAGGGTACAGCAGATCGTTTATCCATCCAAGCAAAGGACCTACCAGATTTATGAGCCTGAAGTCATACAACAAGCATGTATCAAACACTAGCAACATCCAAGATCCCAGGTTCAGAGCTCCAAAAGTACTAGCATAGCTCATCCTTGAGATAATACTGTGAAGCAGGTTTTCTCATTGCCACTTTCCAGCCGCAGTCACTGAGCCCTGGGGTGAGCCAGTGCTAGACGCTAAGGCGGACCTGCCTGCCCTGTGACTTTTCTGGTAGAACATTTACAAAAAGACAGCTGTATGGTCATGATGAAGTCCTAAATGCTGCGAAAACAATGAAGGCAGCTTTTTTAATCCAGTCTCTCCACCAAACTTCACATGCCCTTGCGCGCTTTGAACGAGGAGTAACCTTTGAGCCACAGGAGCAAGTGAGCCCATCACTACATTAGCAGGGTGGACAGGCGGACGGGGGTCCACTGAGTTCATTAGCATTTCCCTGAATTGACTCTAATTCACCATTTAGTCCAGAAGGCAGCAATTTGCTAGAGTACAGTCTCCTCCAGGACATCCTCCCTACTCCATTACAGCAAGTCGGTGGCTGGGCCCAGGAGTAGTGTGCAGGCCAAGTGACTCATGCCTGCAGTGGTCACGACAATAAGGATTGATGCGTTCAAGGCAAGAACAAGATTTATGGATCTCCTTACTGATATGATTTACTGAAAGCCAGCTTTTATTACCGAAGAGCCGGCCGTGGACTCATGCTGGGCGTGCTCTGGATAAATGGCTGGGGTGCAGCTCTGCAGGCGGCTGCCAGGAACAAGGAAGAGGAAAAGGGTAAAATAGAGAAAGAATTTTACAGATGAGACACTTGTCGAAAATGTAGGGGCTCCAGGGCTCCAGGAATAGCTGGCTCTCGTGAGCTAAAAAAAATGGCACTGTTTGCAGGCAGTGGACAGTCGGAGGCCTTGTCACACTAACCACCACATGGGCAAGACTGATTTATGGATGGGCCAATAATGGGAAAGAAATAAAGATTGATTGGCTCTAGAGCACGTTTGGAGTGTAGTGGAGACCACGGAGAAATAAGGGGAGGGAGGCAGCGGATTCTGAGGAAAGCCTCATCTGCAGGTACACATGCAGGGCTGACTTGAAAATAAGGAGATGGGGGGAAAATTAATTATTGCGCAACTCAGCATCGCATGGGTGTGGATAGGTTGCCAGGGACACTGTGATGTCTGTCCTCCAAGCAACCAAACGTATGGCTGTCTTACTGTGAGCCCAGTGCTCTGCTAGGTATCACATGGGAGAGAGGAGCTTAAGACTCAGGCTGCCTTCTTGGAAGATAGGAAAGATGACAGTATTTCAGCACAGTATTAGCTGTGCGTGTCTGGAAATGAGACATGCACCGCTAACAGACAGTGAACAGCCCTAAGGTCCAACACTTCTCCTTGGAGGGATCCTGGGCTCTTCTCTCCCTCAGTGGTTAAGGACTACTCTTCTTCAAGGTCTTAACTCAGCAGCCTCTTCCTTGGGGAACCTATCGAAGACTCTGAAAGTTGTCATCCCACCTCATACGCTTTCATAGCAATGTGTCCTGCTCCTTAAACAATAACACACTGTTACCTCACATGGACACTTTTTGTTTGTTTGTCTGCCCCCTATACATTACACTGTATGTTCACTAAGAGCAAAGACTTTCTATTAATAGTGCCTTGCACATAGTAGATGCTGAATAAATATCTATGGAACGAATTATCTATTCTGTTCATTCATCCCATCATTCAAAAATATTTACCAAATGGCTACCCTGTGTTGAGTGCTAAAATAAAAATATATTCGACTGTGATATGTGCCTTGTAGAGAAGCAAAATACGGGCATGTAAAGGGAATGGGGGGGGTCTATTTTAATTTAAGAAATCAGGAAATGCCTGCGATGTTTCGCCTGAGATTGTATAATAAGAGCCAGACATTCAAATATCAGACAGAACACTTCTGGCAGCGGGAAGTGGTAACCAAAATACCCTAAAATAGGAGCCATCTTTATCTGTTTGAAGAACAGAAAAATATAGTGCAGCTAGAACTGAGCTCACTTATTCATTTGTTTGCTCATTCATTTCTTCATTCACTGACTCAGTCTTTCATTCAACAACATGAGGCTCTGCGTTAGGTACACAGAATACAGACACAGGCAACGTTAATCCTCCTCTCAGGTTGCTGGCAGCCTTGTGAAATAGCTCACAGGGGCCAGAGAGAGCAGAGACAGTTTGACTTCTCAAGGTGAGGCCCTTAGACCCCTTGGCATCCCTGAGACACTTTCACAATTTCAAGGGTCACAGTCATTTTCCTAAGACATTCATAGGTCAGCCGCCTTTTCACAGAATTAACGTTTGCACAGGTGGTTTCAAAGCAATGGAGGCAAAAATTTTTGGCACTTTAGCATGAATCAAGGCATTTGCAATACACTGGATCTATAGTCATGGAAAAATGCTATCAGTAAAAAAAAAAACGCCTGTTTTATTGAAGAAGGTACTTGATTAATTGGTTACATTATTAATTTTATTAAATTTCACCAGTGATTTCATGTCCTCTAAATATTCTTTATGGCGAAATGGGAAGTACTCATGAAACGTTCTGCTACATATGGAGGTACACAGGCTGCCTCAAGGAAATCATTTGTGTGACTGTTGGAGTTGCGACCTGAACTAGTCAATTCTTTTCGTGGAACACCATGTCTGCTTGAAAGAACCTCTGACAGCAAACTAATCACTCAGGCTTGACTGGCGGACGTATTCTTAAAAATGAACAGCATCAACTTGTCTATTTAAAGAAATCAATTGGCAATTTTTGTTGCCAATTATAAAGTTCAAGCTCTCAAGAGAAAAATTCGAATTTTGGAAAACTCAAATCTGCCACTGTGATCCTGATAGCTTTCCTATAAGTAAAGAATTTTCTGATGAAGTTGGTGTGAGAATAGTAAATGTGATTTCTTGACAATGTATAATAAAATGTGTTAACATTTGAAGAGCTGTATAACTCAAATGAGCCAATGATTTTTCAAATGACCGACGCGTGATGTTACAAAATCATGCATAGGGAACAGATACATTCAAACTGCAAGATAGACCAATGAATTTTAATGTGCAATACAATGGACATTTGTACAAAATAAAACTTTCCACATTTACCTGAAAAGATTACTAAAACGCTCTTCCCTTTTGAACTACTTATCTGCATACTGCAACAGACTGAACACAAAAGCCAACGTGAGAATCCTGTGCTCTTCTGCGAAGAGAGACATTAATAAGAAACACAACCCGTAAAACCAATATCCTTTTTCTCGCTAACTTTGTGCCTTGAAAAAGTTATTTTTCATTAAAAAATGTCATTTATATTAGCATTGTTTTTCATTATCAACAATTTATTGATATTAATATTTTAATTTTGAATTTTATGTTAAAAACATTAACAATATTTTAAAAATTTCTGTTTTAATTTCTAATGCTGTATATATTGATAGATATAATTTGCATAAACAAAACACTAAGGATTCGTGAAACCAAAATGTTTGAGAGCCACTGTTCTAGGGTATATTGAGAGAAAAAAATTGGAACTAAATAAGAATAGAAGTCTATGAAATTTGTAATTGTTTGGCTTCATAGGCAAATCTGATGATGAAAGTCACTCCCAGTGATATCCAAATAGGCTTAAAGAAATTTCTTCTAAAAATAACCAAAAAATCCTCATGAATTTTTCCTAATATAAAAGATGTTTTACTGGTATATGTATCATTCATTATTTTACTTGAAAACATACCTAGCGTTTGTCGATGGATTTCTACGTGCAAAGCTCTGTCTCAAGTGATTCATATGTATTAATTTGTTTAATTCTCAAATCAATCCTGTGAGGTATATATTATTATTTTCATATTTTACATTAGGAATTTAAAGTAAAAAGAGTTAAGTAATTTTCCCGAGGTTCCCTAATAGATGGTAATAGGCACACCAAGTCAGTGGGCTCCAGAATCTACCACACAGATACAGTTAGTCAGCAAAACATAGTGAACACAAGTATAACATGTTGTTTGATGTATTTTCTTTTCAGAAATGTCATTTTTGCAGGTGGGTTGAAAGTTCTAGTTACAGACAATGACACCTCGCTGCTGATGTTGAAAGCCTAAATCACCTCGGCTCCTGGGACCTCCCCACTGATACTGGCCCACCCTCTGTCATATCCACTCCACAGCTCACATGCTTACACAGACTGGAAGGGAAGAGATTTTCCTCTTTGTTTAAAAAATATTAAATCCATACATTTGTTATGTACGACCTGTTAGACGTTTCGCCATAAAGGAACATAATTCTCTAAGTAACATCGGAATATTCATTTTAATCTCATTATGCTTTAGTCTTCTGAATAATGAGCAACTAAAGTGCTTAGCAGTAATAGAGTCAGTGACGGCATCTGCAGAGGGGGAAGAGAGGAGCTGGCGAGGCCCTTCGGACCCTGCTGCCTGCCTCCCAGAACTACTCTGGTGCTTGAACTCTGGCCAGTCACCCAGGCTCCTGCTGCCCTTTCGGTCTGAGCACCACCCAGACGCCTCTGATTTGTAGACACTCAATTTATCAAAACAGTTTGTTATGGTAAAAACTATTTGATGTCAAGGAAGCCATGTGATCTTTTTTGCATGTACTTTTCCTGGAATAAGAAATCAATTTTCCCATATTCTCCCATTCCTGGACTCCCAGGATGTTGGGATGGAGAGACGCGTCTTCTAAGGGCTCCCCTGGCAGGCAGATCTTCTTCCTCAGCCCAAGTCGGGTTCACTTGGGGGTCTGATTCAAAAGACAGCTGGCTGAGCTTCACTTCCCACACGTTTGACGCAGCGAAGGCCTGACTTGCCATCCAGGAATCTGAATTTCTGTAAATACGCCCAGTGATTCTGAGCAAGTCTTTAGACCATGATTTGAGAACGAGCATTTTTACCTTTGCATTCTCTCCCAAGAATAACGTTCACTTAATATTTCAACCATCCTTTTCCTCCCACCCCACCCCTTAAAGGTGAATTTTGCATGGAGTCCTGAGCTCATAGACCCACGATCTCACTGCATACCAAATGCACACTAATAACTCCCGAATATGGAACTCCAATTGTGAGTTCCCTGAACATTCATGTGTGTTCTTCTCTCCTTCCCCGTGGCCATGTTCCCAGGCTTTCACAAGCCCTTACTGAGATCTTTGTGACAACTTCATAGTTCATTTCTCTGGATTATCTTCTTCAAATTTCTTGCTCTTCTTTCTCTATCTCCTATTGAAAAGACATGTCATAGTGAGTGCAACGTTATAATTTCGTATTAATTCTTCACTTGGGTAATCGTATTTTGATTGTTTAATTATATTTTAAGTTCCAACTACTTTTTTTTTTTTTACGATTATTACTATTATTATCAAGTTCCAATAGTTAGAGAAAACAAACAACTTAGCGGTTGATCAGGGCACTACTGCGTTCAAATTGACTGAATTTATTTATGGTCTCATTTGTCTGCATTTTGTTTGGTTCTATTGGCCCTAAACAAATACCTGAATATGTGCACTTTAATGACTTCTTTAAGTAAAAATGTTCCCTAAAAGTACTGGAAATTCTTAATAAGAGATCATTTCTACAGAAGATACTGGTGTATAAATGGAGCTTGTAAGGCCCCTTACTATGATTTGTTGAGGCCAGTTTATCCCCCTGGGCCGAGACCTGGGTTTATTGTGTGTGGAGAGTGTTGCCACCAGCTTCAGAGATGCACATGGCCATCATCTGCCTGTCTCTTCCAAGTGCATCTTCCAAGGTGCATCCCCCAGAGTTCCCGGTTCAGTCGTTTTGGAGTTGTGCCCGGGCATGCGTATTGGAGGAAGCATCCACAGATGATCCCAATATGCACCTCTGCTTCAGAAACCCCTGAGGCCCAGGCAGGGCTGAGGCCACCCCTAGCTCTGCTTCAGAGACCTCCCGAGGTACAATGAATGGATCCTGCCATGAGTTTATGGGGACAATTCTTTATCAATGGTCCTAATTTCAAAAGTCATGCTAACTTCAAGGACTTGTAACTCATTTGGCAGCAATTCCTGGCCTCGACTGACTTGAGACTATGGAAAATATTTATTTATCTCACTCACTGTGAATATTTTATGTTGCTGCAGATATAAATAGTTAAGGGACTGGCCTGGTGGCAGAGCGCTTAAGTTCTCACGTTCTGCTTTGGTGGCCGGGGGTTGGATGGTTAGGATCCCAGGTGCAGACAGGGCACTACTTGTCAAGCCATGCTGTGGTAGGCGTCCCACATTTAAAGTAGAGGAAGATGGGCATGGATGTTAGCTCAGGGCCAGTCTTCCTCAGCAAAAAGAGGAGGATTGGCAGCAGATGTTAGCTCAGGGTTAATCATCCTCAATAAATAAATAATAAATATTTAAAATTCTTTTAAAACAAAATAAAATGTTTGAATACAGAATGTTGCACCAAAACCCACTGAGGAGTGTTTCAAAATATGGGATATGATGTCTGGATTATCTGTCCGGGATTACAGCTAAGTGATTCTGGACTGGTGTATGCTAATGAAATGGAGCTCTGTTCTCCAGATTAAGATAATCCACTATCTGAGAAAATTCACCGATAATCTTGAAAAGATCGGTTAGTGTAGCTGACTGTTCCCAGAGGGCCGCTGCTCTGGGAGGGGCCCTCAGGGGATGCTCACAATTTTTGGAATCAGATGGGTTTTGTTTTGTTTTGTTTGTTTGTCTAATGACAAAACAAAAAGAATTCCAGATGCCTCATAAAAGCAGTTTCTATTTTAAATAAAAGTTTTAATAATGATTGGTTTGACCAGGTGTGTATTTTGAGATCCAAAGTAATATGGTTTGTAGACTCAAGAGAAAAAAAAAATCCTTCCTAACTAAACGGAAAACAGAAAGAAACGTTTCAGTTTACATTATTAGTCTAGACAATCTCTAGGATTTCTTTTCTTCAACAGTCACTTGAGTAAAATGTGTACGTTTATGATTTGGAAACTAATTAAACCACGCGCAAGGCAGCCCGCCCACGGCCGTCTGTCTGCAGCGCAGAGAGCTTCCAACGCCGCTCCACTTTAAAGACGGCCTTTTAAAAATTCAAATACAAATCCACTTCCTGGGATGTGCTTAAAACATTCTCCTTTGCTCAGTGAAGGGTGAGAATAAAAAGAAAGCCCCAGGGTGACACTGGAAAAGATGCTAATATAAGGTTTATGATTTGAAAACATAAATGAGCAGCAATTTGTTGAAGTTTCCTGGGGTTACTATTTTATATATATTTATACATATATATGTATATATTTGTAGTGTACATATTTATATGCTATATGGATACATATACTTGAACTGTAATCCAAACTCAGGGAATTGATGAGAGAGTGCCAAGTAAAACTTAACGTCTATTTTGCTTGTATTTTTAAGATTGATAAATTTTGTGGCTCAGTTTTAAGGCAACTTCAAGAATCAACCAAGACTAAATTGACCAAGCATAGCAAGTAAAATTAAAACATTTTACACCTGAAATTCAAATATTCCCTCAGAGCCTCGGAGACTGTACATTCAAGAGCCTCTGGGGCGCAGGTTCCAGGACCAGCTGAGGAGGCGTCACCAGCTGGGAAAATTCAGAGGGGGTGTCATCCATCTCAGCCTCATTCAAAGGGGAGCACCCCCTCTGGGTTTAGGTAAAACACACAAGGGCCTTATGCAATTAACCGCACCCCCGACCCCGATCCTAGGTCGGATACTGACACAATCACTCTCTCCTGGAGAAACACGGGTTATAACGAAAGACATTGCTGATACCTCCCACGTGAAGCATGGGTAAGTGGAAAAGATAAACAAAAATTCATCATTTTCAATAATGCTCCACCAAAACCCAATTGATCTTCTTTTTAGTTTCATTCATTCTTTCTTTTCTTCCTACCCTCCCCTGTCTTACCAGCTAACACAGCCTTTCGTAACCCTACCTGCATAATAAAACCATCCAGGGAGTTTTCAAAATACCAAGGCAGGACCCCACTCTAGAGCAAACGCTTTGGTGCTCTGCTGTGGGAGCTGGGCATCCTTCTTCAAGGGTTCCCCAGGTGATGCTAATGTACAGCTGAGGGGAACACCACTGGGACAGCTCGGCCCTCAACATCGCCCCTGCCAGCAGAGATGGCCGAGTGAGACAAGGAGGCCGGCACCTCCCTCAGGAGAGCTGCTGGTGAGGAAAAGGAATGATTGAGAAGAAAATCTTCCCTTGGTTTATACTTACTCGCTGATGCCTCAGCCTGTTCAGAAAAGGGAAAATAACCAATTCTACAGAGTACTATTCAAAACGGACACTATACTTAGTGGAGTTGTTACTTTCTTATTTTCTTTTACCTGTTTGTGATCATTTCATTTTATAAAAATGAGAGATACTTTAAGGAATTCATGACTTTTAGAATAATTGCTAATGTCAAAAATAGCACTTTTTTCTAAAATGAAAATTCTTTTTGTAGTACAAAGAAGGAAACACATTTCTTCCTCTTCAGCATGAAACCAGGAGGGCTCAAAATATAAGGAGCTTTGATTTTGAGTGAAAAATATATTATCTGCCAATAGTTATCATTTATTGAACTGAGAAGTGAAATGAGGTACTTTTTTTGGTCTGTTTTAATGATTTTGTAATTTTATACTAATTCATTCTGTCACCAGGCTCATATCCTGGTTGGTAATGAGTCCAGGCAGAAACATGTTGTTAACTGTATTCATTTCTATAATATATATAAATAATATTTTATGTAAGTTATCAACGGTACATTACATTGGGTATTAACTCATTTCGCCATCTCTATTCATGGATACGCCATTTTATAAAAGGTTTTTCTATTGACTTGGAACAGATTTCCTCTGTCTGAACCCAGAAGGGACACTAAAGAGACATGAAGTAAACTAACATTTATCAAACACCTAGTATTTTCCACACATTTTAAATAAAATATCTGATTAGACATTCACTATAGCCACATGAGGTCTTATCATTCCCACTCACAGATGAAGACAGTGGATCTCAGGAGAGAAAGATGACCGCTCCAAGCCACGTGTCTCGTAAGTGCTTGCGACAGGATCAGAACCAAACTGGAAGACGGTACAGGGAGGCAGCTTCTCAGTTCAGCTGAGAAAGAACTTTCTTATAATTGGAGCTATCTGTCACTGGGATGACAGCCGCTCGCAAGGTCTGATCACATGGGAGATTTTCCAGCAGAGGGTTAACATATGTGTTTATTCTTGAGAAGCATCTTCTTTCCTGCCTCGTCTGATAAACATCCTCTCATTCTCGAGACCAAGCTCAAGCCCGCTCCTCTGGGAAAGCATCCTGACTTCTCCAGCCTTGTTTGTCTTGTAGTAAACAGAATTTTGTCCTCACCTTCTCTGCAGTTCGTGTCACATTACTCTGCGTGTGTTGACACTGTCAACACTCCTGCTAAGACACACACCATTTTTCTACTCCAATTGTCATAGTGCAGTGTTTTATACATGGAAAGGACTTAAATAACACGAGTTAATAAAATGAATAACAGACTTTACCAGAGAAACAGAAGCAATACGATGTGTGTTTATACATATATATGAAGAGAGAGTTTTGTTTATATATAAAGACATTTATTTTAAGGAATTGTCTCAGGTGATTGTACGGGGTGGCAAGTTTGAAATTTGCAGAGGAGAACAGCAGGATGGAAACTCTGGTGGGAGCTGATGTTGCAGTCTTAAGTCTGAAGGCAGACTGGAGGCAGAATTCCTTCTTCTTGGGGGGACCTCATTCTTTTCTCTGAGACCTTCAACTGATTAGATGAGGCCGACTCACATTATCGAGTGTAATCTGCTTTACTCACTGTCTACAGATTTAGATGTTAATCACATCTAAAAAATACCTTCAAAACAACATCTAGACTGGTGTTTGAGCAGACAGCTGAGCACCATAGCCTAACCAAATTGGGGTGTAAAAGCAACCATCATGATCAGTAAACGATGTTGAACTCATTTGGCAATCTCCAGATCCTGAGTTTTCCAGACCAGTGCAATTTTAAATAATATAAAATTTGGAGCTAGCTAACGTGATATTAATCTCTTTATTTTGTCAAATTAAGAAATTAAACAAAAAATTTCTATCATTCAATAAAAGAATATGTAGCTTTGATACAAAAAAACCCCCCAAAAATGGAAAAGATATAATGGAATAAAATATATTTGATACATATGATTTTCAAAAACATGCTACAGTGCTTATTTTAACCCAGTACCCGTTTGCAGACCATGTTTTAGTAGCCTTCCATGCTGAGATTCTGTGATTCTAACATCCTAACTGATACTTTGCACAAGGACTAATGCTAAGTTGTCAAAACACACATGCCCCTCCCACTATTCCTCCTCTGTCCTCCTGTCTTTCCTCCCTGGTAATGCTCTTCTTTTCTTCCCCTCACTCTTTCTACCAGTCATCTGTGGCTGTTGCAGGGGCAATTCTTTCACTAAAATCATATGACTTGCAATGCTTTTGTCTCCAAATAACAGTCAAACCAACTCAAACAGGCTCCTTGTATAAAGAACAGCATAATATGAAATCCAGAGGTAAGGTGGATTTCAATGTTAACTTGATCCAGTAACTCTGGCTAAGAACTCTCCTATCTTTGCCCTTCTCTGTAGGCCAGCTTTCTACATAGGCTGATAGCATGACATCGAAGTAATCTTTGGCCTTACATTTACATGGTACAACACCATGAAAAACTGAGAAGAGGTCACTTCCAGGAGATCTTAACAAGATAAGAAGAAACACCCATAAAAATTCCTAATTGTCATCACTGGCCCAAATTGGGTCTCATGCCTTTTCCTCTTAATAATTCAGGAAGTGGAATTACCCTTAAATCAATCAAGATCATTCTTGAGACTGAGAAAATTGATTCATCTTCCTTTGAGACATAGGAGATCCTTGAAAAATGAGTGGATAAGGGGCCAGCCGGTTGGTGTAGTGGTTAAGTTCACACGCTCTGCTTTGGTGGCCCGGGGTTTGCAGGTTTGGATCCTGAATATGGACCTACACATCGCTTGTCAAGCCATGCTGTGGTGGCATCCCACATACAAAGTATAGGAAGATTGGCAACAGATGTTAGCTCAGGGCCAATCTTCCTCACCCAAAAATAAGTAAATAAATAAAAACAAGTCAAGATTCTGATTCAGATTGGAAGGAAGAGGAAGTGGTTGCTCTATCAGTAGCTAACCATATCTGCTAGGTCTACCCCGTTATTCATCCAACATTCACATATGTGCTACTTTGCGTACATTTCCTTTCAAAAATGCTCACACCTATAAAAATACACTAACCTCTTTTCCAAAATTGCACAACCTGAAGTCTTATCTACTATGTCCAGTTCCAAGTCTAGGGCGGTTCAGTGATGTGCTTTCTTCTCTATCAGGTCCCAATGCCTGGAGATCCCTGATGATGATGAATTATGTGTCACTGAGACATTCCACACATGTGGTGGGAATGAACAGGAAAACTCTAAAAACAACCCCAAATCTCCTGTTTGGAAAGGGGAAGAAGGGAAACTGGCTACCTGTGGCCACTGACCCATAACACCTAACCCATAACACTGACCCGTGATCACTGTTGGGTGATTCTAGAAAGGACTCTTTGCCTGGTTAGAGAGCTCTTGGTCAGGTTCCAGGGATAATCTCCCTTTTCCTTTGCTTCTGTGGCCATATCTTTGATAACAAAGGCAGGTTTTCCTTTGGGGAACTTGCCCCATTGTCACAGTTTTGCAGACCTGGAGGTTGACTTAGAGTTGAGCAATCTTTGCAGCCAAGCTCTGGTTCCTATGGCAGGAGATCTCCTTTAAAGACTTGGTATCCTCTAGTCCGTTACACTTTCTGTCACTTCCGTGGCCGAACACCATAACCCATGATATTCCTTGATCAAGATTTTAAAAGTGGATATTTTTGTCTGTTAGTGATAATGTTCTGCTCACTGTCCATCCCTTGATGCCTTAGCATAATGTTTGCTGATTTAATCTTGGCCTTTGCCTCTAGCCACTTGGAAGACCCTGGCCTCAAGCAAAAAAATATGCCGGTTGGACCCAGACCACATCTCAGGTGTATCTTCACAAAGAGTATGAGCATCAATTTTCTTTTAAAGCAGAGAACCCTAAATTGGGGGTTGGGGACTGAGATGAGAGATGGAGGGGATATAATTGCCTCTATTTATGTTATCTTTACCTTGTGATGGTTATTATTATTATTTTAATGTTTTCAATGAAAACAGATTCAAGATTTTGGATTGTGAGCCATAGACAAAGATGGTCTTATTTTGGAAAATCGTGGGGTTTTTTCCCCCTTACTAAGATTACGTCTTTACATAGGTTCTTATTGATCACTGTAAGAGGCAACTCACATGGTCCAAAACCCAGATTTTTTTCCAGTTAAGTCTCTTAATGCTCAAGCATCAGTGGTCATCGCAGATTAGAGTTTGGTAACTACATTGTTTTGCATAGGAAAGATTGCCAACGGCCCAGTCTAGAAAAATAGATTTCTTACTACCTTTTCTTTACCTCCTTCACATAGAATCTGCCTCCATTTTAGCATCTGTTACCTGTATCCACTCATTCCCAGGGATCAAATTTTGCTGATTGTAAGCAACAGAAAAAGAATATGGATATTCTTTTCACCAAAATCTAGTAAGAGCCATTCTTTAAGAAACGTATTTTGGAAACATCGCTTGAACACAAAGGAGTAAATAGTGCAGAGATTTCTTAGGAGTGCTTTGAGCTTATAGCATAGAACTCTGCGTATTCTTAATGAAGGCAGCTGTACTCTCATGCCCTCGTTAACACAAAGATTTCCTTTTATAATGAGTTCAGTGGGTAATTGATTAAAATAGGGGAATTGGTTATTTTCTATCAAAAATACGTATAGTTAGAAGGTACAGAGATTCAGAATTAAAGAGTGTGTAAACACTAGAAACTTACAGCTTTTTTACTATTATTATTATTTTTTTTTTTTAAGATTTTATTTTTTCCTTTTTCTCCCCAAAGCCCCCCAGTACATAGTTGTGTATTCTTCGTTATGGGTCCTTCTAGTTGTGGCATGTGGGACGCTGCCTCAGCGTGGTCTGATGAGCAGTGCCATGTCCGCGCCCAGGATTCGAACCAACGAAACACTGGGCCGCCTGCAGCGGAGCGCGCGAACTTAACCACTCGGCCACGGGGCCAGCCCCTACTATTATTATTTTAAATAATAATTCTGACTGAATAATTCTCCTGAAGTCAACATAAATATCTCCTTTCGCTTTTCTCCAAGTCTTAGAATCTCAATTTATACATTTGTTCTAAATTCGAACTTAAGGCGTATTTTCTATTTTGAGTTTTTTTAAAGAGATTGCAGTAACCAATTCACAGCTCTGCCTTTTAAAATCCTATGCATATTAACCCCTTTATACTATGATTTACTGGCAACTTGGACACTCTAAGCTTCATTGGAAAAGTCAGATGTACTGCGTTTAGAATCTGCCACGGACAGCTCTTTCTCATCTTCCCTCGTCAATTTTTCTAGGTCTTCCTTGCTACATGGATCCGATTCTGCCGGAATATTTAAAATCCCTAAATATCCCCTAAAATACGGGAACCTAAGATTGTTCTTGGTAGAATTCATGAATTTTCCCTGGAAATTTATCTCACGGATGCATTTTTGAGACTTTTTATCCCTTTGGTTTGACTTTTCCTTGAGCCTTACCCTGAGTTCCGAGTGAATGTATTTATCTTAGTTTGTCTGAAAAGGCGCTCTGGGATCTGCAGTTTGAACCTGATGACAGATTGATAATTGAAACTGGCTTTTAAAAGTGACATTTTGGTTAAAAGTCATTTCAACAAAGAAAAACAGCTTTTAGAAAGTGTATATTCAATAAAATTCTAGAGGTAGGCCCTGTCTGGCTGTCGCTGAATCTCGCGCCAGTGATGTCTCTGAAATTCTCCAGCCTGGTTAATGCTAAGCGTCTTCTTATAGAGGAGCAGAGGCTGCTTTGCTCATGAACTCCTTTCTCTCGGATAAGAGGAAAGCAAGTCACATGACCACATACCCCATTTCAATGTGCAGTATAGACTGTCCCTGCAAAGATTCCCTCTCTGACTCGTAGTCTTCCTGTGTGAGATGTGAAAATAAACTCCACACAGTGTCGCAAAGATAAACACACCAATGATGGATCACCAACTGATGAATTTCAATAAACTTAAGCCTAAAAAGAAGCAGTTGTACCACAGAAGAAAGCCACTTTTCGCTTTATATCTGCAGAACAAACGTCCTTAAGATCACGGCTCTACCTTGTAGAATAGAGTTAGCTTGTTGAAAGAGTCCCCAAAATGCCTCTTAAAATATATACCTTTAGTTTTAATAACTTTGGGGATTGCCTTATATGCAGTCAACAGCTGTTTATTGAATGAGAATGGACAAGTTGTTTTATAAAACACCTTTTTAATAGAGACTCCTGCTAAGGCTTAGTCCAACATGGGAATGCATCCAGGCACACAATACAATCAGAATAGATGAGTGATCCCTGAGGCAGAAATGGGAAGGAGACGTACACTTAGAGGCAGGAAAGAAGAATGGCGGCATAGAACTTATGCAGAGAGAATGTAAAAAGACGTGAAGGAGAAGAGATAACGGAGAAAGAAAGGAGAGGCGATGAAGAGCATTAAAAATAAGAGAAAGCAAGTTTCCTGGGGCTGGCCCCGTGGCCGAGTGGTTAAGTTCGCGCGCTCCGCTGCAGGCGGCCCAGTGTTTCGTCAGTTCGAATCCTGGGCGCGGACATGGCACTGCTCATCAGACCACGCTGAGGCAGCGTCCCACATGCCACAACTAGAAGAACCCACAACGAAGAATACACAACTATGTACCGGGGGGCTTTGGGGAGAAAAAGGAAAAAATAAAATCTTTAAAAAAAAAAAAAATAAGAGAAAGCAAGTTTCCATTAGACCGCTGGTCACCAGCAGCCTCAGCACCTGCCTGGTACTTGACGTTAATTTTCTGACTAAACATCATTCACAGCTCTTGAACGGCTCCCTCTTCCTCTAAACCTGAGAGACTTTTATGATTAGAAGAACCAGAGCAGCCCCCAGGAAGGAAATTGTTCTCTATGCTCTGACATCAGTGACCAGAAATACGACCACCTAGAGACCAAGCCAAGGGCTGGACTGGCTCCCAGGTCAGAAGTTCAACGTCTCCATCCTGCTCAGTCGCAGATGTGGTCGATGAGAGGGCACACGCCACCTCCACAACCGCCAGGACTGCCGATGACCACCCGGACTGGAAACAGTCCTAAAAATGCCTCCCTCTCCGAACAAGAGGCATGGCTTTTCTCTAGTGCATTTGTTTTTCATGTTTAACAAGCTGACAGGAGCGATTACTCAAATGCTAACGGCCGACTTACTGGTTAGTCCAACACAAACAAACCGTCCCCAGGCTGTCAGGACCTCCACAGTGTCCACTCTGCTAAAAACCTTTCATACGTCTCCTGCGTAGCAGCAACGCCTGCAAAGGGAGCCACCCTTTCAAATCCTGCATCCCTCTCCCACCAAAAAAAATATGTATTTGCAGTGTTTTTATTAAGAGGGGGGAGGAAAGAGTTTCCTCAAAGTTTGGGGTGGGAAACAATGAAGAAACACCATCAGGGTGAGTTTACAATGCTCATAACCGGGTCACCATCTGCTTCATTCCTTCATCAGATAAAAGAGCGCCTCTGAACCCTTTATGCTCCCAGCTACATTGTCTGTGAAGATGCTCATGCCTTCAAGCATTAGGCTTTCAGAAAAAGTAAATCCAATTGCAGCCTAGGTTAGGAAACTTTCTGAAACACGTCTCTGGATCAAACTGTTGCCCCACCCCACCCCACCCCATGCCCCCCACTGGAAGGAACATATCTTTTAAGTGTTCACTAAAACATTAGGCTAGTTCAAGTTTTCGATGATTTTTTGTTGATCCTTTAATATCTAGGATGGGTCTCCCAGCAGGATTTGACGCTGAGACAAAAGGGGAGTTGGGGTGCTGTGGTTTCACATCCGTGAAAGTCACTGAGGGAGTCATGTGTACCTTGTCATTTCTGACCCAACTGTGAGAGCTTGCCCCGCTCTGCCCTCTCAGGCTTTCCTGCGTCCCACGGCCCCCCTGAGATGCTAAACAGAGTCACCAAGCCCCTCTGAGGGGGGAGCAGCGTCTGACTTCACAGCTGTCACCGTGTGCTCAGAGTGTCACAACAGTTTAGGGCAGATTAGAGAAAGTCATTTTGATGAGCATATTAGAAGAGTCGGTTGTCATTAGCATACTGAACTCGGTGGCCTAAACCCGCTGGGTCACCAGTGAGCCCCAGGCCGGGCTCTCCAGCCTTTGATTAATGGATGGGGTTAGCAATTAAGAGACCCTCACAGGGTGGAAGTACCGCACCTTCCAAGGCAATTTTGTGTTTTGCTCAAAGGTAATGAAGAGTAAACAGGGAGTTGAGATAAACTCAGTCAGACAAGAATAAAATGCCGTCCATATCACCACGATCCTTCATTTCTGCAATTCTGAGAATTCGGCCCAGCTAGGGGGCCAACCAGCCCACTTGTTTGCGAGGATTGATTAATAATTCTGCACTTTTGACTCAGCCAAATGTTTTCCTTGCATTTGTCCAGGTATTTGAAGAAGATAAGAATTAAATGACAGCTTAAAAGGTATTAAATAGACACATATACAAACATACTCTATCCCATCTACATTAGATGTCCTTCGAATTGGCAGATGTCACACTGATGGAGGAAACAGATGATATGATTTACATTTCAAAAAATGTCCTGCAGTCATTAGGGTCTGTTAAATTATGACACTAAATTAGTGCATGTGATTCGGCCAAGGGAGAGAAAAATTTTAATATGTTAATCAAGGCTAACAGCCGGGTGGGTGTGCTTTGTCTTCCATTTGTCTTTCAATTGAGGGTCAGGATATTAAATTTTATCTCTCACAGTTAAGGTCAGACACCTCCCCCTTGTGGTTCAGTGTAACCGATTCAGTCCTGTTACAACCTGTGTTCAGGTGTTCTGCTTCCACAGGTAGGTCACTTGACAAGCAGAGTCAAATGGCATTTCTGTTATCGTCAATCACCTTGTCCTCAAGTGTGAATGAACTACAGCAAATATAGGACCTTGACACTATCAATAATTAGTTAAGAATGGAAAGAGAATTACACTCCACTCGGAGACATACACCGTCACGCATCACTGAACGATGGGATATGTTGTGAGAAATGCATTATTAGGTGATTTTTGTGGCTGTGCGAACATCATAGAGTGTCCTTACACAAACTTACTTGATATAGCCTACTACCCACCTCAGCAATATGATGTTAATCTTATGGGACCTCTGTCATATATGCAGCCCATCATTGATCAAAATGTTATTTTACAGAGCATCACTATAACTAGTTTCCCCTGGAAAGGTCAGTGTTCCCATGCTAGCTATATTATCATAATGTGTTATTTGAATTATTTTTTAAAAACTGTGCAAAATATATAAGTAACAGAAAGGGTAAAATGATTTATTCAAGAATATATAAAGAGTACCTACAAATCAATAAAAGAAAATAGTCACAAGCTAATAAAAGTGAGCAAAGCAAATGAACAGGCAGTGCATGGAGAAGAAATTTTATGGCCAATTAATACAAAAAGAAGCTTAATGTCGTTAGCAGTCAAGTGAAAAGTAATTAAAACAATAAATGAACATTATTTTTCACCGGATAGATTGCAAAAGCTTTTAAAGTGTTGCAAGAATGTGAGAAACTGGCAGTATCATATAACTTTGAAGAGAGTGTAAGTTAGTAAAACTTTTGCACACTAATTGTCAGTCTCCATCAAAAATTTAAATTTTGTTAGATCTCGTAATTGGATTTCTTGGAAAGTATTTTTTAAGGACATTCAAAAAAGTTAAAGTTTTAAGTATAAAAGTATTCATTGTCACACTTGGTAGAATAGTAAATATAAATGTCCATCAATAGGACAATGGTGAAAGAAATCACGCAAAGGTCCCCCATGGAACAAACACAGTTACTGAAAATGACGAGCTAATGCTACCGGAGCTGACTTGAAAATGTGTATTCACATTACTAGATAGAAAAGCAAATTTTAAGAAACATTTGTGCTTATATGAGCCTATTAATATTCTAAAATACGTAGCACATGTTTATATGTATGCATATGTAAATGTATAATAATAGGGTAAAATATCCATGAAATGGGAATGTCAGTGGAAGGTGAAGGGGTCTCTCATGGTTTACTCAATAGACATGTGTGTTGACTGAACTCTGCTAGAATCTGTCACGTATTACACAACTAACCAAAGCAAAAATCAGAAAGAAATAAAACACCCTTACCAATGAAGGTTAAACACTCAATGTTTCTATGAGATCTGACCGCATGGACATCGTTAACCATTTAACTCAGAAGAGAAGGATGCAGTGAAGAGCAGAGCCACTTAGAGTTTTCTTCCTTCTTTGTCTTCTCTCTCCTGGTCTCCTCTCTTTCCATAATGTGAGCAATTACAATATGCCAAGAACTAGATATACGTTAAAGAATAATTAAAGACAGTGCCTGCCCTTATGCTGTTTGTAAAATAACATTGAGAAAGAAATTTTTTAAAATTACAATTAGAAAATATCATGCATTCTATACAGGAGCCAAAGATGTTTCAGTAATGGAAACACTGGCAGAACCCTTTTGGGACCAGAGGATCCGTAAGGTATCTCTGAGAAGAGAGTGTTTTGGTTTCCTGTGGCTGTCATAAAAACTGCCACAAACCAGGTGTCTGAAAACAACAGGAATTGATTCTCTCACAGTTCTGGAGGCCAAAAGTCCAAAACTGAGGGGTAAGCAGAGCCCCACTCTCTCCAAAGTCTCTAGAAGACAATGCGTTCCTTGCATCTTCCAGCTTCTGGTGGCTGTAGGCTTTCTTTCTGGCCGCATCACTCCATCCTCCACCTCCGTCTCCACACGGTCTTCCCCTCCATGAGTGTCTTCTCTTCTGTGTCTCATAAAGAGATGTATAGTTTGTTTTAGGGCCCTCATCGCGCAATCTTTAACTTAATTGCATCTACAAAGATTCTTTTTCCAAATAAAGTCACACTCACGTGTTCTGGAGGCCAGGACAAGGACATATGTTTTGTGGGGCCATCATTAAACTCAGTACAGATGACTTTGGGATTAACAAATATGAGGAATCTAGAAGACAGACATTGTGAAGAGTGTGTGTGAGTGTGCATGCATAATGTATGCCTGTGCTTGGTGAATGCATTCCAAGCAGCTGGAACACCACCTATGTGGAAGAGGAAGTGGAGACCAGGGAGGAGTCTGCAGCAGCCCAAATGAAAGATGAGGGTACCATGGACCAGGGGGTGTAGTTAACATAATAATAAGAGTGATTGGAGGCATAATGTTGGCAGCCAGACTTCTAATGCTTAAAGATGGAGAGGAAGAGAGAGATGAAACCAACAATGATAGCCAAGTTCCTACCTTGAGCAGTGACATGCGGAATACAAGGGAGACCCAGGTTTTGTGAGAGGGAGAATGGGGGCAATCAAAATTTCACTTTGCACACAAAAATACAAAGACTAGTCTTAGCAAACTAACACACCAGAGGAAAATGTAATTGCAACAGACATGGCAGATGAAGATAAATAGTCAAAATACATTTTTAAAAACCTCCAAATGAATAATGAATGAAACACATTAACAGATAATTCACAAAAGCAAAAATACAAACGATGGATATTATTTGAAAACATATTCAATATCACTCATAAATAAAAGAACTATAAATCAAAATATTTAATATTATCTTACTACATAAGCAAAGATCTTTAAAACAGACACAGTCATGACTGGAATGTAACAGAACAAATGGACTCCTTCCTGCACGCACTAATTGTGGCGCTGGGCGCAAACTTTCCAAAAGCAATTTGATGCAATGATTCCATTTTTCGAAATCTTCTTCCAAATACTCAGAAATATAGTCAAGAAATTCTGAACAGAGATATTTGCCTCAACATTATGAAGAATCAGAAAGACCTTTATACCAATATCAGAGACACAGTTACGTAAATTATCATATACTTTGAAACATTGTTCAGCATTAAAAGGCATTTTATAAAGAATTTTAAATGAATGGGAACATTGTACAAGGTTTAGCAGAAAGTAGAATATAGACTCTTATATACAAAAAAAAATGCCCACTGTTTGAGAAGTACATCAGCAAAAGATGGGAAGAAAACCTGACAATATGACACCAATGGTCACGTCATTGTATTTTTCTATGCTTTCCTAATTTCTTTCAATGACAGATGGCAGACCAAAGCAGAGGAAGGAGAAGATTCATGCTTAGAAGCAGGCCTCCACTTAATGACCTGCTGTGGGAATGATTCTCACAACTGGAAATGCTCTGGAAGTGGACCTCTCGCCAGAGTGGTTCTTTTGTTTTTTTCCTCAGATTTCTTTGGCATCGAAATACTTCACAGAGTCAGGCCTCCAAATCACTCTCAGCCTTCATTCACTGCCCCTTCAGCCTCCACACAAACCGCCCATCCTCTTCAGAACTCTGTGGAGAAAAACAAGTAAATTAACTTCATATCTGAATAAAGCAAACTCTGAAAACCAAAGAACCATTCCCAGTTGAGAAATGATCTTGTCTTTGCAATGTTGCCCACAACTGTTTAACCGGATCCTAAGAATAGCTTATCTCATAGAAAACTTTAAAGTCACTTTGCCTGTCGTCAAAATTGAGAGGAGAGTCTGCCAACTCTGTGGTGTGAGAAGCAATTGTCAAAGCAAAGGCAATATACGCATCCTTCCAATATTGTCCCTTCATAATTGTGGTGGACCAAGATTCGGCAACAAGATTACTATATAAATCTGAATGCTAGCTGAGTGGTGCGCCCCATGGTACTTACAGTTCCTTTCTTGGAGGCTGTTTTGTGCCGTGAAATTCAATTCTCATTTTTGTATTAGCTTGGTTTCTATGTGTCTCTCAACTAACTCATCTCCAGATCTCCATACAAAACATAAAGCTCCACTCAATACACTAGATCAATTAGGATGCTCTTCAACTCTTAGTTTTCCCTCTTGCTGGTGTAAATGGTCCTCCTTCTCTCATCTGGTCACACCCACAGATCCTTGTCCTGGCCTCTCTCTTCATCATCATCCTAGCAATCCCTGTTACCTTTCTTTTCTATGAACACTCTAGTTCTTGGAACTCACATATTCCTGTTTCTTAGTCTTCATGCTCATCTTGAGCAGCATATCCTATAGCAGTAAATTTCTGACACCTTGCATGTCTAGTAAATGTCTTTACTCTATCCTCATACTTGCTCGATGGTTTCTCTGAATGTTGATGTAAATCGAAGATCAGTTTTTCTCAGAACTGTGAAGGCATTATTCTATTTTTCTGTAGCTTTCAGTGCTGCTGGTTCAAAATCCATTATGTTCTGAAGCCCCTTGCTTTGTAAGTGAATTATTTTTTTCCTCTCAAGGAGCTGTTGGGATCCATGTCTCCAGTGTGTGAAACGCCATGGTAATGTGACTCAGTATGGAGCTTTTTCCTTCCATCGTGTGGATACTTTCAATTTCAGAATCCATGCCTTTCATTTCTGAGCAATGATATTCAAGTGTTTCGTGGAAAATGTTCTTCTCTCCTTTTCCTTTGGTTTCTCTGTCTGAAAACCCTAGTACCTGACTTCTGGGCTGAGCCTCTAATTTGATGAAATTTTTTATTATCTGTCTGTTGGTCTTTTTGTTCAACTTTCTGGGAAATCTCCTCAAATTTGTCTTCCATTCCTTCTACAGAATTACTAAGTATTTATTTAGAAAAGTTACTCTTGATTCCTCCTTTAATGCCTCCTGTTTATGCGAACATGTTAGCAGTTGTCTTTGGAGTATTAGCACCACTTCTCTCCTCCCAAAAAGTCCTTTTCGTTTTGATCCAGGAGGACCTCACAACATAAATAACACTCCAAGAATTGTTTTCCTGCCACTTCTTGTGAGAAACAACACAGCAAGTTTGAGAACTGGCCTATCATGTGAGCCCCCTTTCTCATGTGTCTGCTTGCTGATTTACATATTCAGCTCAGTCTTACCCCCAAAGTCCAAAGACGTGCCAGAGACAGCGGTGCTTCTCTCTTGTTGTTGGAACTCACAGTTAGATTGGAAGAGTCACTCACCACTGTCTGGTCGAATTTCCTTAATGAGATTCACACCCAATGCCTTGGATAAACACAACTTACACACTTTGGGCAAAGGGAAGTAGACCAAGTATGGGCTGTGTGGGACTGTGAAGGAACGACTTGTTGAAGTGGAAAACGTGGCTGCTCCCTACTGCCCTGTATTAATGAGGATTGGTGTGAAGGGACCTTTAAGAGTAAAAAGAATAAACATCCTCCAGAAAAGACAGAGCCCCTCAGCAACAAAGAATAGCAGTGGATTCAAGATTAGAACAGGAAAGAAATGTCAATACAGGCCCTGTTCTTCTTGATTCTCAATCACCGCTTCTCAGACATTGTGGGCCCAGGCGGATACGCTGACCTGGCTGACCACAGAAAATAAATTAAACCTGACTCCTCAAGCTATTTAGCTTTATTCTCCAGGCTGTGGCGGCCTTTCCTTTTCTGTCTTCATTTTGGTTTGGATCATTGTCAGGGCTCCTTAACCCCTCATAGTGTAGATAAAAGTAATCATAATAAAAGATATCAATTTGAACATTCATGATACACCAGACACTGTGAGCACTATGCTTAAAGAGTTTTGATTGATTCAGAAAATAATCTATTCGAGGTAGATGATATTATATTTATTTTATAAATTATAATTTGAAGCTCAGAGTATTTAAATGACTTACCCATAGTCACACTCTTCTGTATGTTTTCCATCTGTTCCAACTTCTCTTTATTTCCATTTCCAAAGCCTCAGCTCTGTCTAATATGGTAAGATAACAAAATCAGAAGATTAATGGGAAATCCCATACCCAATATGGCTGAGAAATCCAAAGAAAACAAGGAGCGTAATGTTTAAAGGGTCACAATTTACCTATTTGCATCCTTCAGACTCTATTTCAGAGGGACTGAAGCTCATTTCACATGACTCTCGCTGGAGCAAAACGCAGAGAATTGGCATTGCAGATTACCCAAGATGATAACTCCCTGTAGACACGAAACGCTTCTTTATTGGAAGAAATAAAGGGAAAACAACCCAAAATCACAACCCTAGAATTACAACCTTATTCAAAAGCTATAAAGCAGTACCAACTATCTGTTAAATTCACACATACTTAAAAATTCCATAATGACCGTGTTGTGAATACTAACCTCAGAAAATGATCATACTTGTATGTAATGAATACGTTTTCATGCAAAAGGGAAAATAATTGGCACTTTTTTGCAATGAATTAGAATTTATTTCTATGAAGATTTTCCAGACGATTCCTGATTTAAAACAGCTTATCCCACTGCCAGAATATAGCTTAATATTTTTATTTAAAGAATATGGTTACTATAAGTTTATAAACTGAAGATCTTTCTATCTGCAAAGCACCCCTATCAAGGAAGAGAGACCACTGTTACCACCTTCATTTTAATGCGAAAGAAACAGAGAAAGAAGATAATTGCTCACTTAGATTACTTGCCAGTAAGAACAGAGGAAATAGACCCAGACTTTTCTACTGGCTTCCAGTACTTTTCTGCCAGAGTTCTCCATGCCCACAACATGTAAAGTTGCACTAATAAAAAGAGCTATTGATTTTGGGTTGCAGAATTGATATTATTGCCTTATCCTCACATTAAGCATAAAAATGATAAAAATGTACTTGAGGAAGCTCTTTTCCTTCTGTTCTTCCTTCCTTCTTCTTAGCTTCTAGAGTAACAGAATCAGACACAAGAGTCAGAGAGTGAGGAGGCTGTGAGTAGAGGTCATGACTGAGGAAACATGTGGAAAATCTAAAATATTAAAACACTGAAATACCATTTTTCACGCAATTAAATAATTAGTTATAAAAGTGTACATCATAGAACTGAAATAATTTGATCTAAGACGTTTTTGTTCTTATTCCTGTTTGAAAATGTGACAAGAGGAGGGCTAATCCACAAGACCCAGAGGTCTCAGGCACAAAACCATGAGCAGTTTCACACGCCGTCTATCAGAGACAGAAACACGCCATCTGACCGTGCTGCTCGCGTCGGCGTCCGCTGTGCAGCTGTCTCTAGAGCACAGCACCCGGGCCAGCCCAGACTGCTCCAGGCCACATTCGGGGAAAGGTCCAAGCTGCCGCCTCCCCCTTCTCCCCAGGCAGCTGCTGAAGCAAAAACAGTCCCACCTCCCCAGGCTCCTGGAATAGGGAGATTGCGTTTCAGCCCAGTGTTCTGTGTAGACACTGATTAACCCTGCTGCATTTCGAGCCGGGATTACATCAATATCTATTGATCAGCAGTCAAAGTGCATTGAGTCTTCCGCTCGGATCAATGCAGCCTGCAGACTGGGCCCCCACCCAGCAGCACCCTTTTCCCTGGCTGCTGACACTCGGCTGTGCTTGTTGGGACTTAGGAGACGCCGCAGGAAGGGGAGCAGGTGAGGTGTTGTGTTGAATACTACAGTTCCGGGAAATTCCTGGTAGAGGATTGATGCTTTCCGGATAACCTCTACTGGTCTGAGCGATGTTAAACAACTTTTCACAAACAGGAACACCGTATGAAACAAAAGTAGAATACTCTGAGCACCATTCCTGGAATGTAAATCACGGTAGCCCTCCAGCCAGGTAGGAATTAACACGGCCAACTCTGAGTCTGAGATCTGTCCAGGATCTGTGACACAATAACCTTTACACAATTTGGTTTCATTCTTGGACTTGACCTTTTACTTTGCTACTTGTCTTGGTGAAATGGTTACCTTTGGTTTATTTGTACTGTGTCTGCCGTTTCTCATTAACAGAAACATTCTTGAGAAGTAACCATTCTTGTATTTTATTTACATTGATCTATTTTTTCTTTTAGTTGTGCCTAAAACAATTAAATGTATTGATATATTTAGGGAAGCCACATGGAAACTCACGATTTTTAAAGGAATATTAAACAAGTGTCGTCCAAATAAAATCAATTGCGACCTTGCAAAATTGAGGAGTTAAAATGCTTTAAAACTAAATGAAAGCCAGGAGAAGTGGATATCCCCATGGAATTGTTGAGGGTCCACTCTGGATGGGGTCCAGTTTCTAGGAAGCAGAGGTTAGCGCTTCCTCTCATTTCCAGAGCCCTCCAGTCTCTTTCTGACGAGGAGGCGTCCATCCCCTCCGCACACATGGCTACACTTAGCACGGAAGCTCTGAAAGGAGAAGACAGAGTGATCCTGGCTCTCAGATTCAGGCTTTTGTGGTGCTTTTTTCAGAGACCCTGCAGCTGAACCTGAGGCTCGGAAAGGATGGTCTGAGGGGTTCCCCTCCCGCTGCGCTCAGGAGCCCCCCCCCCCCCCGACACACACACACGCCCCTTTGATGACCTGTGAGCGTCTGGAAGAAGCCCTCCCACGCATCTCTTTCAAAATCATGGCTGCATAAAATGAATTAAACAGTACTGAGCAGCGAGCAGTGCACGCGGAATGACAGGAGAAGTTTGAATAGCGATTTGTCCAACTAAAGCCCACGTGACCTGACCATTAAGTGTGTGTGCATTCACACCAGCATTCACACACACATCACACACACACCACTTACATACACACCATACCACACACACCATTCACAAACTCTCACACACATACAACACACACCACACCGCATCACACATACACCCCTGCATGCATTTACACATATGTATTCACACACACAGTATTACTCACTATGGGAGAATAATTAAATATATTTTTTAAATATAAAAGTGGTAAAACACATTCAAATAATGTGAGCTATGTTTCCAAATACTGTTCCATATAGATGTGAAATTTTAATATGTGCATGTGTGTTCTTTCAATGGTATGATCAGATATGTTCATTATTAAAAGGACGCTCATCTCAGAGAGGTCCTGTGTGGAGTTTCTACAAAGGGCCTAGGAATCTAAGGTCCTTCTAGTAAATTTGGAAAATATATGCATTCCAAAATTCAAATGGCATCTAAAAAGGGAGGTTAGTTTTATTTAAAGTAAATATTTTATTTAATGGAAGTACAATATATGTTGTAGATTTATGTACATGCACACTGAGTAGATAAATTAATTTGAATAACAGCAGATTTCGTTAAGAAAATGCTTGGATTATTTGCACATTAATTTGTTAGATTTTTAAGGTTATAGCATGCATTTTGCTTGGAAAAAACCGTAAAATCTGGAACAAACTTGCAATATTCCTGAGCCTGGCTTAATTCCACATATAATTTGTCAATTCTAGATTGGTCCAAACCAGAGTCTTCCAATTTTTTCAAAGGGTCAGGGGCCAGCCTGGGTTTTCTGGAGTCCAGACAGTAATATCACAGCTACGGAAAACCTCTTAGAGCTGTTGGTGCCAGAACAAAAGCCGCTCCCTGTTGGGCCCCTTCCTTTCTCCCCTCTTTCCTTGTTTCCCTCTATCTTCCCTCCAATTCTTCCTTCCGCCCTCCCTTCCCTCCTTTCTTGTCCCTCCTGTTCATCTGTACCTGCAGAACCAAGAGTATTTCCTAGTAAATAGAATTCACTCATTATGTCAGCTGAATGAAAAATCATCCCATTCCTTTATTCCTTTACTCCAGGAACATGTAGATTATCACTTACTGTGAGCCATATACTATACTGTGTCCCTGAGATACACAGATAATTCCTTCTTGGTCCCTGCTTTTGAGAAATGCACAGCCTCCAGAAGCACATGGGCAAGCCATGGCCACTTACTCGACGTTACACCCAAAGTGGATCCTTTCACCCTCTCAACACGTTCTTCCTCTCTACAGCGAAGTTATTTTTCAGTAATAATCATTATTTAATTGATTTGTTCATTAGTTTTAAAACAACTAAAAATTAAGAAAAAGTTCCAATTTTACTTCTTTTAATTTTTATTTTTTTTATTTTTTTATTTTTGCAGTAACATTGGATTATAAACATTATATAGCTTTCAGGTGTACATTGTAATATATTTTGAATTCTGTGTAGATTATATCACGTTCACCACCCAAAAACTAATTATAAATATATCATTCAAATTTAATGAAATATTTATTATATGATCAAAAATTTGAATTTACAAACTAAAACCTCATGGCTTTCAGTTAGCAGTGTTTCACTGTTTTAAACTTTAGACACAGGCGTAAAACTCCAGTGATCGTATAGAATGGCAGAGTTGAAGGAACTGAGATTCTGTTTCTTTATCTGTAAAACCACTGAGTTATGATTGTCTATTTCAAAAGTACTATTTAAATATGGGAATGTGTATTAAATACGGGAAAGTGGAGTAACACAGGGTTGGTGATAAGAACTGCTCCTAAAGTGAACACCAACAATTCCGATTTCTTAAGAATTTATTCCCAAACAAACCTATGTAGCTGAGTCCGTGTGTGATGGGGGGTAACTATATAACTGAGAGTTCTCTAAATTAACTTCTTGTGGACTATGATGTTTATTAAAGGATAAGTTATAAAAATGGGCCAGTTTGAAGTTTACAGATATATTATTAAAGCTCAACAATAGCCAGAGCGGTTGTTTACAGCTTAGACCAACAAATATATTATTTGTCAGAGAGGCATATTTTATCGCTGACTTTCTTTAGAATTGCCAGCACATTTTGATAATGAAAAGAAGACTGAAAGTCAGTTTTATTACTGTTTTGAATGTTCTGTAGACAATGCCTGCACTGCCTTAAAACCTGTTCTGATTGCCCCAAACTTGGTATGCCACCCCAAACAAGGGAACACAGAACCACAAAATAATATTATTTAATGCTAGCAAGGCTAACAGTCCCTTAGAGTCACTGCCATCTTTAAATATGGGGCTGGGAATCGGGAAAAAAGAGAGGTTTTCGAGGGTATGTCCCCAGGGAGGACAAGGGCATATGATACCATCTTCTTCCCAACCACACCTGCAGGGGTCTGTCTGGAATCCGAGCTCACCCGGGTGATTTGGCCGGTTTTATATGCACACACAGCATGTGGGTGGGTCCAGGCCATGGAGAACCGTGCCGCTCAATTCCAAGGACCGAATGAAGTTGTGGAACCGTCCACACTAATCTCATCCTTAGGGGTCTAATGAAAACTCTTGAGGGGGCTTAATTTTGTTCCATGTACTTAGAGATGATCCAAAAATACTCAGTGATATGAGGATATTATGCTACAAACTGCATGGTGGACAAATCATCTATATGATTACAATGTTGCTAGGCACTGTTCTAGCTGCTTTCTCTCCGGTAACATTTTATATCCCCAATAACCCTATGAAGTAGGCACTCTCCGTATCTTCACTTGCAGATCAGAAAACTGACGCACCGAGAGGCCAAATAACTTGTGCAAGCTCACACAGCGTGCAAATGTCTGAGCCAGAATTCAAACTAAGGAGTCTGGCTCCAGAGTTGGTTCTTGACCAGCATCCTCTGCCATCCCCTAGCGCCCTGAGGTCACCACCAGACATCGCCTTAAATTATCATGTGGAGAAAACGGTGCAAGACACCTAATCTCACGAAATGAAAATTATGTTTGCAGTTAAATTACTTAAGTTTATTATTCATTTCCTTATTTTTAGTGTCTAGTATAAAATCCCTTTAACTGTGTAAATGAGTTTTCTGAATGAAATTTTCATCTAGAGGAAGGAAATGACATTTTTGAGTCCCTACCATGTTGCAGGTACCAAGCCAAGAGATTTCCATATGTTGCTGCCCTTAATTATTATCTTGTAAGACAAATATTTTGAATCCCTCCTTTTTTCTGTTAGGAAAATCAAGACGCAAAAAAGGTAAGTGATTTGCACAGGGTTTCAATAGGTAGTAAGAAATAGAAATTACTCAAGAAACTAAACTCAGTTCTTTCTGAAAAAAAAAAAATTCAGTTGTTCTGTCATCTCATTGCTCTGGAGTTCAAAGATACAGACTGGAGCCACGCTGGTCATGATCATCATTTCTCTCCAAAACCTGGATACTGAAGCTGCCCCACCCTCAGCCTCCTCATAAAAGAAGCAGCATCAGCTATTATTTAAGACACCACTGCTGACTGGAAACAATTGAAAGGTCACTCTTGGGTGGCCCACCTGCAAGCTGGCAGGTGACCAAAGAGGTGTTCCAATACGAAGGGCTTTGCCCCCGAGGTCCTATAGTCATGAGTTAGGTCAATCAGATGGGAACTTTCTGGATCCTACACTGGAGAATGCAAAGAGAATTCACCAATTCATAGCAAAAGGGAAGTGATGCACCCAAGTAAGGAAAGATGCCATGAAAATGACAGCATGTGAGTTGAGAGAAAACCCTCAGGCAGCAGGAAGTTCCCAGGCTGCCCGACCTGGAAGCTTTCCCAGTTCCTGATCCCGCCCATGGCTATCCTTCTAATTCTCTTTCTTATCCTATGTACTTATGGTGATTTTTTAAATTAAGAAAACAACAAGTTTGTGGCAACTTACTTTTCTGTATTTTGCACAACATGTTTACTTAATAACAGTTCCTAATTAGTTTTCAAATCAAAATGCATTCCTAAAACAATTTTCATTCTTATAACATTAGCCATAGAATGATTTCTCAAGGTTACACAGCCTGAAGGCTGTGTGTCAAAACTGAAAACACTGCATTTGAAGTCTGAAGACTCTGAATTCTGATATCATCTCTGTAACTTCCACCTGTGCAGGTTATTTAAGAAAACACCCATATATTTTCTGAAGTTCTGCCTCTCATCTAAAAAGAGAGGACAGTATATATGTTCTAGCTAACACACAGAAGTGAAAAAAGAATGTCAAAATTTGTGTAAAAGTTCTTTATACATGGTAAATTTATCAAAATAAAAATTTGTTCTATCATCTGCAAAAACACAATTATAATCATATAGAACAAGATGGGGCAAAAATACAGTCCAGAAACTCAGAAACGCCTTCCCTGACTAAGTAAAGTATGAGTTGGAGTGTGCAGGATAGACATCCAAGAATGAAGGGGTGAGAAGAGAATTCCAGACGTGGACCAGCAGACACAAAGGTCCTGTGTGGGAGCCACAGCGGGCTGGCATCAGCTGAGACTAGCTTAAGAGAGCTAATGATGAAATTGTCAGGAATCTTGCAAGCCAGTTGTTAAACACAGCCATTGTTAAAAAATAATTACAATCAAATGAATTATATTAAAAACAAAGATGATAAACACTCAAAACTCACTTCCCAATTATTTTTCTATAGTTCAGTATCACGTATTTTCCTTAGATTGTTTACATCTGTTGTGTTTGTATGGTGGAAATACTATACAATGGGTGACTATGTGTGTTTCCCAATTCTGCCTTCAGTGGTGTTACACTGGCAGATTAAAATCAGCCTTGACGGGAGTATTTGCATCATAAAAACAGGTAAACTCTACAAATAGGGCCTGATTTATAGTCCAGATTTAAGATTAGGTTGATTGTCTAGATTTAAGAAAGTGATGGAAAACATCTTAATAATGCTGATGCAATTTATAAGTGTGTACATCTACAGCTGCTACATTGTGAGTAGCACAAAAAATTGCAGCCATATTCTTCCAATAATTGAAAAACCTTGTTCAGCAAAGAAGTCACCCTTTGGAGTGAATGGAAGAGAGGAGTTCCAAGAGAAATCTTTGGTGTTTTACTTGTTAATTAAAGTAAAACACCAACCAACATTCGTGTTGTAACTACATTCATTTGTCAACGTTGTGAGCAACTTCTTTGCTGAATCAGACAGTAATCAAACATTTATTGAAGTTCTGATTTTGTTAAATTATAGTTTGACTGCATCCGTAGGCTGATGATGAATACAGGAGTTTGGCAAATATCGGTGAACACATTCTGGGAGAAGCAATTGACAAAGTGGAAGTTACAACAAAGAATATTGTGTATTTTACTTATACACATACACAGTTTTTTTTTTCCAGAGAGCTAGTCATTAAACATTTAGCAGAACACCATTGGGTAGGAGATCAACTTTTATCATGCTGTAATAGAAGAGCAGGAAGACAGACATTATGAAAGAAATAGAGAGAGAGAAAGGGAGACAAGGAGGAGAGATGACACTGGTAGGAACCAGTTCCTAGGGGGAAGGTTTACCCTAAGAACTTTGGAAAGCTATTAAAAGATTTTAAGCAATGAGAGGTAGTTATCAAATTTTTGCTTTAAAAATATTTCTGAGTACACCTAGAAATAGGTTGGAGGAGGGCAAGAGAGCATGAGGAAGGATGAGTTGTCAGGTATTTCAGTATTCCAAAAGACAGATATGGTAGCAGGAAATAGATGCTGGCAGAAAAATTTAAGCTGTATTAGTCAGGGTATGTAAAGCTCAGATGCTGTAACAGCTAACTCCAAAATATTCATTGGATTATTAAAATAAAGGCTTCTTGCTCCCTCACAGTAGGGCAATGAAAGGTTTGTCAGGCAGTTGCCACGTGATGACTCAGGCAAGAGGCTTCCCACTGAGTGGATCCACCAACCTGTAGAATCTCCTTGTGCTGCCCATAATCTAGACCACAAAACAGGGAGATGAGAGTGTGAAAGATAAAGTAAGTGGCCAGAAGTGGCTCAAATGTCACTGCCCCAACTAATCACATCGTCTTACATGGAGACAAGGACATGGGGAAGTGCAGCCTTCTTCCATGCCCAGAAGAGAAATAAAATGACTTCTCTCTGCTCAACTTCCCTCTGTAAATGTCTCATTTCCTGACAGCTAAGAGACCTTCAAATATTTGTTGAATGAATGCACAAAGATGAATCTTTCAACTTCTGCATTCTAGGATTCACTAGAGAAACAGCAAGACTGGTCCTGGGGAGCTTACATTAGGAGCCAAACCTTAGGTGAAGATACAATGAGTTTTGATTGTAAAATATCCCTCTTGCTCCACTGGAGCAGCAAGGCAAAAAGCTGTTCCTTGGCTTGTCTCGTGGGAGCATGGTGCAAAGATGGGCCTGTTCAGCACAGGCTGCATTTTCCACCGGCTGCATACCTCTGGGCACGTGATGCATATTACCAATAGGATTTCTGTAATTTCACTGAAATCAGAAAATACATTAATTGGTACTTCCTAGACGCTGTAGATTCCTAGGTGATGGGTAGAGTAAAGTCCTGTCTAAATAAATTAACAAATAAATACATATTTTACTTTTATATTTCTTCTAAGCAACATAAAATTTAGTTGGCAAATGGTCTTTATCCAATTAAAAAAAAATAAGTACTAGTTTAAAAAACATCAGCAATGAATGTATCAATAGAGACAAACTACTGTGTCCTCGTGTACATAATGCTTTGTGGAGACACAGCAAAATTCAGAATTTTCATGACCCTTCTTCACCAAAAACAAAAGACGCACTTCCTTTTGTCTTCCAGATGTCTTCCACAAATCTGCCTTTCTCAGTTCCCTGCATCATTTCCATCACTTCCTCTCTGTGGCCCTATTTCTAGCCTACCTCAAAATTAGTCTACATGCAGACTTTTTTAGTGCAAGCCTTAACCTTATGCCTTCTTCCTTTTTCCATATTCCTCACTTGTACTCAGTCATCCGCAGGATATACAGTTCTATGCACAGCCTCCAAGGCTGTCGGAGAGTAGACCCCACACAGCTGTCTGGCAGCACTAACTGCCCCGCCCTCTTCATCCTCCAAATATGCAGAGCTACCGCTGGTTTGCTCACGGTTCTGGGTCACTGGATACATCTTTCTGCCTACTGGAAATATTTACTTATCTGCCTGATAAACAACAAACTCCTATTCTACTTTCAAGCCTCAGTTTAAGTTTCTGATGACTTCACGGATTTCTCCAGGCTGATTTCCATAATCTCTCACCACCTACTGCACTCACAAACTTTCATCAGAGCAACCACACGACTAAATAGTTCAGTGTTTAAATGCATGTCTGACACTACTGCACTGTTCAGCATCCCCAGGGCAGGGACTGCGTCTTTTTTACCCCTGGATTCCTGGTTCCTAACACACGCCTGGCACATAGTTCATGCTTCATGAATGTTCAGCGTGGGAAAGAAGGTCTCTAAGACTGAGGGGTCCATCTTTGGTGTATGGACCACCCACCTGGTAAGCATCTCCTTGGTGTTGCCCACCAGCTCAGAACTTCACTGTAACCCAGTGTAACTTCACTCCTCTCCCCTGTTCTCTGGGACACACATTAGGAACAACAGTCTGTTTTCATGCTGTATCAATCAGGGCATGGAACTCAGCTCCTTAGAATTTGCTAGAAAGAATCAACATACCAAATTTAGCAAGGAGTGAAGACGTTATAGAAGATTCTGTAAGGGTGCTAGAAAGAGAGGTTTACACTGAAAATGTTTTCTAAAAAAAACCCTAAAATTCCCTTTTAACTAATTTCTATTTCCCCGAGCTGCTTCTACTTCTGTAGGGGCGCCACCCCATGTTACTTGCTCTCCTCCTCCAGAATTGCCCTCCCAGTTGCACATGCTCCAAGGAACCTGAAAGGTGACCTCCCCTTGGGTTAGATCTGGCCCCAGGGTGATCAACTGTCCTGACTGGCAGGGATTGGGGCTTCCAAAGATATGGGACCTTCAGAGCTAAAACTGGGAGAGTCCAGGTCAAACTGAGAGGATTGATCACCCAGGGGGTCCTGAGAAGCAGACGCCAAGATGGGGATAAATATGCAAGGATTTTATTATGGGGAACATTTGTGGAGAAAAAAAAAAGTGAATTGGGAGCTGGAAAAGGCTGGGAGAGTCTCAGACAGTGAAGCTAGCCAGGAATCTCGGGACTGGGAGCTCCAGAGCTCAGATCTGCCTGAGGAATGGTCCTGGAAAGAAGGGAGGGAGGGAGGAGATGAGAAGGGATTGCAGGTTTTACACAAGTCCTTGCTCTTCCCACTACACTCTGCCTCCCAGCTCCTGACTCTCCCTCAAATGAAATAAGATAAGAACCAGGAAGCTCAGATAAAACCTTGCCCAGGGCTGTCAGAGGCTAGTCCTCTGGTCTCTCTCTGCTCTAAGAGATAAGCTCAGAGTGGGACAGTAACCAGATTTCCACCCGTTCTTCAAGTCAGGAGTAAAATATCCACTGCAAATGGAAAACACAGGATTGGAGGGAAGGGAGCCTCTTTTCCAGAAAACTCTCCAGCAGAGATAGCTTTAGGGCCCTTTCCAGCTTTCAGAATAGCAATATAGATCAATTTTGATGAGAAGTCCAAGAAAAGTTACTGATTACCACTATGGTGAAGAATTTATTCATTCTAAAGTGAGTTAAATGTATATCCAAGGCTTTTTCACACCCTGCAATGGTTAGCTTTATGTGTCAACGTGGCTGGACTATGGTGCCCAATTGTTCAATCAAACAGTAGTCTCGGTGTCACTGTGAAGGCATTTCGTCAAACTGGTTAAAATCAACACTCAGTTCGCTGCAAGTAAAGGAGATTTTCGGTAATGATGTAAGTGGGCTTCCTCTAATATGTTGAAAGGGCTGAAGAGCAAAAACTGGACTTTCACACCAAAAAATAAACTCTGCCTCAAGACTGCAGTGTCAACTCTTGCCTGAATTTTCAGCCACAGGCTGACTCTACAGATTTTAGACTTTCCACTCCCCCGTAATCATCGTGAGCCAATTCTGTGAAACAAATCTCTTAGTGTGCATGCATGTGGGTGTGTGTAGACTACAGTAATGGTAGATTTCACATCGGGGTAAAACATAATATTTAAAAAATATTTTTAAAAAACACACTTAAATCCTGCCCCCAAAGTTACTAAAATCAACATTCAGGGAATTTTAGATATTAAAGCAAGAAAGACGCTCAGGAGCAACCAGAACAAGCCCGTCACTCTAAGCAAGTGAAATTATGTAACTGCTATGTCACCTCTGACACCACGCCTGGTCAGTCCTACAGTCCCACAGCTAACGATGTAGTACTGAGGGCATAGCCTGAAGCGTCCACAGATGTATGATTGAAATAGTACAGAATGGCCCCATCTCTCTGTCAGTAACAGAATTCATCGAGTCCCCGCTAGTCAGAAAGACTGTCCCAGAAAGATTTCTGTTCAGCAGAAGAGAGTTCAGTGGGACCTTCTAGGCTCTAGTTACAAACACATTGCTACTGATTATTGATAGTGATCAATCTTTGATACAGGATTAACATTATCACGGCATTACCATGAGGCCAAACTCAGATTATCTCCCTTTTCAAATAAATTTATCATCAGTAAACAAGATTTATGTTGCAAATTCCTCTGCCCAGACAATAGTAATTTTGCATCTCATTAACGTTTCTTTCTTCCTACTTGACAAACGCTTAGAGACTATTCAGGCTGCTATAACAAAATACCATAGACTGGGTAGCTTATAAACAAAAGAAATTTATTTCTCACTGTTTTGGAGGCTAGGAAGTCCAAGATCATGGTGCCGGCACGTCTAGTGACTGATGAGAGCCTGCTTCCTGGCTCAAAGACCGCCTTCTTCTCGCTGTCCTCACATCGTGGAAGGGCTGAGGGAGCTCTCTGGGAGCTCCTTTAGAAGGGCACTAATCCCATCATGAGGACTCCACCTTCATGACCTGACCACCTCCCAAAGCCCCACCTCCTAATACCCGCACACTGGGGGTAAGGTTCTCAACATACGGATTTTGGAGGGACGCAGACATTCAGTCTATAGCAGAGACCATCAAAAAATCAAACCTTTGAATACACAACGATGGCAATAAACTGAGACGCAAATTGATTTTGTGTATGCAGTTAGTCACCTTAAATGATTTCATTGTGTTGCTTCCAAAGCAGTCCTCAGACAGAGCCAGGATCAGGGCCTGCCAGGAGAGCTCCTCGGAGCTGACCTCCAGTTTCCTAATACTGCTGGAGGCACGATGCACTCCTGATTCTGTTGGAGTTGTTCCACATGAGTTACACACAGCTCTGCAGAGGAGGCTCAGTCCCCAGAGCCACCAGGAGAAAATCAGAGTAGCTTTCAGAATAACAAAGATTCTTTTATCTGGCAAAATCCTCACTCCACAAGGGCAGTATCCTTAGCACTACCCTATCTAAAGGGAGCTTTGAGACAGCTTGGATTCCAACTCTGTGTGGGAGAATGCTGTGTCATCTCTGATTCTGTAATGATATTCCGAAGTTTCCACATCCTCTGCCATTAAAGAAACATTACACCCTCTAACTGTGTCTGTTGGCCTCTTTCCATCAACCATGTTACCATCCGAATGTGACAACCACACAGTTGATGCTATGGGGGACTGTTAGCAAAATATTTCTAAAGAGCTGTATTTGAGTGCTTTCGATGAAATTCTAACAGGCAGATGTTTTGGTTCACTGTCTTTGGTCTGTTTCACCTGTAAGTCAATCTCGTCAGTAGTTGGCATTTGCACGTTCAGACTCAGATCATTCATGTCTTCTGTTAGCATCTCTAAGTTCTATTAAGTTTTTTAACTTTTTGCAGATGTTATCTCTGCTTTTCTGAGAAGTGTTAAACCCAGTGGTTAGTGATGCATAAAGATATGCTGAGGAGGCAAAAAGCAAATTGACTATGAATGAGGAGCCGTCCAGGCAGAGTGAGACCATCCCGTCCACAACAAATTCCGATGAAGGAGAAGTGGAGACACATGGCAACCGTGTTTGTCTCATTTGGTGCCTGACCCCGACACATTGAAAAGCAGGTGTGGTATGGTGGAAAGAGCACTAGGCTTCCAATCATGAGATCTGATCAGGAGACTTTGAAACACAATTAATCTCAGTTTTCTCATCTATAAAATGGAAATGATACCAACCCTGTAGGGTTGTCGTGGGGAAATGAACAAAGCCTTTGTACAACGTTGAGTTTATATACAAGATGACACTTTATTATGATTTTTATTGTTAATAAAAGCACATTTGCAGTAACCTCAATTTGTCACCTGATGCTTCTTTTCTACTTCAGACACATCCTTTCTCACTGCCCACGTTCATTCCCAAAATGCCGAAGTTACAGAATTCCCATAGCTAACATTTGGGAGGAGTGTGTCCTGTCCCTGGTAGGGAGAAACACAAAGCACTTGAGCTCATCTTTCCCCATCTGTAGGAATGCCTTTCTGAAGAGTCTGGATTTTTTACAGCAGTTTCCCTAAGAAAGTCTGGAAAAGTTTGAAGTAGAAAACAACAAAGCTGAAGAAAATATTGAAATCTACCAAAAGAAAACAGTGCAAGCAGGAGCAAAGTGAGGAAGCCCAGCGCCCTGAGGTTTTAAATATGCCATTGCAGCTTTAGATGCAACAAGGAATCTCCCTACCATCAGAAGGATTACATTTTTCCTATTTCTTTTCCCTCCTTGCCCTTTCTTTCTTTTTTCTTTCTTTCTTTCTCTTTTTCTTTCTTCCTTCCTTTCTTCCTTCCTTTCTTTCTTTCCCTTTCTTTCTTTCTTTCTTTCTTTCTTTCGTCTACTTTTCTTCCTTCTTTATTCTAACATACAACTAATCAATATTAGTTAGTTTTCAAATCATTAAGTCTATCAGCCAGGTTAAGAAGTCGTCTATGGATAGTGATGAAGTAGAAGACCCTCTTCCAATGACTAGCTCAGCTGACAGGTCTACTCTGGGTGTCATGAAATGAGCTTTGAACTTGCTATGGAAAGATCTGGGGCTCTATTCAGGAATGTTGTTGCTGTTACATGAACGAGAGGCCACTTAAAATAGCTCAGGGAAAATGAGCTTGGTGGTGAGGACAGCAGGCTCTCCCAGGAATGGAACAGGACCTGAAACACACCTATATTTGCTCTGGAATGGAAGTCAACCTTCGGTGTAAACTAGAATCCTTCAAGAGCCAGGTAAATAATGCAAATGTTTGAGTCGAGATAGAAGACAATAGAGGATGGTAAGACTATGATGAAGAGGAGAATGCCACTCTTACCTAAAAGCACTAAAATTAAATATTTAAAGCACAGAGGTGACCAAGCAATATGAACCCAACGATATGAGAACTTTGCTAAAGAAATTGCTACCCAGTTCTGTCTCTCAGGGCAAATGTATCTCTACTTTTCTTTAGGATTCTTTTCCATTCTTCTCTATCCAAACACCTGCCTCTTCTGTACACTCATAATTTCTGATCCTTCATAACTCTTGCTTGTGCATGGCTCGTTAGAGATTCCTTCCCTCTTATACATCATGAAATTTCTCAGCATATTTTTGTTGTCAGCTTCTACCCCCACTAATAGCTACATTATTCTCTCAATATCCAAGACAGAAATCTAACTAGTCTAGTTATTCTTTTGTGAATCGAAGTATAAGTTGACCATCTCATGGATTGGCTGCCCTAGAGTGAGGTTTTCACTTTTTGGTCCTTTCAACTATGGTTAGAGTACTTGAGTTTCATGAAACAGGGCATGTTAACCCAAGAAGAAAACACGGAACAGCTTAAGGATCTAGATGATTGGCTGCATAGTTGTATACCGTGCAAAATGGGGGTGCCACTAAAAAGGGTTGCAATATAAATGGTATACCCTGGAGTGTTTCAGTGCACAACCTGTGCAACAATGTGCAGTGGGCCCGAGCAGAGTCCCTTCTAAGGTAGTGAGGACAGTGCATTCCTAGTGATGTTTGCCTAACTCAGTTGGGATTTGATTCTGCATCTGTTTGGGAAAAGCATTCATATCTTTGGATCGTATTTTCTCCCATAGTAAAATAATGTGAGGAGTGGGGGGATAGATGTTTGATAGTAGCATTTCCCGCCCAACCATTCTATGACACTGTGAGAGAACCAAGTCCCATTAAACATGGAAATTCCAGAGAAATGTTACAAAAAAATGCAAATTATGCAAAAAGACAACAGAAAAATTAAAAAGCTTTAATATTACCGGTTGTAATTCTTATAAAAGGCATTAACACATGATAGTAATACATGGTCAACAATAGTAAAAACTGTATAGGATTTGCCATAATTGTGCAAAATAATTCATTCTTTCACAAAATATAGATAATCTTCGTAGAAAATAATGTAAATAAATGACACTATTTTACCCCAAATGCAGATTCAGGTGCAATAAGACTTTGTAGCAATCAAAGCAAAAGTTTTCATTTGATTATTGCATGAATATCGTATGCATTCAGTTAGTATTTTTCTATTTTGTGGTACTCCTGGAGAATGAGGAATGTATACTGGTACCACAGTCCAGATGAAGACACTTTTATTGAATGCCTGGTAGATGTCAAGAATTGTTTTAAGTCCTGGGGCTGCAGAGATAAACAGACATGGTTCCTGACTTGTTTCAATCTAGTTGCAGGTTAATCATCTTGTCTTCCACTGTATCCTGTGGAACCAATTGATGGACCATGAAATACGTTTTGTGTATCTGCCATGTATAAAATACTGTGTTGGGCCATCTAGAAATATATAAAGTAGGTGTCTCAGGCTTTTCGGGATACTCTGATAGAACCCCACAGACTGGATGGCTTATAAACAACAGAAATTTATTTCTCACCGTTCTGGAGCCTGGAAGTCTGAGATCAAGGTGCTGGCACAGCGGGTGTCTGGGGAGAACCCTCTTCCTGGGTCATAGACAGCATCTTCTCACTGTGTCCTCGCATGACGGAAGAGGTAAAGGAGCTCTCTGGGGTATCCTTTATAAGGCCACTAATCCCATTCATGAGGGCCCCACTCTCATGACGTAAACAAAAGCCCCATCAACTAATACCATCGCATTGGGCATTAGGTTATCAACGTATGCATTTTGGGGGGACACAAACATTCAGTCAATAACCATGGGTGTGATATGGTTCCAGTGATCAAGGGACTTGTAATCAAGTTGGTGAGATAAAATAAGCACATAAAAAGTAAAGGAATGACAGAAGCACTATTTCATAAAGTTATAATATTGTAGTAGACTAAATAAGATTAATTAATTACTAAGTAAGAATCTTAGGCAATCATTTAATTTACGTAAAAATTATTCCATACTGCCTGTCTCCTTCAACATTTATACCTGCAAAATATCTCCAAAATATAATGTTTCATGTTCTTTTTTCACTGTGGCCATTCTCAAGATACGTTATATAACTGAGAATATGAGCACGCATCTATCATACAGCACAAAAATATATTTAAAATTCTAATACTGTGAACAGCATTTTACAAATTAATTCAAAAAGCCTGGAACTGTTTTCAATCAAGAGAAAATATACTTCTACACTCAGAAAGCTTTTCTAAATTATCAATCAGAAAATAGATCCACGCTAATTTAAGATTAGTGTTCAAATGAAAGATCTAATCAGGACATGGCTAATTCTATGTCAATGTGTATAATCAGCTTTAAAACTCTGTTTAAAAAAGCAAGTTCATGTGATATGCATAAAATTATGTACTATATCATGTCCATGACAACTCATTTGATAGTGAATTTGGTAGGTTTAATCAGCAAATTTTATTTTATACTTTTAATGAAGAAAACTAGTATAAGGAATGTGTCATACAAACAGATGAATAATCTTTAAGCCTGGTGATGAATCCATGAAATTGTAGAGATAATATACCTCAAAATTTGTGTTATCAACTGGATTATGGCCTTCTCCTTATGGAATATGGAGTTTTGGAGTTTTAGAAATTACTGAACACTGCAATGAGAAAAGGAAAATTAATGTATACAGCAAGTGTTTATTTAATAGCTGTTATGTGCAAGGCATTATTCTAGGTAGCAAGAATATGATAAGAAAAAAATATCCTTCTTTCAAGGATCATAGATTTAGATGAAGAGAGATAGACAAGAAATAAATACATATATAACATGTCAGGTGTACTAAGGGCTGTACGAATAAAAAGCTGAGTAAAGGATATGGATAGTGACATGATGGAGTTGCTTTTTTGGTGGGGTGTTCTGTCTTGGCATTTTTCATTAAGCAAAATTTGAGCAGAGCCAAAGAATTTGAAGGAAGAAGACACTGAGATATCTGGGGAAAGCATTCCTGGAGCCAATGCAAGGAAACCAGCACAGCTGGGTGTGTGCACACAGAGTCGGGGCTGGGATTAAAAGGATGGGGATGGTGGTGGGAGAGGGAGAGAGAGAAGGGAGGCACTGAGTGTTTTTGAGAATAAAGGGGCCATAGCTGACTCTTTTCCCTGGGCAACAATCTTCTACAGGAAGGCGAAGTGTGGAAGTTGGAGCCCAGTTGATAGTTTATTTAAATGGTCAAGACAGGAGACAACGATTGCTTGGACAAAGATTTAGTGATAATGTGGTTGAGATAGGGTCAGAAACTCAATATATTTTGGAGGTAAACACAGCAACAGGCTCTGCTCATGGCTTGCACGTGGGGTATGACACAGAAAAGCGGAGTGTCGCTCCAGGCTTTGGGGACTGAACATCTGGAAAAAGGGAGCTGCTATTTGCTGAGATGAAGGAGACTGAGCGATGTGAGGCTTGAGTTTCAGGGAAGGGGTTGGAGCGGACAAAACATTCGCACGTGTTAAGTTTCAGAGCCTAAGAAAGAGCCAAGTGACTGTGTCAGAATCTGGAGTTTTAGAATTCAGAGAAGATGGGAGATATCAATTTGTGCACTTTCAGCATAACTGATGATATTTAAAGTCATGAGACTAGATATTCAAACACTATAAGGGATTTCCTTTAGTTCTGAATGTATTTTCTACAAGTCCGTATTAGAATGTATATTCCTGTATGAGTAATATTGGTTATATCATCTGTAAAACAAGCATCTACATATCTTAACTTGTAAAACCATATTTTAAATTTATTTGCAATACTTTGTTGTACAAATGACATTATGATAGCCTTAGCAGAAATTAAGTTAAAAGAAAAAAATTCTAACACCAAAAAACAAATTTTTCCATTTATCTCTGTTCCTTTCCAGATAACCTTGTACATACATTTTTTCAGAATTGTTATCATTCTTCTGATGAAATTATTTATTCTATTGTTGTTGTTGACTTGGTGTCCTAAGCATCACCCATAATTACATAAGACTGCTTCGTGTTTACCACATTTTGGTTTCAAACACACTAAGGGAATATGTCATAATCTGCTTGAACTTTATTCATGTGCCACATTATGTATTGCTAAAAGGAGTAGCAATAATTACATTTTGGGGCCATTCTAGAAGACAGTAGGCGAATACCAGCAGTATGGCTCTATGATGGTTAATTTTATGTGTTAACTTGATTGGGCCACAGGATGCCCAGATATTTGGCTAAACACTATGTCTGGGTGTGTCTGTGGGGGTAGTTCTGGATGAGATTAGCCTTTTAATAGGTGGACTGAATAAAGCAGGTTATCTTCCCTAATGTGGGTGGGCATCGTCCAATCCATCAAGGGCCTGAATAAAAAAAAAAACAAACGACAAAGGAGTGGGTAATTTACCCTTCTTCTGACTGATTTGAGCTGGGACATTGGTCTTCTCCTGCCCTTGGAGTGGATTTACCCCATCGGTTCCTCCAGTTCTCAGGCCTTTGGACTCAGGCTGAATTGCATCACCAGCATCCCTGAGTTTCCAGCTTGCAGATGGCAGATCATGGGACTTCTCAGCCTCCATAATCATGTGAACCAATTCCTCATAATAATTCTCTTCACAGATAGGTATAGAGACTGATATCTATCTATCTGTATCTATAAGATGCCTATATCTATCTCTATGTTTATCTGTATATCCTATTGGTTCTGTTTCTCCGGAGAACCCTGACTAACACAGGCTCTGAGTAGAGGTACAAGAGATGAAAAAAATGTGCATACAAGTAGTATGAGCTTCTTCACCAGTAGAAAAAACACTGAACCAGGAGAGGTGACTTGTAGTCACGGGTCCCGTGTGTGCCATCAGGTGGCTCTGTGACCCCCAGCAAATCATTGCACCTTCTCACTTTCTTCATCTAAGAAGGAAAGGATTGGGCATCAGTAGTTTTGATACTTCTTAAAAAGATAAATATGGGAACACCAGATGTGGAAAAGAAAACACAGAAGCAGGTTGTGGAGCTGTATAGTTCCTCAGTCTTGTTGGTATTTGGTGGAAAAATTCTGCATTGTTTAAGGAACCGGTGAAGAAACTCCCTCAGAAAGAACAATTTGAAAACTGCTAAATTATGCAAACTTTAGGATTCTGTTTCCTTCTCGAACACAGTGTGTTATGATTTTAAGAATCTGAGTAGTAAGTCAGAGTGATTAAGAACTTTGTATCAAAAAGACTACGTCCCAGTCCTTTCTCCACTACCAGGCATTATGCGCCATGACCTCTCCCTGGGGCCAGCAGAAGGGAGAGTATGGCTGTGTCGATAAATTAGCTCTTTCTTCTCTTATGAATGAAGAAATGATGGGGCAAAAAGAGTGCTATTTCTCTGCATAATCAAGCTCTTTTTTATGCCAAATAGACAAACGTGTCTTAAGTCATAACAGTTCAGCAGCCATCACCAAGCTTGGAAGAATTCGATGTTGATAAAAGTAGAATTTCTCACAGACATTATTTCCGCATTAATCTGACAGTCCTCAAATCTTTCTAATTGCAGACGTATTTCCTTTGAAAGTTGAAAAATTTTAAATCTCCTTTGCTAGAGGAGGAAGGTGAGGAAGAGTCTGGAGCACAAGAAAGGAGCCATTTCCATCCCTCATCTTTCCCAGGCAACATTTGCCTGGCACTGTGAAGCCAAGTCTTGACTTTCTTGGAAACCTCTCAACCTGCTCTGAGCTTTTCTGACAATGACAAAAGCATCTGGGGAAGGTTTAATTCTGCTCTCAAAGATGATGCAGTGTGGTAGAAAATGGTGCATTCCCTTGCATCATCATCAGTATTGCCACAGAGGGGTTGACCCTGTGGCACAGTGGTTAATTTTGCACACTCCACTTAGGTGGCCTCAGGTTCTCCAGTTCGGATCACGGGTGTGGACATGGCACTGCTCATCAAGCCATGCTGTGGCAGGTGTTCTGCATATAAAATAGAGGAAGATGGGCACAGATGTTAGCTCAGGGTTAATCTTCCTCAGCAAATCCCCCCAAAAACAAAAACCAAAACATTGCCATGGAAAAACATGGTCAGCAATGTTCTATATCAATATTCTGACTTCCCATCAGATTGTACGTCTTAGTTCAAACTTCCCCACACAGTAGTATCCTTTCCCTTTAAAAATGTCTTCTTTCGTTTTTTTAATGGCACATAGCTTTTGAATTTCATTTTATGAGTTGATTTAAATACATGCATATTCATCCTTAGTTGGAGACACAGAAGGACTAACTTCATGTAACTTAAAATAGAGTTAAATAAATAATAAGACAATTTATTTCCAAATGAACCCCAGACAGTGCAGAGCAATTTTTTTTAATTAAAATAATCTACAACGTTAATTCTAACAAGTTTGTGGAAATTCTATGGTCAGAGAATTAAAGGAAATGACAGCTTATCCAATTGTTCATTACATGGGAGTTTACTTGCTTAGAATGTCATGGTTTTAATTGTTTTCAATCCTTTCGATTTTTAAGTCTTGTGTTCTTTTAGTCGATAAGCTGAATTTAGCCTTTTTGTATGTCGGTAGAAGAAAAATCTTAAATAAATCCAAAATCTTCCCAGCCTTCCTCTTTCAGCAGTTAATTCCCGTGCTCTTGACAGCGCTCCTTCCACCAGCTTCCTGTATCAGGAAATGCATCAGGATCATTCTCAGGAGGATTCAACCTTAAGGAAATGTTTGAGAAGAGGGGAGTGGAAGACGCAGAGTCCAAAATAAATGTACAATGAGCAATAATTACAGGAAAAAATATGTATATTTATTTCAAAAACCGGTCTCGCAAAATTTCATTTTGGAAAGAAAAGCCTATCAAAGCATATCATTTTAATTATACTTCTATTACCAGGAGACTCTGAAAGTGTGTATTAAATTAATGGAATGGATTGCCTTGGTTCCACAGTGGTTATTAGCAGGAAGAGCTCCCAGTTTTCTTATTATGTACATCACTAACTTTAATTGCATTAGGCTGAGCTGGGAGAGCTATTTTTAGGAAATATTTCATCCACAAAACAATTTCTGTTGGCTGTCTGCCTACCACAGCTCCAGGACTGAGGTTTCTCCATAAATGTTAACTTATTATTTCTGCCAGTCATGCTTTAGCACATACTACCTTATTAGAACCACCCCAAACGACTCTGGCCCCCAGACCACCCACTAAAGCTCCTGGGAGGAAACTGGTGAAGCAGCAGGACAGGTGGGCTTCCTCTGTTAGCATTGGCAACAAGCACATGGACACACTGTGCCTGAATGAGTGCACTCCGTGACCCAACAGCAGTACGTGGCACGGAGTATGACAGACCTGGGCTTCCTGCAGAGAGGGGAGGTCCTTGCCTACTTAACCCAGAATATGAGGATTTTATAAAATAAAAACTTAAAAGCACAGAGTCAATTAGCTCTTAGCTATTTGTGCCTACTAACTCACTAAGTTATCTGAATGTGGCCTCAAATTACAGCAGAACTCTGTAATGGTAAGTACAGGACAGTTCGTTAATGTCATCATGCTTCTGGTGCCAACGTCTTGATCAGAACCTAAGAATTATAAAATTGGAAGATAATTTAGAAATTATGTTCTCCAATCCTGCCACTTAATATATATGTTCACTGAGAAGGACTGACACAGCCTTTGAAAAGTGTGTCTTTTCAAAGTCTCTCAAAATGTAAGACATGCACGGCTTCAACCCAGCAAGTGAACAACTCTCAAAATATCTATATAGATGCTCATAACACAGGCAGGGAGATGCATGGCACTGATTGCTTAATTAAGAAAAATTAGGAATAACCTCAATATTTCTTCATAAGAATATTGAAATAAACTAAGGTGTATTCATACTATGAAACATCATGGAGTTAAAAAAATATGATATAGATGATACATATCATTAAATATATATTATCTCCAATATATATTAATTTTACAAAGCAATTCGCAATAAAGTAGACAGAGTATGGCCCTAAGTATATACAATAAACTATGCTACGTAATTTATAAATTATGTAATTTATAGACGTACATAGATTTCATGTATGTGAAATTTATATCTCTATTTCTATACGTATTTTATATATATAAAATAGATTTTGTATATATATGTATACACGCATACGTAACTGGAAGGAAGGTTAAATCATAAACTTTTAATAGGAATAGAAAATGAGTTTGAAGAGAAGGTTATTGGTAGAGGAATTATACTTTTTATTCTACATTATGTTTTTCATTTTATCCATAATAACCATGTATTCATGTATTACTTGTGTAACTAAAAAATATATGCAAATTAAATGGAAACTACAACCACTAGAATAAGTTAGTTGCATGCCCAAACTCACTCCACTAATTTGTGGTACAGTCAAAATAAGATAAAGAGAGGATGAAATTTCTGGAGTAAAATCATTAGGGTCACAGACCTTAGCACTGAGAAGACCCCAGGAGTTAACAATGGCAACCCCTTATTTAGTACTTACTGTATTCCAGCACTGCTTTAAATGCTTTATGAATATTAATTTATTCAATCCTCAAAACAACCGTACTAGGCAGTATCATTAGCCCTCTGGGGAAGTGTTTGCAACATGGCTGCCATAACCCCCCCCCCCCCCCCCCTCCGTATACAGGCCCTACAATTGCCCCTTCACACTGAGTCTGGCTTTGGTCAATGAAACAATAGCAAATGTCACCAACCAGAAGCTTGAAAAGTGCTTGCAAGTTAGGGCCAACCGGTTCTCCCTGCTGGGACACTTCCCTATCCATATGTACAAGCCTAGACCAGCATCTTGGAGGAAGAAAGAAAATATGGAGAAACTCCATCCCTCCTCGCTGCACCAGCACCTCAATTGAGGCCACAGCCACGTGAAGGAGGTCCTCCCAGACCTCAGCCTCAGCTGAGCTGCCCATAACTGCCAGTGGACACTGCATCTATTTTCAGATGAGGAAACTAAGGTCAAATAATTGGCCGTGACATATCCAGGAATCAAATCCAAGCAGCTGGTTCCAGTATATAGATTCAGTCACTAAGCTGCTTATCTGATTGGCACTTATGTTAAGGCAGGAAGGATATACCAAGGTAACATTAAGTACATTTGTCCCCAGGAAGAAGCAGCAGCTTCATAGAATGGGAGAGAGGTCTGTAAAGGCTCAGAGGTGGGAGCATTGGTGTGCTCAGGTGTGTGTCTCCTATGCATATTAGTGAGAAGGCAGGAATAACCACCCGGGAGGGTTTAACTACAAGGGTCAGCAAACCACAAGCTGAGGGCCAAATCCGACCAGGTGCCTGTTTTTGTAGATAAAGGTTTATTAGAGCGCACCAGGCTTGTTCGTTTCTATATTGTCCATGGCCAGTTTCACACTACAGTGTCAGAGCTGAGGGGTTGCAGCAGAGACCACATGGCCCCAAAAGCTGGAAATATTTATTACCCTTTTCAGAAAATGTTTGCCAACCCATGAGCTAGAGAGGAGGGGTGTCAGTGAAGTCCAAAGATGAAGTTGGAGACCTGATGCTCTAGTTGGTCCAAGGACTTGATTTGAGGCTGACAAATTTAGATTGGATGTAGCAGGTCATGGGGAACAGCTGCCACCGTTCCAGGCTGGGCATGGACAAGAGAAGAGGAGCCTGGAGAAAATGGCACTTAGAAAATACGGCTGAAGTGAAGATAAACTGGGCTGAACACCAGCAAGAGGTTGTTTTGAAAATCCTGTCACAGAAGAGGAAGCCAGGTCTAGAGTGGGGGTGACAGAAATGCCCAGAAGGGGGCAGATAAGATGGCAGCCTTGGGGTGAGGCAAGAATTACCCAGATGGAGATGGTCCTTGGAACTGTGGATGACTAACGCTTCCAAAACAGGAATATTTTGGTCAACCTGATCCAAGAACACGGGCGGTAGAATACTGGGACATGGAGGTACATTCTCGACTCCCCCGTCCTGTGAGGTTGTCTGCTATTCTCTCAGGACTTACTCTTACCACCACACCCAATTTGTTCTCTCTACAAAGTTCTGGAAGAACTTCAGTGCACCACCGTCTGAGCACAGGGAAGCCGGGAGGAGAGTCTGAGGCAGTCTCCCATTGCATTACATATGCAGTGGTATTTTTGCTGGGTTTACTGTATTAATCACACCGAGAGTTCCTCTTTCAAATTAGGAAATTGAGTCTCTGAAAGTTTGTCCCAGGACACGTGGCGCCAAAAAAAGAATAATGGGGAAGAAAATCAAATCTAGATGAATGTAATTCCAGAGCCTATACTTTTTCAGTAAAAGTATGAGCATTGGGGAATACTTTTCTCCAAATTCAGTTTCAGATTTAATTTGACTTTATATCCAATTTGCGATACAAAGTTCATATTTACCCATGCTTACCTAATTCGGCTCTATCTGTTCGTGAACAAACAAAGATACCTGAAAGTGGAGAAGTGTTAGCAGCTGTGCTGTTGGGCCTCCTGGAGAAGGGAAACACCATTCTGTCTACCATAATGACTAGGAGTCTGGTTCAAGGTACATCCTCCTTACTTCTCTTTCTGTTTTTTCCTTCTTTGTTCCTCCTTTCTCTCTGCTATGGACTGAATGTTTGTGTCCTTCCAAAATTCAAATGTTGGAACCTAACACCCAAGGCAACGGTGTTAGGAGGTGGGGTCTTTGGGAAGTGATTAGGTCATGAGAGTTGAGCGCTCATGAATGGGATTAGTGCCTTTGTAAAAGAGATCCCAGGGGGTAACTGTCTCCCTTTCTTTCTACTAGGTGAGGATACAGCCAGAAGGGGTGACCCAGAAGAGAACTCCTGCCAGAACCCAAACAAGCTGACACCCTGACCTCAGACTTCCAGCCTTCAGAACTGTGAGAATTAATGTTTGACATTTATAAGCCACTCATTCTGTGGTACTTTGTTATAATGGCCTGAACTGACTAAGGCACTCAATCTAAAATGCCTAATAAAAGCTTATCCATAATTGTGTCACAGTCGTGTTGAGAGACCATCTGAAACAAAGGACAGCAATGTGACTTGTGAGAGAGTGTGGGTGGCAGAGACTGTGGATGATGGGATCCTAGCCACCACCTCCCTGGGGGTGGAGTTGCTAAGAAGGATTTAAGAACACCTCCTACCAGTGTATAAATGTCCAAAGACCAGAGCCTCTGGCCGGGACTGGATGGGCTGGAGCCATCGACCGGCAAAGTCTCCTCAGCTCGCCAGCCTGCTCCCGTTCTGACTCTGCTCTCCTCACTCATCTCCTTTCTCCTCTGACCCCGCCCATATGTCCTCTCATTTATCCACCACTTCCTTGTAAATTGGCCTCCACGTCCTTCACATGAATGCAGAGATTATAGACAGAATGCTTGCACTGAAAGATTTTCAAAAATGACTTCACTCTATCTTATCATTTTAGAGATAAGTAAACCTAAGACGAAGTAGAGAAAGTTATCTGGTGTCAATTTGGTTTCAAGGGTGTCACGAGACAGCCTCTCCAGTACTCGAGCATGTGTAGACTGTCCCTGAGCATGCAACTAAGGCAGACCCAGAATAGACGAGAAGGTTCAGACAATCCTCGCTGCCCTCAATGAGCATAAGAAGCCACAGGAACTTTTGAAAACCAAATTGAAGCCTTGGCATTGAATTGTGCCTGGCATGTGAAGCAAGAGCGCTTCCCATGGAAAATTGTATTGAAAACCAGAATAACGACAATAACGTGTGGATACCTACCATGTACCAGGCACTGGATGCTTTAATAATAAGAGCAGAAATGAAAATAATAATGTATAATTATTGAGACAGGGAGCTAGTGTGGTAATTGGCTTACTCACACCCCCATCATGAGTGTAAACTTGTGTCTATGGCTGATCTGGTTTTCCTTCTAAGCTTCCGCACACTAGATGGAAGTGTATGTGGTGTATGTGGTGTTTGTGTGTGAGTGTGTGTGTGTGAAGCTTGAGCCAATGTAATAACTTAAGTAGTCTTTATAGATAATGCTCAATCTTTGGGCTCAGCCTCTCCTTGTCCTCTCACTCCTGACGCATCTTCTCTCTAAGCTGCTGTCAGAGTGACTGGGAAAGAGAATCACGTGACATTGAGTTTCAAGGCTGGTCCTTGGTGTGCCCAGGCTTGTGACCACTGAGATACAGCTGGAATGCACAGCTGATGTCCGCAGCTGATGGAGTTGTGAGCCTGGCCATGTTGTCTTGTGTGTGTCCTGTCTGCTCAACCTTGCTGTTGCTCTCACTGGTGCTGTGAAGCTGTTTGCAGGATCCCTGTCACATTTTCCATGTGGCTTCTGACTAGGGAACCCCACCCCAGACATTGCTCTGGTAGCTCCTTGCCATATCCCGTCAGAACCCATGGTGAGGCCAGGTCCCATTTACCTGCCATACGAGTCCCAACCTCCTACACTGGGTAACCTGACAACTCCAGAACTCAGACAAAGGGGTCTCTTTTTGAATATCTTCTTGGCACAGCCAAACTTGTTCTTACGTTGCAGTATATTGGAGCCCTTCTGTCCTCCACATTAACTCTTCCTAACTAAACACAGGCCCCTCTGAGCCCTCTTCTCAACTAGGCTTCAACCTTGGCCTATAAGGACTGCAGACTCTCAGCACAAATGATTTTGTCCCCGCCAGCAACAACTAAGGGAGTTGAACAAGTTCTAGCATGGTTTCCAACAGCTCAAGGACATGTAACCAGCATGACAACTCCGGCCCCATGTGCACCTCCACCCCCCCACAGTGGGAGACCTCAAGGCCGCCAAAACAATTGTCTGTTTTATTGCATCCAACACCTGTAGATGGGTGCCCTGTCTCCCAGCCTCAGTGGGAGGGCAGGAGCCTAACTTCCATATGCACCAGTAGGCAAACCCATATAGGTTTCCTAGACAAACTCCCCTTCCTGCTTTTTGTAATTTTTGGCCAATGCCCGCTTCCTGTTTTTTGGTTAATTTACCCTTCCCTGATTCTCCACTTATTCCCTCTCTACTCCCTTGTTCTTCCTTTAAAACACCCAGTCACCTCAGCACACAGCCAAAAGATGAGCTCCGCTTGGACTGGACTCTCTTTCTTTTTGCAAAAGACAATAAAGTCTGTTTTCATTGCCTCTAACTAGTTCCTGGTATTGTTTACTTTTGGTCATTTTCCCCTAAGTCGTGTCCTCCTTACCCACTCCAGCCTCATAGCTAAGCTTTAAAAGGAAGGTAATTTTAGAGACATGTTATCGCCATTACATATGCATTAGGTCATTTAATTCTTACAAAAACCTCCATGTGATGAATATTATCCTTATTTTCCCAGATGAGGAGAGTGGAGGTTGAGGGAGGATAAAGCGTAAAGTGACGAAGCATTTTAAGTGGTAAGATCCGGATGCAAACCCACATCTCCCTAGCACTCTGTTTCATGCTGTTTTCCAAATATTAGGCAGTTACTTAGACAGAGTCTTAATGGAAATTCACATTTACACATTGCTCTGTTGGCTCTAATTATCAACTGAAAACAAAGTTAAGAAGTCATCAAATCCAACCATTTCTATCCCCATCCTACTCAAGACGATCCCAGAAAGCCATTGAATTTTCCAAGATCATGTGCTGCTTCAGCTTTTGTTTGCACACACCCAGGAAAGACAGACTAAATTCCTTCACCCATTTCCTCTATGGAATGGCTCTGATTCTTCCACCATGCTGGCCATTCTCCTGTAAATGTCACTGCCAGGCACAGAGTGACATTCTTTATAGGGGAACTTAACTTCTGATCACCCAGCAACTCTACATGCCCCGCTTGGCACACCATGCTTGGAGGAATTCAGCCTCAGGTCATGTTGATTTTTTGGAAACCACACTGCAGTGTTTAAATATATTTACTTTTATGTGATCATCTAAAAGTCCCAAAATTTGTTCACGTAAACCAAATCTTCCCCCTTGTCGCATATTTCTGTAATTGGTTTTCTTGATTTAAAGTGTGGGTCCTAAGATCTAGTCCAGTTTAGTTGCATCTTATTTGGTTTATCCATTGTTTGAGTTAACTAATAACTTCCTCGATCCTAATTTTTTTGTATTTCCTTGGATCACAGTTCAAAGATGATTGGCTAATAACTATATAGAGTTTTGTGCAATTTAAGACACCAAGTGAGTATATTCCCTACTTCTTTGGCTGCCTTACGAGAGAATTGCCAGTGGGTGGACAGCTCCTATGAGACTAATTTCCCATTTCTGCACAGTTAGGAGCAGAACAGCTTTATCACTTTACACCCAATGAAAAAGATTGCTTTGTTCTGATAATGTGTAAATTTTACATGAAAAACATTTTTTTCCAGAGATAGTGACAGAGAATTCTGTTTTGTAATGAAAAATCTGTCAATTTCACAGATCAATAATATGCCATATAAAGAAAATATAATTAGGCAAATCCAACCCAAATCATGATAAATATATACCAAATTTTTACTCCAAATTAGTATAATGATAACTAATGTTCACCACATACTTTTTGCTAAATTCATTCTCTAATTTGATAAGTAAGGCAGTATATGATAATTTGTCGGTAGGTGGTGTTATCTACTTCACTGTCAGAATGAAAACATTACGGCCTATATTTCTTTGCAATATGTTTGATGTCACATAGCCTACTTAACTGTCATGGAAAATTTTCAGTGAAGGAAAATCTAGTTCATGATCCTGAGCTTAAAACTCTTTTAGCTTATAACCCCAAATAAGGAAAATTAATGGAAGTTGAAACAAAAAAAAATAATTAATTTGAACGAAAACACAATAATTACTCCAATTAAAATTGAATTTTCAAAGTCATATATTGCTTAAAAGATATACATTTAAGTATAGGGGAGAAAAACGTAAAAGCTAAAGAAAAGAAAAAGTTACCCAAAAGAAAGTCAGCATATCTCTCCTAATTTAAGACAAAGTAGACTTTACGGCAAGAAACACTACTAGAGAGTAAGGAGAAAATTCCAAAATGATAATAGAGTCAAATCGATAGGAAGACACAACAGTTCTAAATGTGTATGTGCTTAATAACCCAGCTTCGAAATATATAAAGCTACTATTGATAGAATTAAAACGAGATAATAGCAAACCCATGGTCGTAACTGGAGATCTTAACCAACTTCCCCAGCGATGAGATGATGAACTGCTGCCATATGACACCCAGAAATATAATATTAAGTAAATGTGGGCAGACATAAATATGCCATATTGTATGATTCCCTTTACATAAAGTTCAGAAAGAGACAAAACTGATCTACGCTGATAGAAGTCGGCATTGTGGCTGCCTTTGGAGAGGAGTGAGGAGCAACTAGGAGGCAGCCCAAGTAGAGATCTGTGCTTCTCTTAATTTTATATTTCTCACTCTGGGTATTCTTTACTTCATGATAATCTATCGACCTGCGACCTTATGATGTACGCACAGCTCTGTACATTTGTTATATTTCCATAAATAAAGCAGATTATTTAACTCTTCTACTCTAAACGCCCCAAAGTTTCCCCACAAACTTCTAATACATTCGAAGATGTAGTCATTTCCTACAATTTGCCCCCTGAGCTGGCTCCTGGGAGCTGCCAGCACATGCAGCCTGGCACTTTCTCCCTGACCCATTAGGCTGTAGGCAAAGTGCCCACCCCCACCCCCAAGCCCCTTGCTTCTCCCTGGACATGCCAAAGCACCTCTCTTACAATTTTGAATTCTCTGTTTCCTCTTTCAAGAAGGCTCTTCTCCCTCCCAAAGATTTTAATTGCTTCCCTATTCAGATTACTGACGTTACCTTATCAGAAAGGCCTCCCTGACCGTCGCTTCTAAAATAGGAATCTCCTTCAATTTTTCATTCCCTTGCCCTAGTTTATTGTTCTTCATTGAACTGATCACTGTGCAGAATTATATTGTGAGTCTATTTGTTTATTTTATGTCTTCTCCCCTAGAAGGTAACCTGTGTTGGGGCAGAGTTGTCGTCTGTCATTTTCCTGTTATATTCTCAGAACTCAGAATTCAAGAGGTATCAGTGTTGAATAAACAAAGTGAGCTAAAGATCCATCTTTCATAGGTAGAAGCTAATAGTCAACATCTGAATTAATATTAAGAGAATATTATTTAGATATAAAGGCAACTACCAGAGCTAATACAAAATATGGTGAAATATGGCTGATTTTTGAGGAGGGGCTGGAGTTGGGAGTGGTGGAGCGGAGAATTGTTGCTTATCATTGCAAGAGCTTTGGTACTATTTACAATTGATCCTGATATATTTACTATGTTTTTAGCATTAAAACAAGAAGAAGTACAGGAAATCATGTCCTCACGTTCTAGGTTGTATTATTTTGCACTAAACCATACTCTCTTTACCAATCTGCCTTTCTTTCCTGAAGAATTGTTTCTACCTGATGCTGCTGACATTGATGTATGTACAACACTGAGCCATTGTTAGGGCCACGCTAACCCTCAGTACTGCAGTGTGATTGGTCTAAACATAAGGCAAAGTCTCTGCGCCGGCTTTGGTGAAATTAACGGTGGGGTCTCCCCGAGAATGCCCCTGGATCACTGGTTGGCTATAGTGATTAACTCTTGCTTTCAAGGTAGGTTGAAGAGGAATGAAAAGTGAACTGTGATCCTCTCAATATCTAGATCTGCATCCTGCTCAAACATCTGGGCAAGAATGCAGTATCACTATCGACATACAGGAAAGTAAAAAAACTAGCCCAATAATTCCAAGAGGGCAGGAGCGTATAAGGAGATGGGACATCATTTATTTTTTTCAGCAAAAGAGAGGTTTTAGTCCAGAATGCCTCCTCATCTAAACAGACTTTTTTATTTAAATACAATTCTTAATGGCAGTGGCAGTAGAGAAATGGTCTAACAGTACATACATCTTATTGGCTCTTTCGTTAAAAGTGTCACATACAAAGTTTTAAAGGAAGCTCTATTTTCTTTACCTCCCATGTATCTTTGATGGGTTGTTCTGTAGCGTTTAACAAGGCTTTGGAAATCATTAGGTCGAAGTTCAACAAGGAAGGAAACCAAATCAATACAAATATTGCACACCTGTGTTTCCTTACAGTCATGTGTGTTGGGATTTTCTTTTTCACTTTTCTGTACAACCCCAATCTTCTCCAAGCCAGAATAATCTAATTGTTCTCTCAAGAAAATTGAACTGATTACGGCCACATGGTATGTCTTCAGTGAATGAAAATCGCAGCGATGTTGTATGCTTGGGGTTTTGCTTCATGATCTAGAAAGGAGAGGGAGATGAATTTCCTGTCCTATCGCACCATCCTCATAAAGCATGACTCAGTCCCACTGATGTCTTCCCAGCCCTTCAACATGCAGAGAATGTCCCCATTTGGGGAATTTTTGCACTTGCCTGGTGTTCTCTTCTCTAGGCTCTTGCTATGTTTGGGTCCATCTCTCCATTTGGATATCTGCTTAATAATCAAATCTCTCCCCAAGCAGCCTTTTCCCGACTGCCCTATCTAAAACTGCTCATTCAGTCTCTCTATCCTTTGATCTCATTTTGCTTTCTTCTTATCACATAGCTCTATTTTTAATTATTTTATTAATGTATTTCCTTTGGTGTTTATTCTCCTCACAGGACTATGAGCTCCACAAAGATAGGGACAGTTTCTGTCTCTTTAATCACAGCAGTACCCCATAGCTAAATCAGAGCCTGGTGCATGAATGGGAGACAGTGAAAGCTTGCTGGGTGAATAAATAAAGAAGCGGATTTAAAAGGAAGTATAACGAGTAGATGTGCCAGCAGCACCACAGACCCAATAACTACTTGTTGAAGGTGGAATGATAGTCTGTATTTTCAAATAGCATCCCAGTTTGCAAAGCACTTTCATACTGATTATCCTATCTGATTGTATCAGCAGCCCTGGGGTAGAGCAGAAAAGGGAGGTTCATAAACGTTATGTGACTCCTCCTAAGTTATCCAGCCAGGAAGCGATGGAGCCCAGAACCCACGGCCCACGGCCCCCAAGTCAGCATCCTTTCCACTGCAGCTGCCTTCTCCTTTTCAAAAGGGGATTTTTCTCCCTGTGTGTACCAAAATTCTTTGTGAGCTCTCGCAGTTTGCTTCATTACAGTAATATCAATATTTACACAAAACAAAACTATCTGACAAATCTATGAAAGCTTTGGTTTTAGAGGTTTTTCTCCCTCTTTCCTGTCACTGTGGCTATGTGCAATGCTGTTTTGCTATAAACGGTGACACGGAACTAGCACTGAGCCAATATCAATGAAGCATCGAGTTATATGTCAGCAAAAAAAGGTCATTTGCACTCGAGTCAATTAATGTAGGGATAAAGTTTTTTAAATGGATGCATTATCATTTCTGAGTACTCCAAATATATTCGTTACTGACCAGATTGGTGATGTCCGCATAAATCTGCAAAATGCATGGAATCTGGTACTATCAGTGCCTTCCTTGAGATTAAAAATTTAAAAAGCTCACCTAACTCACAGTGACCTGCGTGTCCCACTCCACGAGGCATCTTGTCCCATTCAGACTGATGTATGTGATCATAAGATGGGAGAGATTCAGGGGTCAGACTTGTAATGATTCTTTAACGTGGTGTGTGGTTCCTAGAAAGCTACTGCATAACTGGAAAAGGGAATTGCTTTTAGGCCCAACTAATACAAATTAGGAGATATTGCTTATTTATTTGAAATATACACATACCATGCTCGGTTACAAAAATCTTTCATCTGACCAGAGAAGGACCCTGACAAGAGTGCCACCTCCTCCCAGGGACAGAGGATGTTTTTCTCAATCTCCCTTTCCTTTCCAGAACTGTGAGACTGACAGCAAGTCACTTAACTCCGTCCAGCAGCAGCTGTGTGGGTTTTGCATAATTAATTATTTATACCAAGGCAGACACAGTAATTAACATCCAGATGAATATGATATTCTGATCAGAAATACTTTGCATTTCAGCCATCCCTCAAGCAAGTAACTGTCAAAACTGGCCTGTTTGACAGAGTGGGGCCTGCCAAAAACCTCCCAGACATCTGCTCTGTAACAAAAAGAACAGATTCTCAAAGCAGTGTGTACATATATTCCCTGGTTTCAGTAGGCAAGGAAGAGTTGATTACCTTTTCACAAATTCCGGTCAATTTTGTCTGGTTCCAAGAACATCACTCAGCATCTCACAGAAGGGCTAAATTTGAAATGCCAAGTCTACAATTCTGTGAGTGCCGGCCCTGCAAATGCACTAGATACCAGCCCCTGTTCAGTTCCTCTTTGAATCTGTGAGAGGAAATTACTTTCATCCTTCCATGGCTAGGAAACCAATAGTGCCTGTGAATTATTCTTAACAAGTGGTTACTTGACACCAAATTATATTGCCACTTGTGTGGAAAATGGAAATACATAACATATATAAAAAGTTACAGATTTCTCTAGAAATACTGGGGAAATGTCACCAACCAGCAGCTAGACCATGCTGGGCATATTAACACAGGACCTCCAATATGGTTCATGTTGCTTCTTGGCCATATTTGGCTTGTGATGCTCTCCTGGTCATTTTTGAAGTCAAATCGGAGTGTCTGTTGCCAAGAAATATAATTACTGCCCAGGGCTGGTGATTGTGACTAATATGACTACATGGATTGTATTCTTTATAATCCAATTAATTATTTTGAAGTCAACCAGGAAATATGGATAAGGGATGAAAAGGTTTGGATACTGGTTTTAGTTCCATCTCTTAGTACCATTTTGACTTTAAGCCAGTCTCCTGATCTTAATAAGCATCCATTTCCTCATCTATAAAATGGGAATATTTTACAAGATAAAATGTAAGTTTATCTTGTTTATAGATAAGATTTACAAAACCTTTTTGGAAACTCCCAAGATCCAGGTTATAATATCAAACTATGATGGTGATCCCAGACTACTATAAAAGCATATTTCATTTTGAGGGACACTGACACATATTTTGCTTTTTGAGATCAAATGACTCATTTTTAGGGTTAACAGATTTAGCAAATAAACATACAGGATGCTCAGTTAAATTTGAATTTCAGGTAAACAATAAATGAATAATTTTTTAGGATAACTGTGTCCCATGTTATATTCAGCAAATATTTATGTATAATTTATTTGTTGTTTCTCTGAAATTCAAATTTAACTTACCATCTGTATTTAACACATATTCATCCAGTATTCCAGTCCTAAAGTTTCTCTTGGTTAAAATGTCACCTGACAAGGCGTGGGGAGACCCACATTTCCCTTCCCTAACCAAACTGTAAAGTGTGTCATGTCTTTGCACAACCACCTATTTAGAAATATTAAGCCCTCCCTTTTCTTTCACTTGGATTTTACAACACACCTCAATCCACTCGTGGTGTTTTAGTTAATATGCATGTGCTGTAGATTACAATGGTATTAAAGTGGGTGTTTTATAATTTATCAAAAATAGATGCACTTTTCCCTTTAGTTACACTAGTAATTAAGTAGTACTAATTAGTACTAATGCTTAATAGAGAAATTTTTATGGGTTATGTTATAAGTGACACCCCGGACCGCTATTAAACTTGGAGATGGTAAAGTCTATCCTTGCCGGCCTCTCCTCTTCCCCACAGATCGATTAAGAGCAAGAAAGCCTGAATCAGAAGCAAAGCATGAGCCAAGAATTCCAATTTTGCCAAGACTCTGTTACCAGCTAGAATATATTTTAAACTCTACCGCTATGCATCTTTCTTTCATAAAAAGCGGCAAGGGGAAAGACAAAACATTTTATTTTAAAAAAATAGGCATGAGAAGATTTATAAAGCTGCATCTAGAAGGAAGGAAGAACAAAGAAATCATTCATCTGCATAGAAAATAGACATACTTTCCGAGTCTATTCAGTGTTGTCACCAGATTAAAAAGAGAAAGAGAGAGAGAGAGATGAGATATACACGTGGAAATATAAGAAGGCCCCAAAGAGGTTTGAGAAAGATCATTCCTGTTAAAGAGAAGATACCTCTGTTCATTTACATCTAGCGTGTGGGGACTTTATAAGCAGAATGGCCTAGGGTCCTATTCCAGGGGAGGGAACAGCGCAAACTACGGTGTGAAGTATAAGCAGGATGTCACCGGTTAATATGTTTATTATGCTTAGGTGGTGGGATTGGAACAGGCTGATAGAATGTCTTCTCAGGAAGACTTTAATTAGGATTTAGTCTCGTCAGTCTGAAATGATACACGAGCAAGCCTATATGATTCTTAAGAATCCATGTCCGCCTGCCACAATCTTGGCAGCATGTGGTGGTAGAAAGAAGTCAGGTAGCTAGACACTCTTAATTCTAACCCAGGTCATATTCGGTAACTTTACATATATCATTTCATCCTTTTGGATTTCCATTTCCTTATTTTGTAAAATGAGGCCATTTATGAAGATTTTTATGGTTCATTGCCTTTTATAGCTCCAAACACCTCAGTCAGGCTGTGTAATTCCCGCGTGTAATTATATACTGTTCCTGAGTCCAGATCCCATTCTTGACCTCAGAGAATGGAAGTAAGGATGCCCGATGGAGAACATACCCTCCCCAATGTGAAAAAGGTGATTTTTAACCGTAAAAGGGGCTGAAAAAAAGTGGACTACCTAGTGGAATGGTCAGTAGGATCCTCACACAGGTTTTAGCTGACTGCTCGTTGGTGATGCCACGGAGAGGGTTTATCATTTGATAGAGCAGTTGGTCAAGATGAACCTTAAGTTCTCTTCCAAATCTGAGAGTCTGAGACTCCTTCAAGTCTCTCTGATGGTTGCATTTACTCTCAGAAACATGTTTAGTTTGTTTTGGTGTTTCATATGCTCCCATCAACCAAGTCCTTGCCCTAAACACTAGCCCTAACCCTAACCTCCAATTTCCCAAGAATTGCTCTGTAGTCTCAGACCCCTTGTAACTCACTGTACTGTTGTGGAACTCTCTGCTGGTGAGAGCTGGCCTGTCATGGAGAGGCTTTTGGACTTCCAGCTCCTTCTGGGATGGACTCCTTAAATCTCACATGTTGTCGACAGTGCACTCACACCCTGTGCATCCCACTGTAAGAGGGGCATGGTGGAGAGACTTAGGAATCACGGAGAGCTGGCTTTTCACCCCTGTTCCTTCACTTACTTGCTCTGTGACCTGAGGATCATGTCTTTTCTCTGTCATGACTCTCAGTCCCCACAGCATAAAAATGCACAATCAGGCTTCACTCAGAGGGTTAGTGTGAGCATTGACAAAGCCAAGCCTAACACACAGAAGGTGCTGGGTTGCTGTTGTTCTCCACCTCACTTCTACTCCTTCATGTATGACCTTGGCCTTCACTGTGGCTCATCGTCTGTCTTTGGTCCATCCTACAAACCCAAATGAATTCTTTGTCCATCTGTCCATGTTTGGTCTGTGTCAAGATTAGTAAACCCCAGGCAACAAAACCAAAGGATAAATTGTTTGAATATATAAACTTTAGTCCTGTGACCTTGCCACACCTTCAGTTGTGTGTTTTATTTTCATGCGAATACTGCTTTTTCAGTATTGAGTTTCCAATTCTTTGGTCCTGGCTGCAGCTACAACCTTAAACTCTTCAATGCCGCTGCCTCTTCTAACCCTGAGCCCTGCAGCAGCAGGCAAATCTAAGAGCGCACAAAACCGGGCCTTCTGCTGAGTTAGCAATCTTTGCCTCTGCTAAGCGTTCATCTTCATTTCTGTATCATTTTCTCTTAGTGAATCCACTTTGTTGTTGAAATTATAAACTTAGTACTTCTTTTTATAGTAACCTTATTTCTCTGCACTGGAGAAATCCCATTTAGCCATTTTCAGCCAATCAGGTGTAAAAGAATGCATTTCAATCATTAAAAATAATGGATATTTTGATTTTTTTAGGTGTTTTTCTTCTTTAGCATGACATTGTCATAGGTTATTTCAAGAAACTCCTGACAAGGTGAACAGCCAGCCATGAGGCACTCATGGTGTATAGAAACTAAGGAGGTAATTGAGTGGGAATGAAAGAGTTAGGAATTTCTGAATCGCTCATCTGGTGTGTTCACAGAGCATTGCTTTCCATATGAGTTTAGGGATACAATCTACTAAGCACACTTCTGAGACTAAAACCTCTGATTTGGGGAACGTGAGACTAATCCTCTCACATGCAAATAAGCACATGTGCAGTGATGGGAAATGGCATGTCGCAGCATCGGGGACACGCTGTGTCTGGCCTCGGGGCATTAAGCATTGTTATACCCTTCCTGTGGGAAACCACTGCTGTTGGCTGAGTCTTAAATTTGTTCAGTGCAGAATCGTGGGTCAAAGGCTTGGCTCTGAGATTTACTGAGGGAACACATTTGGCCCTCACAGTGACTCATTTACATAGTTCTTCTCATTCCCACCCAAGGGACTGCAGAAAGAGCAGATGATTCTTAGGAATTGTAATTTGTTAGTTGGTTTGGATGAGATAATTGTACAAGTAAGTACAAATTGAGAGGCTGACAAAATTTTCATTGATATTTCATCTGAAAATACTGAAAAGGTCAGTAGTTCACAAACTTACTAGCTGTTCAATACCTGTGCATGCTGTCTCCTTCCCAAAATTAGCATCTTGAGGACCAGCTTTCGTATGTCCTGGTTCTGCACACCCCTCGTGTGTGGAGTGATGCTGGGTGAACAGAAAGCCCTTAGGAAATGCAAAATCAATGAATGATGAAAGGTCTTGCTGGTATTTTGCTGTTCAATCTAGGTTAGTCAATATGTTTTCTCTACACTCATTATGGTATATTCCAAATGCATTAGTATATTATTCTACTTCGGATATATTATAACTGATTTAGAATAAACTGTTTCAATCTTAATATCTAAACCTACAATTGAGATGAGAACATAGCTCTGTCAACCTGATGAAAGACAAAGGCTTTATTTCAGTAGTAATTTCTAAAAAAGATTAATTCTTGATGTAAAGGAAGAGATGGATCAGGGAAACATTCATATATGTGGATCGCTTATCACTTTCAAACAGGCAAACACAATAACGTAATGCTACTGAAAATACATATGCTATCTCATTTAATTTGCTCCCATCAGTTAGAAAGAGATTACGAAGCTCAGAGAAGTCAGGCAGCTTTCCCAAGTTTGAATAGTTAGTAAGTAGGTCCAGAACCAGAATCATGGTATTGTGGCTCTAAAGTCTATTTACTTTCCAGGTAGTGAAAGTGCATTTAGGATACTGACTAGTCCAGATTGGACAGCATTATACCAGCAAGACATTTCATCATTTATTGACTTATAAGCATTTTCTAAGGGCTTACTATTTGCCAAGAATCATTCAGTGCACCATGGATATGCAGAACTAGATGGGTAGAAAATTAGCCCTCAAGATCCTATATTCCTTGAGGGGACAAAGTATACAGATATTCATCAACTTGGGCATTTATGAACTACTAAGTTCCCTCAGTGTACTTGGATAAAATATCAATTTCAAAAATTCACCAAATATGTTTATTTTATCTTATACAGTGTGTCAAATTACAAATTCACTTTAAATTTTATCTTCATACCCAAATCATTCACATGCTTTCAATGATTATGTTCACTTTGTATTCATCATCAACATTGGGGCCACTTTAAATAGCATCAACTAATGAGAAGTTTCCTTGCACTTATTTTGCACTTACTTGGAGTCGAGAACTGTTTTGAAGACTTGAAATATACAAATTAATTTAATACTCACAATAATCTCAGAAAATTCAGACTTATTATCATATGATAGATTAGGAAGCTGAGTCATGGCGAGCATGTGGCAAACCTTTTAGTCTTGCCCCGGAGTCCGCACTCCGCCATCTCTTGATTAAGAAGTTCATTAGAAAGGATAACCATGGGCAGAAAGAGACACCTCATGCCACACATTGCTTTAAGTACGTCTGCGTTATGTAGGCATCACAGGTGGCTTGTCACTCAAACATCGACAAGCATAATTCGCAGTACCTGATTAAACAAAACTTTGCTTCAATTGTTTCATAACAACAATTTGACAAAATTTAATATCCATCTGTGTTTGTTTTAAATCTTAACAAATAAAGAATAAAGGCAATATTTTTAACCTAGCAAAGCGTATCTACCAATAGTCTACAATAAACATCATCATTCATATTGACATAGAAGGATTTACTCTAAAAGCAGAAATAAGGTAAGAATGTCTGCTACCATGCTGATGTTCAATGCTACTTATGGCTCTCATCGGTGCAGTAGGTAGAGAAAATAATGAAAGTCAAAATATTAGAAAGATAATACGATTCTTAAAGAGAAAGCCAAAAGGATACCGTAGACCAATTATTAAATTTAATTTAAAAATAGTAAATTGGAAGGTATGAAATTTCTCTGGATATTTCAAACAGAAAATGGTTTAATTCATGAGTTAGAGGCTGCGTTAGTTTCCTGTGGCTGCCTTAAGTTACCGCAAACTTGGGGGCTTAAACCAATTTCAATTGCTCTCTTGCAGTTCTGGAGGCTATAAATCCAAAACCATGCTGTCAGCAGGATCACGTTCTCTCGGAAGGCTCTACAAAGAATCCGTCCTTGCCTCTTAGAGCTTCTGGCGGCTGGCGGCAATGCTTGGCATTCCTTGGCTTGTACATGCATCACTCCAATCTCTGCCTCTGTCTTCACATGGCCGTCTTCCCTCTGTGTCTCTGTCTATCTCAGTGTTTCTTCTCCTCTTCTTATAAGGATACGTGTCGTATTGGGTTTAGATCCACCTCACTCCAATAAGACCTAATTTTAATTAATTATACGTGCAAAGAGCCTATTTCCAAAGAATGCCCCATTCACAGGTACCAGAGGTTAGGAAATCAACGTATCTTTTTGCAGGACATAGTTTGACCAACAACAGAGGCTCACGAAGTCTGTGAAAGGGCTAATGAACACAGAACAGGGAAGCCATTTCTAGTTTATGGAACCAAGAAATTGATGTTGATGATCTTAGCCACAAAAAGCACCAAAGCAGGTGAATTTCTGGTGGATGCTCAGATGCTCACATCGTCTGACAGATGAAGTCTGCCCACGGCTTCCAGGGAGCAACTGATGCACTTGGTTCTCTTATAGTCAGAGGATTCACTGTCATGCACAGAGTCTAAGCAGTGACCTTCTGGCAGGCATTCTGGGATATACAGCTTCTAGGTTTCCAGTCTCTGTAATAACCTAGAATACTAGGTATGGTGATAAGTATCTATGAACAATATTAAGTAAAATTTACAAAATCAATTGAATTTCTATTCACCATGGGCAAACAGAAAAATCAATTAAAATCTTAAAAATAGCATTTGTAATAGCATTATATCAAACCTAAAATTAATTCTAACCAAACCTGTGTAGTACATTTATGGGTAAATACATGAAAGTTTATTGAAATTTAATGATTTATTGAATTTAAAGAAGATAATTACAATTCCCAGAAGACCTGCTGATTCTTACGAACATTTATGGAACAATGCTTCTAATAGGAAAATAAAACTGAACACAATGCAAATGTGCAATAACAAGAGAATTAATAAATAAATTATGGTATACTGACAAAAATGAGGATTATACAATGGTGGAAATAATGACACACAGCCATGGGTAACAAAAATATTCAATCTTAGAAATCTAATATTAAGTGCAAGCTATAAGTTGTGAAACGGTGCATATAGTATGATACCATTTTTTTTTTTCTTAATAATGGTGTTGACTTGCTTTCTGTGATCTTTTTTTTTTTTTTTTTATGATTGGCACCTGGGCTAACAACTGTTGTCAATCTTTTTTTTTCTGCTTTATTTCCCCAAACCCCGCCCCGTACACAGTTGTATATCTTAGTTGCAGGTCCTTCTAATTGTGGCATGTGGGACGCTGCCTCACCGTGGCCTGATGAGCGGTGCCATGTCCGCGCCTAGGATCCAAACCCCGGGCCGCCGCAGCGGAACGTGCAAACTTAACCATTCGGCCACGGAGCCGGCCCCACCATTTTTATGATTTTCAAAACAAGTAAAAGGAAACAAGATATTGTATAATAAAATAGAAATATGTGGCAAAACTATTTTTAAATGACAGAGGAATGATTAACACAAAATAGAGGCTGTTCGTTTTTTCCAGGAAAAGCAGAAGGGGGAAATGGGTGGCGTCTTGGTGCTACGGCTTCTTCCAGTTCTTAGCTTGTCGGTAAGACCAGGTGTGTTTATTTTATTAATGTGCTTTATAAATTCTACGTGCTACATGTATTCACTTGAGGCCATCAACTATTAAAGAGCATATATTTTTATGAAATGAAAGAATAAATGAATAAGTGAGTAAAAACAAAATTACGATATTTTCTGCCACACAGCAATGGTCACAGTAAATGCTCTACCTACAAGACCATTTGTCTAGGAGCTGAGATTTTAGTCAAGGAAATAAGAGATAGTGTAAAATAACTAGATTCAGTCTAGTCAAAGAGCCTCATGAATAGGACAAACATCAGAGGTTTATGCTGAAATAAGGCAAAAAAAAGGAAAAGAAAGGAGTAGGTGGATAATGCAGTTTATCTGCATAATAATAATTAAATGCATGTTTGTTCTGAGAGACGGGGCTTTTCCTCACATAGACATTCAGTAACATGAAGCAGATCCCAAAAGCTGTTATTAAACTTGTGAATAGTAATGAAAGCTGTATTTTAATTTCTGTCTAATAAAATGCTATATAAATGTATTCGAGTCAGTGACAAATGTATTTGGTAGCCCAGCATTGATACATATATTTCTTTATCTATCAATATTTATCGGTCACTCACTATACCAAGCACCTGAATAGAAGTGAGGTCACATAAGGCAGACACAAACTCAGGCTTTACAGGTGTCTTAGTTGAGTAGAGAAGGAAGATAAATATAAATAACTGGTAATCCTGAGTGGCACGCGCCACAAGAGGAGGATGTACCTAGAAAAGGTCATGGATACAGCGAGAATGGGACCATGCTGCAGGCTGAGGGAAAGGACAGGAAAGCTCCAGAGGAAAGGGAATGTCGAGGCTGTCCTGAGAGTACAGCAGCACTTTGTCAAGTGGAGAGAAGAGGGAAGGAATGACAGCCTGCGAGAAGTCAAGTAGGTGCAAATAGTAATGGTATATCTACAAAAGTTTTAAAAAGGGTGAGCTGGATCATGGTGGCTATTTGTATTACTTGTATTGGTGAGATTCTGTCAAGCCAACTGATGGAAACCACTGGGGCATTCTGAGCAAAGAAATAGCATGTTTGCCTAGAAAGATGACCACCACTAGTAGTAACTTAGAGTATAGAGGCAAGAAACTAGGGCAGGGAAACCATTTATTACAACAACAAATGGGGATGAAGATTTAGCTACGAGAAATGAGCAGCAGGAGACAATTGGACAGGACGAAATGGTCACAATAGAATGTAGGAACAAGCTGGCAGGGAGGCAACGGGAAACATCACTCCTGACTGCGGAGTTTGTTGCTGAGTAGTGATGTCATTAGCCAGCGTCGCAGGACAGTTCCCCAAGGAAGCAGACTCCAGGACAGCCTTGGAAACTCGTGGAAAACTCGTGGAAAGAGTTTCAAATGAAGACTCTTAGGGAGTCAGTGATGACCTTCGTAAAAGATATGAGCTGGAATGGGGCTGGCATCAGACTGACAGAAGCCGGTGGAGCACAGATGTGAGTGAAGATAGAAATCAGGGACTTCAAATTTCTGCCAATATTTTCTCTAAATAAGCTGTAAAGAGGATAGATGTAGCACAGAAAATGGAGAGAACTTTCAATCCCACAGGCTAAAATCAGAATCAAACAATTAAACCGTCTTCCATATTTCCACCTTGGAGCGGGCAGTCAGAGTAGGGGGGAGGGAAATACTTGAATTGGAGCTCACCCAGCTCCAAGCCATCCTTGCCAAGTTTTGTCAGCTCTGTGATCCTCTTGTCCTTGTCTGCGGATTGAGAGTAATGATATCTGCCCGTGGGGTCATTAAATTTATTAAATAAAACAATGTCTGTAACGTGCTTGGCGTGTTGCCCACCGCATGGTCCTTGTACCTGTAAGAGCTATTATTCTTGTTTGTTATAAGAGTTGTCATTTTTGGAAGTTTTACATCTGAATAAGAATGCAGAGATGCTCTATAAAAATGTGCATTAACTACAAAAGAGACAGACCAAAGGCACCACACGTTATAGATGATGCATTTCCCTAAGCTGGTAAGTTTTTGAAAATCCAGTGCAGGCAACTGAGAGATAAAGAGAGAATTTTATTGTAATCTAGCACTAGCAGTCCTCTAAGCATCTTAAGTAAAAAATTCAGAATAAAATGTAACACATGCTCTCTCCTTGAGGCAGCAGGGAATAAAACAGACTTCTTGTGTTGTGACTGGACACTTCTGTGTCCACGTGAGCACGCGGGCCGAGGGCTGAGCAGTTGCACGGCCCAGCTTCCTCACTACAGAACCTGTCTAGGTTTTAAGCCTTTTGTTGCAGACAGGAGAAGCGTATTTGCTAGGAGGTGGGACTGAAGTATCTAAATATCTACAAGACGTGAATAAAGAGAAATTGGTTTCTCTTAGAAGGTAACTCAAAGTGCCAGATACATTCAGAGATAGACTTCAACATTCAACACGGAAACACATATTTCTGTTCTTTTCTGAACTCCTGACAGTCTTTAGCCTGGAAAAGAGGAAACTTCACGAGAACATGACAAGGTGGTCACATCCCTAATGGGCTGTCACGTAGTGGGGGGTGGATCGCGCACATGCTGCATAACTCCAGGCAGAACTTCGATGAATCAGAAAGGTATTCTCCAAGCATGGAAAGAAAGACATTTCTACACTGTCACAGATCTCTGGGTGGACACAGGGCATCACGGGCCTCCCAATACTCTTCCAACAGCTGACTCTCTCAGCTGCCACTGATAGACACCCAACTCACACTGATCAAACAAAAAAGAAAATTTGCTTATTCACTGAACTGGAAAATCCAGGGCCCTTCAGGCTTCAGATTATAACTGGATCCAGGGGCTCAAATATGCGCACACCAGAGAAGGATGGTGCATCCCCAGACAATCTGTGTGGACAAAGAAAGCTGTGGTTCCCCAAGGGCAAAGGCTGCAAGAATAATGGATAAAGCATTGAGGAGAGGTGGCCTTGGGTCTCTAACTTAACTGAGCATAATCATCATCTGGAAAGACAGTGATGGACACAAATATGTGGGCCCTCCCTTCAGGGGAGGCATTCTAATGTGGGCATTCTAATTCATTGATCTTAGAATCCCAATGGAGAATTTGCATTTTTAGCGAGTGTCCTTTCTTGTTTTATAGAACTGTTTGAGTGTTAAATGAGATAATTTATGTGAGACTCCTTTGTTAAATGTCATGGAAATGTTAACAATCATTCATCTAGTCTACAGTGAATTTGCCAAAGTCAACTATATGTGAATTTGCCAGTATCATGGAAAACATCAGTGGCAGAGCCAAGGGGTGGATCTCCAGAGCTTCAAGCCAGAGTTCTTTCCAGTACTCTATACAATACCATGCTGTCACACAACGTGTGTGTGTATACATGTGTATACACACACATATACATGCAAGTACGTCTGCATGTATGTATATATATGTACATATGTATATGTATGTATATACATGTATTGTGTCAATAAATGTTTATTTAGCCCAATATAACTTACAAAGCTCAGAGCCATGTATCAATTCTCCAGTATTGTACAATGATCACATACCACCTTTCTATTTCATGCATTGATGCGGCTTACAGGTGAATTCCTTGTACACCATTCACTATTGCAGAAACTAAAACACCTTAAAGGAAACTTTCACACACTGATACTCTTACAATGAATCAGGCAGAGTGCTTTTGGTTACAAATAGCACAAAAACCCAACTTAATCTGGCTTAAATAATTTGTGTAACATTGGCTTTTATGTTCTATGACACAGCTGGTTTGAGGCAAAGCTCGGTCCAGCTGGTCAAACGGAGTCATTAGAATCTAATTCTCTCTCTTGTTTCTAGATCTGCTTCCTCGGCGTTTGCTCTGTCCACTCAGATCTCTCATCTTGTTGCCCCAAGGTGATGAGCAATGGCTCCTAAGGCTCCTTGCTCCTGGCATTCAGATTCCTCGTTTGCCTGTCCCTGAACCAGTCACCATGGCTTCACGTGCCGCCTCTCGGAGTGGAAGACAGCCACCACGTTCCCCAGTACGGGGTTCCTCCCAGCAGCATGGTGGAGATACACGGATCATACAGAGGAGGAATATGAGCCGGGGGCTCTGTTCCAGAGAAAGGCAAACGGATGGATTTCAGGCTTCAAAAACGGTGAAATCTCATCATTTATATTGACCAGAATTTTGTTATGGGTATCTGTACTTATTATTTATCTCTTCATAACATGTAGTACCGTCTCTCTACATATAATGAGGGCTTAAGAGTAATGATTATATATGCAACTGGCATTGTGTAACACCTTCCAGTTACATCCAACACTCACACACTTGTGATGTAGCTCTTTCTCCATATTATAATGAAAACAAGGCTCAAAAAAAAAAATACGTGTGATCATACCACTTGTCTGTGTGGAAATGAAGTTCTAATCCTGTTTTTCTGATACTAAACCCTATATATTGAGTTACTAAAAGTTTTGGCCCCAAAGATTTTGTCCCCTTGCCCTCCTAAAATCCTATACAGCTCACAGGGAGACACTTAATATTTACTCAGTGTTCAACTGCCAACTTGTCTTTTAGACTCAAGCACTAGATAGAATGGCTGAGCCAGAGAAGCATGTGGCTGGAGACCAAGTTCCAAATTTAGAATATCCTTTTCTTATACCTGTCCCATTGTCCTAACCTGGGTTGTGTATTTTAGTCCCAGGTCTTTGCTGCAAACAATGGAAGGCTACTCTGGATGCTTTAAGGAGAAGAATTTATTGGAAGGCTATTGAGTGAGCAAGAGAAGCAGGCCCAGGGCCAGGCCAACAGTCATAGTGTCAAAACTCTGAGGCAGAAACTGATCAGTGGAGGAAACCGAAGTGCCCGCCACTGAGCTGGAAACGCTACTTTATACAGCTCCATAATAGCGTCTGGAACACGATTTTGCTAAAACTGGCAAAAAAGGAACCCCCCACCATGGTCCTAGCACCTTGGGCCCCGAGCCCTTAAGTAACTGCCCTGTGCAGTGTATCTGATGCCCAGAGCCTCAGTGGTGGGGCCTGCAGCAGGAGAATGGGACCGTGCTGAAAGCCCCCGCCATTAGCAGAGTGGACTCTGCCTGTCATCATGCATAGGTGGGAAGTTCACAGACACAGGAAGGGGTTCAGATACAAGCGGCAAAATGGAATAATAGACAGGGTTTTGTGGTTTTTTTTTTTTCATTTTTAAGATGGATTCTTTCCCTGGAGGTCTTATTTCTTCTTGAAAATAGACTCCTGGTGGTTTCTTGAATCCTGAGGTGATGGCCTGAGCATCAGGCTGGACCACCGCCTGAATAATTACAAAGCTCAGAGACCTATTTTCACTGTTTCCAAGAGCCATTTGCAAATGCCTTGAAAGCTGCATACATAAAGCAATAAATGCAACACTGTTACTGTGCTGGGCTGTATGATCTTTACCAGAAGGGCATCAGTTTGCTGTGGTTTCTTAACAGATCCTATCCAGAGGCTCTGACTTATAAATAGAGATGTTGGATCAAAAAAAAAAAAAAAAGAGAGAGAAACTTTAAATCATTATTTAACGTAAGAGATTGTTTAATAGGCAAACTGCCTGGGCACCCATTGTAAAATGGTAGGCCCACTGCAAATTATCACTTAATCTTTACAAGCCTCCATTTCTTATTTGAAAAATAGAAGTTTTGTGAGTCTAGAATAAGGTAATGTATGAAAGGCTCTTAGTAGAAGGCCTGGTACGTGATGGGGGTTTAAAGAAGGGTGGCTGTTATTTTCCTAATTCCTTACCATAAATACATCTGCTACAATGTGTTTTATCACATATTTCTTGGTATTAATAAATGATATGTATCTGCAAAGAGAACGCCAACCTTCAGCTCCAGAATTCAATTCAGGTTACCTCATCGTTGACTTCCCTCGTCTGGTCTTCTGTCTCCCTGACTCTGTAACCAATGAATTGAGTACAAGGGTCTCTTGATGGCCCTGTGCAGCACCTGGCACCCTGGGAGAAAGTAAATCCCTGTGCTTCCCTCTTGGTGCTATGGCCTCATGCCTAAGGCATCCTGGGTATAACCCCCTTGTCCCTGATGCAGATTTCTACCCAACACCATTTGGATCATCAACTTCATGACATGACAGCTAAGTAGAAGTTGTGTGGATAAGCTATTCTACTTGTTTACAAGGTTGATTCTAGGGGTCCCTCTCCCTGTCCGTAATTGTTCCCCCTATTTAGAAGAGCCTACACAATACAGTGGCTCCCACTCTGAGGTCTCAGCATCCTTTATAACAATCTTACAAGGTCAATACATCAGCATTGACATTTTACAAAACGGCGGGAGCGGGGAGAGAGAGAGAGACTACATAGCTTGCCAATAGCACAAAGCTAGTGATTGAGATGCAAACCCCAGCCTATGAACCACAAAGCAAGCCACTCCTCGCCCTGTTGTTGGAGAACCTTATGTTGACAGCACCACGAATCTCACTTGATCAGAGGCCTTGTTTGGCAGTTATATGGTTTTTGATGAATAAAACATGAGATAATAAAAGTGTTATTACTTTTAAAATGCAGTTGAGTGGAGAAAAATATTTCAAATATGGAGCCATTGGGGAAAGAGAGAGCAGATCTTGGTGGTGGAAGTTTCAGAGCACGCTCGTGAAATTGACATTGGCCTTGCATATGTCCACCAAATGGTCAACTAAGAAAAAAAGAAGTCCAAATCAGAAAAATGTTGGTTTACACATGGTGGCTAAAATTCCAAATACTGAGCCTCTTGTAATAACAGGATCACCAGACCTCCTTAGCTCTTCTTTGAAGCAAACTTTTTGGGCTGCATTGGCACAATCTCCACGTAGGTTCGTTTAGTTCTCTATCATAAACTATTGATGAATCCAGGGAGTAATTATGCTGGTTTTTCTCCATTACAGGTACTTACCTCATCCCAGTTCTTCAACTATAAATTACAGAAGAACTCAAATAAAAAATAATTAAACTCATCAGAAGTTATATCAAAATAAATTTTATTGGGCAATATTATAGCTGAAGTCCATTGCTCTCTTATGAGAATGTTTAGATCAAAATAAATCAAACTTTTTATTACTGTTGTCTTACTATTCTTATAGATTTTAATAGTCTGCTACTTCTAGGATTTAATCAATTGTCTTTCTCTTCAGTCTGATTTATTTATGGATTAAATCTGGCCAGAGCAGGTCTTTCACAGTGTTTAGAGAAGGGATTACAAATTGCAGTATTTCTGGACAAAGATATATATTGGATTATAGTTTATGATAAAAATCCTCATCATGAAATCTTGCTTTGCATTGTTATAACTGAGAGAGAACATGTCAAGCTAAAGGAGAAATAACCTGTCCTTCTCCCGTGATTCTGGAAAATAGATTAAGGCAAAAATAACAAAAAGAAAAACGTCCTTTCCAACTAGCAGTGTGATATTATTTTAGGTTTTTTTTTTTGAAACCTTCAAGATTTTGAGAAATTTTTTTTTCACTAATTCTGTGCCAAAAATGATGTCAAAATACTGGCACCATGCCATCCCAGGGCCACCTGGAGATCTCATCAGCTCTCAAGGACAAGACAAGGAGAACCTGTTTCCTGACCACCCAGCCCCAGGACAAAAAAAGCCATCTGATGATGGTCACGCCAGGTCCAGAAGCTGTGGGGCCACGTGGAAGTAGGCTGCTCCCTCCAGTCTCCCTTGTATTAAACAGCCAAGAGCAGAAACCCCACCTGTGGCTAATTATAACTTGAGCAGTTGCATGCAGGCATGAGGTATTTATTTACAAATCTGTGCTTTACAAAATGCTAACCAAATGCAGTATTTTTATTTCCTGGCCTCTCTCTGATGAAAAAAGAAAAGCCAGCAAGAAGGAAGGAAAGAAGGAAGAAGAAGAAACAAGAGTCCTACTTTACTGCTGAGGAAACTGGGGAATCTGTTCCTTTGTTCACCGCTGAGTCTGTGTGAGTTTTGTGAGTGTGTGTGTTTGAGGAAAGTGACATTTCTTGCGTGACTTTCTGTGTCATCAAATAGTCTCTACTATAAAATCAATTCAAGAAAACCTCTTTACATCTGCCACACCCTCTTTGCTTCACTGCCTACCAAGGTTTCTGTGTTGACACAGTCGATGCCATGTTGCTGTTAAGAGAGGGAATCGGGGGCAAAGGCAAGAGGTTTAGAAGTAGGATGTATGATGCCAACTACTCCCTTATCAACAAGATAAGCTTCATTAAATTATTTACTTTCTCTGAGCCTCAGCTTTCTTACCTCTAGGATGGGTATCATAATGCCATCCTTGTAAGTTATTGGGATAATTAGATGTAATATTTGAAAAGACCCTGGAATGTAGCAAACTCAGTCATTGTCAGCCAACCAGATACTTACTATTACAGACTAGGCTACCTGCTCGTCCTGATTTGGACATTAAAGACATTACAAATTTACTTCCAGACTCCTCAGATCTCATCCACAATGCAGAATTTTTTCTTGTTTATATCTCCACATTCTATAAGTGTCTCACTAACCTGTTTTACGCCACCGGCATGTTTTTAACACAAGAAGACATGAAAAGATTCTCAGTGTAAAAAGTCACTGCTCCAGCCCCTCTGCTCTACCCCAGCAATCTAAGAATTCACTTCTCCCCCACAACTTAAGACATGGATTATGTAACTCTAACTCTGCATATTTGTGGTGGATTGATTGCATTTATGACCCAAATTCTTCCCCTCTCCTTTTATCCATGGCCATTGCCACATGCCTTTTGATTTCTCTCACTACAGAGGCAGAGTCTGTCTCTCTAGTGCTTGAATCTGGGCTCATCCATTTGACTTGCTTCTGGCCTAGAATGAGGTTGAAGGCATAGGATTCCAGTTTTGAGCCGAGACAACAAGAAGCCTTGTGTGTTTCTACTTGCTCTGTTGCTCCTCTGCTTTCCCCATGAGAAGATGTCCGTGTTGGCCTTCTGGAAGACAAGGCATGCGTAGAGCAGACCCAGGTTTCCCTAGTCAGCCTGCCAAGGCCAGCCTAGATCAGCCGACCCACAACTGACCGTGAGACAAGTGAAGGAGCTCAGCTGAGACTGGAATTCTCTAGCCATGCCCGGTCTAAATTGATGACCTGCACACTTACAAGTTAAATGTTTATTTTTGGATGGCACTGAGGTTTTGTGGTGGTTTGCTATGCAGCATGCATGTAGCATTAGATACATGTTGCTATTTAATTTGCTTTATTCACTTAATAGGTCTTAGAAATCTCTCCTTGTTGGTATGTGTGGGTCTACCTTCTATTTAATCATGGATGATTTGATTCTATGGATTAGTATGCTAATTTAACCATTCCCCTGCTGCCAAACATTTAGATGGCTCATATTTTATTATGATTATAAGTAATGTTTCAGTGGACATCTTAAGCCATGCCTCCTTATGTACACGTATGGGTATTTCTCCAGGATTCATAGAGAAAAGTAACATCTCACTGTCAATTGATATGCTTATTTTGCTTTCTATTAGATGTTATCGAATTGGTGCTCTGACGTTAACAGCTTTTTAATACAAACGCAATGTTTCTGTAATGGTTGGAAAGCGCACTGCAAATGTTGCAATTATTTTCCATTTGGTGAGGTTTGTTTTATGACTCAGAACATGGTCTATCTTGGTATATGTTCCCTGAGCACTCACAAAGAAGACAAAATCTGCTATTGTTAGGTGGGATGCTCTATAAATGTTGATCACTTCTTTTTGACTGATAATGTCATTGAGTTCTTGTATATTCTTGCTTATTTTCTGTCTGGCCATTCCATCAGTCGTTGAGAGGGGTGTTAAAGTCTCCAACTATAATTCTGGATTTGTCTATTTCTCCTTTCACTTGTAAGATTGTGTTTTGCATAATTTGCAGCTTCGTTGCTTGGTGCATACACATTTAGGATTGCTATGTCTTCTTCATGAATTGACACTGTTATTATTATGTAATGTCCCTCTCAGTCTCTAGTCATTTTCTTTGATCTAGAGCTTATTTATCTGATAATATGGCCATTTCTTTCTTTAGATTAATGTTGCAAGACATGCTTTTTTCATCCTTTTACTTTCAACCTACCTATTTTGTCATGTTTTAAGTGAGTTTCTTATGGACAGCATGGAGTTGACTCATGTTTTTAATCCATCCTGCCAATCGCAGTGTTTGAATTTGCGTATTTAGACCCCTTACATGTCATGTAATTATTGATCCGTGAGGACTTAGGTCTGTCTTTCCATGTTTTTGTTTTCTGTTTGCTCTCTCTGTTGTTCATCTGTTTGCTTTTTCCTGCTTTCCCATGAGTCATTTGAATATTTTTTAGAATTCTATTTTGATTGATTTATGGTGTTTTTGAGTGGATTCGTCTGTATGGATCTTTTGGTGGTTCTCTGAGTTTTACATTATATAACTAATTAATTTTGACATTTTACTTGTTCAAGTGAAGCATAGAGAACTTATCTCTCTTTGCATCTCTTTAATCTCCCCATAACATTTGTAATATGATTGTCTTAAATGTTTCCTTGACATATATATAAAATCATGTCAGTGTTATAATTTTTGCCTCAATAATCAACTAATTTAGAAAACTAAAGCAGAGAAAAGAATGTATTGACCAATATTTTTACTCTTTTAATTTTTTCTTCCTTCTTGGTGTACCAAAATTCTTTCATTTATCAATTCATCTCTGTTTAGAAAACTTCTTTTAGCCATTCTTTTAGAGTAGATCTACTGAGAACAAATTCTTTCAGTACATTCATCTGAAGTATCTTGCTTTCCCCTATTCTACTGAAAAATATTTTTGTTGGATATATAATCCTTGGTTGACATTTCTTTTATTTCAGCACTTAAAAAATGTGCCTTTTTCTTCTGGCCTCCATGATTTCTGAAAAGAAATTCTGTGTTATTCAAATTGATTCTGCCCTACAGGTAAAATGTCATTTCTCTCTCACTTCATTCTAGATTTTTCCTTTGTCTTTGTTTTCAGAAATTTGACTCTGATATGTCCTAGTGTAGATTTCTCATTGGGATTCACTCAGGTTCTTGAATTTGCAGGTGTATATCTTTGCCAAATTTGGGAAGTTTATGGCCATTATTTCTTTGAGCACCTCTTCAGCTCTTCTTTCTCCTCTGCTTCCTGGACACTGATGACACAAATGTTAGTTCTTTTGTTTAGTTCATTTAATTTTTTTCAGTCTCTTTTCTCTTTGTTGATCAGATTGAATGATTTCTATTGTTCTATTTTCAAGTTCACTGATTCTTTCTTCTGCCTTGTCTACTGTTGAGCCCACACATTGAGAGTTCTTCTTAAGTTATCGCATTTTTCAATTCTAAAATTTCCATTTGGTGCTTCTTATTTCTTGCTGAGGCTTTCTATTTTTTCATTTATTGTAAGCATTTTCATAATTACTCACTGAAGCATTTTTATAATAGCTGCTTTAAAATCTTTGTCAGATAATCCTAGCTCCTCTCTTATCTTGGTATTGGCTTCTGTTTGATTTGAGATTTTCAAGGTTCTAATACAATAAAAGATTTTCAGTTGAAACTTAGATATTTTCAGTATTATGTAATGAAAGTCTGAATCTTCTTTAAAACTTCTGTTTTAGCTGGCTTTCTCAGAGACCACTCTGGTGTAGGGGTAGGGGAGGGGGCGATGCCTCATTGTTGCCACTTGGGGGTAGAAGTCCAGATTCCACACTCTGCCTCCATTAATACCCAAAGGGCGATGGGTTCCTCATTACTGCTGGGTGGTGGTGGGAGTCCCGACTCCTCACTAGCCTTTGCTAAATCTCCTTGGCTAGGAGGGGTAGGAGTGTCTCATTACTACTTCCCACATGGCCTCTATGCCATGAGCGGAGGGGTTTGGTTTCATTACCACTGGTGACACTTCCCTAGCCCTCTTACGATGCCACCCCAAAAGGGTGGAGTGGGATACTCATTCCACTGGGTGGAGATGGAAGTCTCCACTGACACCACAGTGAGGGAGGAGAATCTTGTTACTGCCTAGTGGACAAAAGTCCACCGCATGCTTGGCGTTCTCTAACATCACCTTGCAGGTGGTTGTTGGGGCTGCTGCTTACAGCCTGGTGAGGTTGGAGGACTAGGCTCCTCATTCAGCCTTGGCTGGCTTGGGTGAAGGTGGGGCCGCAGTTTTTTCTGGTGTTTTCCTGCAGTAGAACAGTTATTGTCCAAAAGCTTTCTGTCTTGCTAGGTGGCCCCTTCTTGTCCCTTTAGAGAGAAAGCAGATTTCTGTTTGGGCTTTTTTTGATCTGTGCTCATTGGTGTTTCCAGGTTGCTGGCTTCTTTAGCTCCAAGTGTGGAATACATGAAGCAACAAAACCAAAAACAAAAATAAAATCTAGGGAACTCACAACAGCGTCTCTTCTTGGATCCTGAACTCCCTAGGTGGTGTCCATTCTTTTCTCCACATTTCAATCTTATTTTTGTTTTATGTATAATGTCGATGGTTTGTAGTTACACTTAGCATGATAAAGAAAGAAATTATGTCTACTTCACCTTGCCAGAAATGGAATTCTTCTTTTTATTTTTTTACCCATCAATTAAACAGAGGTACAATTTCAAAATATAGAAAATGACAAATTAGCCCCACTGGTTACTTAATGCTATCCTACTATTGCATTTATTAGCAAGATAAAAATGTTTAAATGCTACAGGTTATCATTAAATGCAAAGATCTCATGAAGTACCAAACTTTAAAAATAACCAAAATTTCCTGAGAAAAATGTTCTTTTGTTAATATGTTATTTTAAAACATTAAAAATTAATAATGGAAAGGAACAATAACATCCCAAATTGTTCTAAATACTGTGTGCTCTCAAGTGCTTTCCAAGTCTGCTTTTAAATGACTCAGAAATCTTTGAGTGCTTTCCTTGAGGAACTGAACAAGGATGTCATCTATCCGAGATACAAATAAAGCAGTGATATGCCACAGAAATTCACACAATTGTTTAATATAAGTCACAATCAATGGTAATTGACTAGATTTTTTTGTTTGTTTTTATTTTTTTTTATCATTGGATGAAATTTAAAATATATTGCATAAAGAGACCAAAGATAAATAAATGTAGAGGCAATGACAATCCACAACTCTACCTATTGACCATTGGGATGCTCAAATGAAATTGTTATGATTAGAACTTTTGAATTCGTTATGATTTTAAAACTTTTAAAAAAAGACAAAGAATTCTGATACATATCACAGTTATTTGACATTCATCTAAAACAAAAAGACATTAAAAAATACCTCAAAATAAGAAAATACTGAATTAATCCTTACTGAATGTGCTTTATATGGAAAAGTCTTTCCATTTTATTTTTGTTCTCAATTTTCTTAGAAGAATGCAATTATGCATTTTTAATTTTTAAAAAATAAAACTACTCTCATGCCCTGCTGTTGGGAGCATAAGAGTATAGGATTCCAAGTGATATGGCAGAGTGTTCCCATCTTGAACAGACATTGCAGTTCAAGGAATCTAGTCTAAGAAAATGTTCATATGTGCATGGTGGGATTTATATACATTGAACTAGTCATTAACGTGTAAGTTATCTAACAGTAGATTAAATTGAAACTCTTTTCTTCTCAGATACAACTGAAGCCTCTAGAATAGAGAACAGAATAGTCGGTGCCAAGTGTACCCCATCCTGAAGCTGAGTTTGTTTAACTCTCAGTTCAGGGCTTGTTTCCTCAGACTGACTCTGATTGGTTTCTTTTGTAAGATGCCATCTCAGAAGAGAGTTCCTCCCCTCTGTGCACTTATGTTAACGGGTGTGTGACTATTTGTTTCTTGTTTGTGTCCACCACTAGACCATAAGCTCCTCAACGCAACATCAGTGGTTAAATATTCTGCATTTATCTATCATCTGTAATCTTTCCACCTCAGATGGTGAGTACATTGCACCATTTTTGCTGTTAAAGCAACTGTATTTATAACTGGCTCATAAGATGTACAGCCAGCACCATCGAACTTCAAAATCTAGGGTGTAAGATATGGACCTGTTTTTGTCTTCTTTCCAAATGGCTCCCCATTGGCTCTGGGGTGTCGAGTCCACCCTTGTGCTTTCTGTAGTTTTCTTTCAGCTTTCTCTTCCACCCTGGGCTTAGTCCTCCCAGCTGTATCCAGTTATGTGTTAACATCCTGTAATTTATTCTCGCATTTTTCTAGAATCTTCCTCTACCACCATCATAGAAGGAGAATTTGTTCCCAGAGAGGGCCAGGCATCACTTCCTCCTCTGAGCGCTGTCAGGCAGAAGTCCAAAATGAAACTGGGTCACAGCCTGTGGACCTGAATATGTGGAGGTATGACTAAGTCTATTTTCTGTCTTTTATTACTGATTACAGGAGATGATTTTCCTATTTCTGCTGAATATTTTAATTAATCTACTGAAGAGTTCTATGCTCCAATAGCAATAACTGTGTAGTTAAAACAGAAAATGACTTTCTGGAGTGGTTACTGGAGGTCTCACTCAGTGCTAAGGACTTTGTAGGAATACTGCATTTAATAGTTCTACAACTAGAGGAGAGAGCTGTTATTATTGTTTACATTTTACAGATAAGAAAACTGAGGTACAAGTTAGATAAGGACCAGATCCAAGGCCACATAGAGGGTAAGGTTAGCATACCAGATTAGAAATAGGATGGATTGGATCCCAATCCCTGTGCCTCCAAGCTCTACTTAGAGATATCCTTCTACCTCTCAGGAATATCTGACTACAGACCTATCTGACTAGGCAAGTGTTTAGGACTCAATGTGGATGCCACAGGGAACAGAGCAAACAGCTCAGTTGGAAAAAGAATACACAAAATGGAAGACTCAGCCTTGAACTGCCACCTTCCTGAGTACAGTGCTCAGGCCAGGACCTGGAGTGTGGTGTGCACTCAGGGAGCAGATGTCTGGCATGCCAAGGTCAGCTCCATCTCTACAGCCTGCTTCCTTGGCATCTGCATTGTGTTTATACTCCCCGTGCTGCCTTCTCATTCTGTCTCCAGAGGCCAGAGGTCTGTGCATTAGTCCAGCATTGCATGGACAATCTGTATTTCCCTTGTCACTGTCACATTAGCCAGCATACATAGGACACAGGCTTCCCGATAGCCACTGGTAGTGTTGCCATGTCAGACTGAAAACACTTCTGGGGTCTTTTCTCTGAACCCAGTTCCTTTTGAGCAGGAATGACAAAGGCTCCATACCTTATATTATAAAAGAAGCTCCAGGGAGTGGGAACAAAAATAATGCTTTAGGACAAGCGTCCTTTGCAAGAGCTTGCAGCTTGGGTATTCTCAGAACAGCAGGGGAAGGAATACATGAATATAAAAGAATGTGCCGCGGCCTTCAGAAAAGGTAGCTTTAAGAGTTAATGAGCTGGTGTCTGACTGCCAGGGGCCCAGCATGTTAATTACCCAAAGTCCTCACAAAGTCACTGATGCTGTGGTTAAAGGCAGGTGCCCCACTCCACAGTCACCTCTCAGGGTTGTCAGCCTTGTCGAGAAAAGAATCTGCCTGACTCCAAAGCAGGACAGCTTGAAAGGCCTCTTTGTTACTGGGAACTGCCTTTCTGGGACAAAGTGGCTGGTGATGCCATGGAGCAAAGGCCTTTGGTATTCTCTGTGGTGGCCCAGCCTCGCATGCTTCTGCACGCCTAGGGGGAAGTGTGGTGTGCTGCTAGGCGCTGGAGCAAATCACTTCATGAATATCTTTATAGCAGGGCTTGTTTATGCCTGTTAGGTGTGTGCCACTCAGCGGGGGCTCTCCTGCTCCTAGAAGCTGTGGATTAAAAATTTTGCCGAGTGAAAACAGAGGCTACCACTCCAGGTCCCAAGACGCCCTCCAACAGTACAATGATTCTGCTCCCTCATCAAATGGAAATGGAAATGGAAGCCAGTGCAGAATAGCAGAGGAGGGTGGGAATAGGTCTTCCCATGGATCTATTCTCCCCAAGTGTTTCATGAGCCCAGGCTTCCCCATCTGGGTCAATGCAGAGCTATTGTAGGGCTCTAACTGAATACTACATGTACATTTCAGCTGCCTTTTCAACACAACTATTATGGTTTTGCCTTTCTGGGAGGATGTTAGTTTCCACGTCCAGCCCATTCATTCATGAATTCATTCATTCAACAAAAAATTTATTGAGAGCCCACTATGTGCCAGACACTGTTCCAGTTCCTTAGGATACATCACTGCACCGAACCAACTGGTGCCAATTGCCTGACAACGTGGAAAGTATATTCTAATGGTGGGAGACCAGGAGGAGACAGACAATGAATAATATACATGATTTTTAAAAGCAATTGTATGGTATGTTGAAAAAGTAATGAGTGCAGTGATTTAGAGCAGAGAGAATGAGACTGAGAAAGTAAGAAAAGGATGAGGGGGATTGGAGTCTTGCGAGAGTGAGGGGGTGCTGAATGTGTATGAGAGAGGCTGCAGGAGCTTCCACTCACCTCCAGTGAAGAGGTAAACTCAACACATTTCAAGACTCAGGGTGGTCCTTAGAGAGAGAGGGTAATAACACCCAGTCCGTGAGGTTAAGCTTCTTCCTGTAACGCTAAAAGAAAAATACAAACCCCAACAAAGCAAACCATCAAACCAAACCAATGTGACGTCTATGACAAAGACAGGTTTATTTCCTCAATTCCAAACAGGATCCCTTTTCCTCACTGATTTTCTGCACTGCACTGACTGGAATCCAGTGCAATGCTAAATAAAAACGTTGAAAGCGGCCATCCTTGCCTTGGCTCTGATCTTAGAGAAAACACATTTAGTATTTCCCCATTAGGCATGGCATTAGCTACAGAAATTTGGTAAGTGCCCTTTTTCAGGATGAAGGAGTTCCCTGTATTCCTAGTTGGTGGAGAGGGTATATCACAAATAGAAGTAGAATTACTTTCATATGCATTTTCTGCATTTATTGAAGCCATCATATTTTAAAAATTTTTTATTCTATTGAAGTTGTGAATTGCAATTATTGATTTTTAGATGTTTTATGTACATTGTGTATGTGAGATAAATCTCAATTGTCTATTTGCTAATATTGAACTAAGGATTTTGATATATATGTTTATAGTAGATACTGGTCTTTAAATGTCTTTTCTTACAAGGTAATTTTAAACATTTTTGTGTCAGATTAAGCCGACTCCATAAAATGAACTGGAGTAAGGTTTCCTTCCCTCTTTTTTGCCTGAAAGCCTTTGTGGAAGATTAGTATTATCTCTACTTTAAATTTTTATAGAGTCTACCAGTGAAACTCTTATGCCTGAAGTTTTCTTTGTAAGAAGGTTATTTTTCTTTCCTAATACAAATTTGATAGTTTAGTTTAGGACTATTCCAATTTTATTTCTTCTTGTGTCAGTTTTGGTAAATTGTTTTTTTGATATATCTATTCATTTGGTATAGATTGTTGAATTTATTGATATAAAGTTATTTATGATACTGGATAATTATCTTTTAAATTTCTATGTGATTGGTCATGATAGTTCATATTTCACTCCTGATATTGGTAATTTATATTTTCTCTATTTCTTTTCTTGAGCATTTTTGGCTGATCAAATTTCATAGAGTTAACTTCTGAATTTGTTAATTTTCTCTATTTTTATTGCTTGACTCTATTTTATTGATATCTGTTCTTATCTTTATTATGTCCTTCCTTCTACTTTTGTGTTTAAATTGCTCTTATTTCTCTAACATCTTTAGATAGAAGCATAGATCATCAATTTTAAACTCTTCTTCCTTTCTAATATAAACACGTTAATCTATAATCTTCCCTTTAAGCACTTTTTTAACTGCATTCCACAAATTTTGATATATTGTATTTTTGTTATAATTATGTTAAAGTATATTCTCATTCTCCTTGTGATTTATTTTTTGGCCCACATTTTGGATTCTTTAATATTCAAATACTTGAAGATTTTCTACATCACTTATTATTCTTGAACTTTAATTTTTATTCCATTGTGGAATACTGTTGTTCAAATCCATATACTTAGCAATTTTTTCTGAATGAAACGTATGAATTTTCACTGAGAGTGAAGTGTAAGATCTCCAGCTGCGATAGGGGCTTCTCTGCTGCTTCTTTTCACTGTGTCAGCTTTCCTTCATGCATTTTGAAGCACTGTTATGGGGTCCAAACACATATTTCATTGTTGTCTTCTGGATGAACGGACTCCATTATCGTCATGGAATGTCCCTTCTTTGTCTCTGGCGACACTCCTTGTCGTGAGGTCTTCTTTGTCTTCTACTTATAAATCCACACCAGGTTTCTTGTGCTGATTGTTTGCCACCCCCTGTTCTAGGACATGATCCCTACACCTAGTACATATACTTGCTAGGGTCCTAACTCAATGCCTGAGCTGCTCAGTGAGGTCTCTCCACTGAGAGGATACTCCCAACCTCAGTATCTCTCTTCAGTTCTCAGCCCTGCAAAAGCACACTTGGCTAAGCCTTGAGGAAGCTCTCCTAAACACACACTGGCCAGCCTTCATGCAGTGGCCGGTAGTGAGTCCCCCACAGACTTCTAAGGTCCCCACTTTGCCCGGAAAACTCTCCTCTAATACACTGCCCTATAGATTCCATTATTGCAGCAGCCCAGGACTCTAATTTCTGCCTTCACAGCTTAGTCACAGAGTTGATTTGCTTGAGTTCCCCTTTTTTCCAGTGCAGAAAAAAAAAAAATTGTCCCTAAGTAGAAAGCAACGATTGTCGTAGGGTTTACTTGGGGTTCATTCCTTTTCTCAAAGACCATAATCCTTCACTGTCTGGATACCTGAAAACATTTGGATCATTTCTATTGTCCATGTTTATTGCAGGATAAGTTCAATTGTGTCATGATGGGAGGCATAGGTTTGAAAACATACTTAGAATCTAGAACTATCCTTTGTTCTGAGTCTACAATGGTGAGAAAAAAATACTCATTTTGTCTGTCATGAATCATATCATGTAACAAGGCAAAAAGACATTAAACCAGTACTCGAGATCATAAGATGTGAATTGCACACTAAGGAATATGGCACCAATAGAACATAACGGAGCTTGAAGCAAATTTGAGGATGGAGGAGGGAATCAGAAAGGCTTCTTTGAAGAAATTATTCTTGAATTGAGATCCAAAGGATGAATCTAAGTTAACAATATTAGGGGTGGATAAAAATGGATTCTACACTGAAAGACCACCCTGTGATAGGAGGATGCATAGAGCATACCTGGAGCGTACCGCGAAGTGAAATAAGGCCATGTTGTCAGCACATAGGGAGTGAGATGGAGACTGGGCGTATATACTAGGTTTAGATCAAGCGAGATTTGGGGCTTTATTAGGAATATAGATACAGAATGGGAAAACAATGATCTTTAATAAGCAGGTAGAGATTAGAAGGAAGAGGCACATGTTCATTTAAAAATTTTTATTTTGCCTCTATTTTTAGAACCTATTAGAATTAGATGGGGTAAGGTCATACCAGATAAGATATTATTTCACTAATCCATGTAATGATTGGGGATGATTATAATGGATATTTTATATATACTTATACAAGGAAAGCCTGATATACACTTCAGGAGCTGGCTGAACTTTTGTGAAGCCAAAATTCAGCATTCTTATTCTCTGAAATTTCTGTTGACAAAGTAGAGCTAATAAATGACAGAATTAAAAGCAGAAATGGATCTCAGACTTTTAGGCAAATGTTCACACATATCATCAAAAACGTGTCTCAATCTTTCTGACACTTGCTGTGATCCCTGCATCTGTTAGTTAGTTCAAAGGTAGAAGAAATGTGTGTCATTAGTGAATGGAAGATTTTCTTCCATACTGGCATCAGTTAGCACCCCAAAACACAGTGATTTAAAATAGTAAACGTTCATTGGCTCTCACAACGCTGTGGGTCAGCTGGCCTTGGTCTAGAATACCTTGCCACATGTCTGGAAGTAGATAGGTTCTTTGGGCAGGGGGAGCCCTCCCTGGAGAAAGCTCCGGTGTACTCTACAAGGTTTGCCGTTCTCTAGTAAGCTAGCCTGGACGCCTTAGGGTGGCTTCTGAGTGCCACAGAACCACAGGACAAAACAAACCCTAATGTGCAAATGCCATCCAAGCCCCTGTTTGAGTCTGACGGCTAGTGTCCTAATGGCCAAGCCCAAATTCAGGTTGGGAAGAATCTGCACTATTTTTGCAATCTGCCCAATGGGCTCTCAGAGAAAAGACTGGAGTCTGCGATGAAAGAGTGTCTACTTAGTACCAAACATTTTTAATTAGGCATCTCACTTAAGCCTCATCACGAATCTGAAAGGTGGTTAATATCATCACTCTCATTTCACAGTTGAAAAAGGGAGCCTCATAGAAATTGCACTATGTTAAAAGCAGAGCCTGAATTCAATCCCAAGTACAGCTCACCTCAAAACCCAAAATGCCTAAAAGGGTAAACCTTCAGAAGTGAGATTGGAGTGCTCAAAAAAAGTGTGACAGAAAGCCAAGGGACAATATTTACAGGCATTTGATGCTAGCGAGGGTGGGATTTTTCTGTTCTGAGGGATAATAGCATAAGAAATTGTATATAGAAAGAAGCAAGTGAGTGGCACATACTTCAAGGCCTCTAGGAAATCAGAGAAGGGAAAGTTATGCCAGGTCGAGGAAGGTTTCACTAAATAACGAGACCATTAGCTGGGCTTGAAAGGGTGAAAGTAATGTGAATAGGTTGGAATGAATGAGAACATTCCTGGTGAACAGCAAGATACATGGAAGGAAAAGGATGAGTTATATACGGAAAAGAACTAAAGTTACAGGCACCCAATGTGGCCTGGAGTGTGTCTTCTGAGGAAAAGATATATAAAGGTGGTTCTTACCCAGTACAGTTCAAAGGCCAGATACCCTTCAGTTCCTGTCTTTTTCGGGTTACACTCAAAGGCCCTCAAATAATGTTTTACAATTTTTGTCCAAAGTTTCTAATCGTTGCCAGCAAGACGTTTAGCCCAATAGAATACCACATCCTTACCCCAAAACTCACCTTTAAAGAAGGCTGGCCTGGACTAGTCACGATTTAGAATGGACTTTCTGACAGCATCTAAGAGGCTGGCTTGCATTCACTCTGTCAACAAAGTTTATCTGTGGAGGCTTCAGAATAACCTAGCTCGTGGAAAAGCAGAGCGTGGGCACATCGCTGAAGCCGGACAGTAGAGATCAGGCTTTATCTGAGACTGATGAACAAGTGATGAAAAGTGACTAAAGCAACAAAAGCCCTCAAATGATTGAGCATGCATAAATGTGCATGATTATTCAATTTTCAGGGCAATTTATACAGCCAAGTTTTTTAACTAACTTTTTTAGATGATTTTTCTTTTAGTCCCATAGACAAATGAAAATATATTTCTTTAATGTAAATGTCTCTTAATATTTCTAGATAATCTTTGAGTATAAAATATAATCTCATATTTTAATTCCCAGGGAACTTGAACATATAGTATTTAAAATAATAGAATTTTCAAGTTGGAAACAACTTCTAAAAATAAGCCTATCTGTCCCCATTTAATTTTTCAGAAAGAGAGAGAGAGAGAAAGAGATGTATTGAGTGATTTAAGAATTTGAGGAAAGTGAATACATAGCCAGGATTATATTCCCTTTTTCTTAGTTCAAAATTCTTTCCTTAAATCAAAACATCCATTTTAAAAGGCTACCCAATAATGCAATGGTAAATTTCTCTCCACACATGTACTTGCTTCTTTACTGCACATGCATTGCAATTATACCAGCAGACATGATTGACTTCACATAATTTTCCTGTGAGGCTTTCAATGTCAAACAAATGAACAAAAATCAGAAAGTCAATGTCAAAAATGGAATGCAATCTGACTCTATAAATAAGTGGATTATCATCATAACTATACTTCAGGCAAATGCTCTCTAATTCTCCACCTGTCACCGTATTAATGGCAATGTCTCCAAATGAAATGTGATCCCCTCATGCAAGGAGATCTGTGACTATATGTCCCTCTTCATCACCAAAGAATTTCTTGGCTGCTCATGACTCATCAGTGGTTCTGAAGGTCCAGAGGAGGTGCTGGCCAGGTAGACTAAGGTAGGCAGGGACTGGATCTGGGGAGTCAAGGGATGTTGAGTGAGTGACGTGGAGAATCTGCATTGTGGTTGGAGCCAGGAGACCATAATAAAACTGCATTCCAGAGGCAATGTGGAGGCAAAAATGGGAGAAGTAAAATCTCTTATCAGGCCCAAGCAATGAGCACACATGCAGGAATATAAGATGAGATAAGAAATTGAGAAACTAGGAGAACAAGAGTTTCTAGGAGCAAAAATGGAGAAGTTAAGGGTTTCTTAGGCTGAGGGAGGCCAAATCTCCTTTTTGTTGGATGCCAGATATATGTGTGCAAGTGGGTAAAGATGGTTTACCTGGAAGGGTTGCCTACCTCCTGAGACTCATCTTCCCCATCTTTGTATCTCATGCTGCCTTTCATCTCAAGTTCCTGGTCTCATGCCTAGCAAATAAGAGATCCTGTTTATGAGATTTTGAATTAATCAGTAAGTACTTCATGGATAATCCACTTATCCTAAAATATTACAAGGGTTATATTCATTAAAAACACCATGTCATTCTTTATTGCCACTCCTGAAAAATCCAACATAGTCTTCGCATGTGGAATTATAAAATTATCCTACTATTAAGGTCTCTTAGAGGTTATCATCTAAATTCAAATTCTTTGTGCTCTAAGTGAGGAGACGGAGGCCCATATAGATCCAGCAGTCTCCCTGAGTCCCACCTGAGTCAAGCATTAACGTGAATCTCCAGTGATTAGGGAGCATTTCCCACTTTGTGCTTTATTAGCAGGTACTAGCCTGATGATTTAACTTAGTGTGACCTTTATTAAGAATAAACTTGATTATCACCACTGCTTTGATATGAAAGGCACTTAGATACTTTTCATAAATCCAAGTGTCAATGCTTACATGAATTTTGAAGTTATTCCCGCTTACATAGCACACAGAAGGCCTGAAATATCATAGATGCTTAGTAAATAATTTTTTTAATGAACCAATTCATCTATGCTCAAAGATATCATTATGTTATGAGATATCAATGAAAAAGATTTCTCCATATTCATAGCATCGGCATTGGAAAATCGTGTGTTTGTTTGCTTCTTTCCTAAATGACTCTGTATATCCAAAAAAGTCCTTATAAGGAAACATAAGTAGAGGTGACGAAAACAGGTCTCTGCTCTATAACTATATTGGGTTTTATCCAGCTAATTCAAATGTTACTTCATTCCAGAAAAATTAATTTGACACAAGCTTATCAAAGGCTACTTATGCCAGTCTCTTCTGAACTACCAAACAGGTTTGTTGGCAAAAAAATAGAGTTGATAAACCCTAAAAAGCCAATGGTGTCTTTCCAACAAACGGTGCTGGAACAACTGGACATTCACATGCAAGAATGAATCTAGACACAGGCCTAACATCTTTCACAGAAAGTAACTCAAAATTAGTCACAGACCTAAATGTAAACCACAAAAATGTAAAACTCCCAAAAGATAATGTAGGAGAAAATCTAGGTGAACTTGGGTATGGCAGTGACTTTTTAGATACAACACTAAAGGCATAATTCATGAAAGAAAGAATTGATAAGCTACAATTAATTAAAATTTAAAAACTTCTGCTCTGTGAAAGACACCGTCAAGAGAATGAAAGGACAAGTCATGGGCTAGGAGAAAATATTTGCAAAAGGCAAATCTGATAAAGGGCTGTTATTCAAAATATACAAAGAACTTTTAAGACTCAACAGTAAGAAAACAAACAACCGGATTAAAAAACGGGCTAAAGACCTTAACATACAGCTCATCAAAGAAGATATACAGATGGCAAATAAGCATATGAAAAGTTGCTCAACATCAAATACCATTGAGGCATTTCAAATTAAAATAAGAGTGGGACACCACTATGCAGCTATTAGAATGGCCCCAATCTGGAAAACTGATAGCACCAAACACTAGCAAGGATGTGGAGCAACAGAATTCTCATTCATTGCTGGTGGGAATGCAAACTGGTACAGCCACTTTGGAAAAGAGTATGGCAGCTTCTTACCAAACCAGACATGCTCCTACCATATGATCCAGTAATTGTACTCCTTGTTATTTACCCAAATGAGTTGAAAACTTATGTCCACACAAACACCTGCACATGAATGTTTATAGTAGCTTTATTCGTAATTGCCAAAACATGGAAGCTAAAAGATGTCCTTTCACAGGCAAATGGATAAATAAACTGTGGTACATCCAGACAATGGAGCCATGAAATACACGGAGGAAACTTAAACACCTGTAACTAGGTGAAAGAAGACAACCTGAAAAGGCCACATACTCTATCATTCCAACTATATGACATTTTGGAAAAGGCAAAACTATAGAGACACTAAAAAGGTCTGTGGTGGCCGGGGGTTGGGATTGGGGATGGGGCAGACAGCAATAGGTGAAGCAGAGAGGATTGTAAGGGCAGTGAAAATACTCTGTATGACACCATAATGATGGATACATGTCATTACACATTTGCTCAAGCCCATAGAATGGACAGCACCAAGAGCGAACAATCATGTAAACTATGGGCTTTAGGTGAGAAGGTTGTGTCAGCGTAGGTTCACCAATTGTCACAAATGTCCCACTCTGGTGGAGAATGTTGATAGTAGGGGAGGCTGTGCACGTGTGGAGACAGGGGTGTATGGGAAATCTCTGTACCTTTGGCTCAATATTGCTGTGAATCTAAAGAAGAACAGGAAACAATTTTTTTTAAAAAATGCCAATGGTGAATCAGAGACTTAAATGCACTGTGATGGCACTTTTCTTTCATTTTAGAAAACCCGATTTTCACTAAAAATGAAATGGCCATATCAAAACATAAATAAAGTTAATATAAATCTACATAAATAGCATTTCTTCGGTTTCATTGACTCAACAGCACGTTTTTCACATTTTAACAGCTCTGAAATTTGGAGGCACCTTATAGTTAATGCCAACTTACAATTACCCTTAGCAGGCTTTTTTCTTTCTTTTTTTACCTTACAGATTCATAAAATCATCACATTTCTAAAGAAATGATGGCATTTTCTCTTTAGCAAAGTATCACATTTGTACACCGTGTCTAGTTCAGTGCTGGTATGTTGAAGCGGGTCAACGTGGGTGGAAGAGCTCTTCTAGACAGATAGATGTATAAATCATGAGAAGATTTTAGTGTTTAATAAGCTCGAATTACCAAAAGAAAATCTTGTCCGGCGGAAGGAGAGGAAGTGAGCTGAGTTAATGACTGAGAAAAACCAGTTTTTCAAAGGAACTGGTTTTCTGCAAGAGAAAGAAAGTGAACTGATATATGTGTGCCAGGTCGCCATGCTCAGAGAGAGCAAACCCTTTCTCAGGTAAAATGCTTTGCAGGGTTCTCAGTGGTTTTAAGGACTTGCTGGCTAATGACTAACCACAAAGGAAACATTTATCAAGTTACCCAGGTTAAGTTCATCATTAAATTTTCCATGTTCTTTCTCCCAGAGTCCCCTGGGTTTTGTTTAATGTTACAGACAGATGGTGCTGAGGAATTTCAGGTGTTAGTTGATGACATTTTGGTTTTCTTAATATGGCTCTGAGATTTTTTTCAAGTAGATTAAATCCAACAGTAAATCATGCATGCCTCTCAGCTTCAGAGTCTTGTTGGCTCTCTAATGCCAGCACCAAATAGTTGATCCTTCGACCATAATCACACTCCCTTCTCTGCCTACAAGTTCTGCTCTTACAATACCAGGCACCATCTGTTACACTAACGTGAGGAGGAAATGAGGAACAGTTTTATGAATGTTGCAACTGATTAGTTATCAAGTAGTATCTAATTAGTTCATCTCTGATTATCATGTGATTAAAGATATCTATCCTATCCCCAGCTCCACACTAGGACCAGATACATCTCTCGGTCAGAAGTCAGGAAGGACAGTACTTCATCATGGCACAGCTGAGAAGGCCCGTCCTGCTGCCAGCTCAGCAGTTTTTGCCCTGGTTCCTCTGTGTTGGTAACTGAGTGTTTGAAGCATTGCCCCTCAAACATTTCGAAGCATTTTAAATTTAAATCTCCCTTTAAAGCATTGCGTAGAATCATGTCTCCCATTTGCACTGAAGCGAGGTCGAAGTGAATGAGGACTGTGGGTTCTTTGTTGCTTTTAGACCGTCCTGGCCTCAGCTTGGAGCATCTCCTTGAGTAGAGAGAGGGTGTGAGGCAGGCTCTTTCCCTCGCCTCAGCTCCAGGGAAAGGCTCTCGACCGCAGTCTGCAAACAATAGAGGACAGCGATGGGAAAGCGAGTCTCAGTTTGCCTTTCCTCTGTGTTCTTCTCAAAACTAAAGGTCCAGAGGCAATGGGGAGAGGGGGACCTCCATGTAAGCTCACAAGTAAGGACTGCAGGGATCGCAATGATAACAGCAATCTGTAATTCTGTTCTGTAATTTTTTCTTGAAAATTAGATATTTTAGACAATATATTGTTGTAGATCCTCTGGATTGAATTATTTTGTACTGAGAATTTTTTCTTTTTTGTAATATGTCTCCTTTACTGTCTGCAGTGCTGATGTCTCCACTGATTTTTAACTTGTATTTTTGATTATCCTGATATCTAGTGGCCAGTCATGTGTAAATTGCTTAGTGGTGAGGCAACAATTGGGAAGATGCTGTGCCCGCAGCTGAAGCCCATAAAATATCTACCCTGTCAAAGGATCTGTGTGTTTGGAGGGGAAGATCATTCCAATTCCAGGCAGTCTTCCGTTCTTCCTCAGCTTTCTCTTTCTGCCAGGCCTCCTTGTGTCACCCCTGTATTTGTCTTTAGTTTTGGGGTCAACCAACAAGGTTTAGAGAGCTCACTGGCCCTTCTACAGCGCTCTCATTTCCAGAATCTTCTCAGTATATTCCTGAGTGGTCCTCCACTCATCCCAACCAGGACTGAACCACAGACCAGCAGAGCTGTGGGATCTTCCCATTCATTTTCCATGAATTGAGCCAGTTTTACTGACAATATTGTTGTGCATAGATTTTCACCCTCTGCTTCAAATCAAGTCTGACACCTCTGGCAATGAATTTAATACTGGTTTTCAGGACCAATCTCCTTCCTCCTTGTGTCCCTCCCAGCCGCACAAAAAAAATCACCAATTACGTCAACCTAGCTAGCGGCAGAGGAATGGGAATAAGCCCAGTGAAAAAGGCCATAGGCTCCCACTGATTTTACCCAAAGTTGTAGAGTTGTTTTTATGAATAAGTATGTATTATTTTGTTGCTTTTCTTCAGAACATTTCCGGAGCCCTGAAATGATTGTAATTTATAAATTAGTTTAAACTTGTTTTGAGGGGAGAAGATTTGCTGGATCTTTTTGCTCTACAATAGCCAGAAGTCCTGCCTCAATTAAATTATGCACTTTAATATGGTCTTGATTTCCCATTTTTGTTTGACTCTCCTTTGTCTGTTTTCTCAGATGATGGTAAGCTCTTTGGATCTGGATCCACCTTTGTGTTTTATTTAGCACCTAGTACCGTGCTTTGCAAACTCCCAATAACCTTAACTGACTGGCTTTCAAACTCACAATATTTCCATTAGAAATATTTCCCATAGAAATAGAAGGAATGAACACATTAACTCAAAATGACAAATTTAAGAGGATCTCTCTGCAACTCTTTCTTTCATTGATCCAAAAAGGAAACTCCACAGTTTTAATATTCACCAATGAGAGAGTGATGATTTATTAAAAGATTTATCAAAAACCTTGTTTTCATCAAAGGAAAACAACGTGCCTAAAACTGCGGAGTGAAGACGAGCACAGCAATCTCAGTATGTGCTAGATAGAGTTTAGAGGGAGGTTACCAGTTTCTGCTGGGAGCATTTTCACAACAGGACATCAGCTTGGCTGGTATCACATTTAAATCTGTGATACTACTTCTTACATGATATATTTTGGAACCAGGATAACAGTTCATAAAGTACAGAGCCTAGTGAGCCAATTTCCAAGTCAAAATGGAACTTGGGGACTAGTAGCCAGGAGGGCCCAATCATTGTTTACTTTTATATTCTGGGTTCTCTCTTGCAGATGTTTATAAGACCCACCCTTGCTTCTCTCTATAAAGTCTGTTTATAAAAATTCCCCTCTACATTTCCTATCTAATCTACAGTCAGATAGATGCTGAATTCTGTAGTTCTTTTTATCTTTTCGTAAATAATCATTCATCACACTCTACTTTGGTTTTCCCCACAGATATAATTCAATGGAACTTGTATACAAATCATTCAGAGTAAAGTATATGGAGAAAGAAATTGCCTTTTATTTTAACCTCACTTTCCCCAATGACGTTGGTAAAAATGAAATGGAATAAAATAAAAAATGAAATCAAACAAACTAAAGACAGTGCTTGAGACCGTCTGCCAGATGGCCGATTGACTGGTCTCGTAGGCAGAGGCCATCCTCCTTCAGGACCAGAGAATAGACTTCACCCCTCATTAGTCAGGCCAACGTGCCCATGGTAAAAGACTATGCATATCTTATTAGTAAAATAGTGTGGGGAATGTATGAGTGAACCTATATAAATCCATGTATTTTATGATATTTACAGAAATAACAAAGATATAATACTAAATAAAGAGAATAGCAATGGAGTTGTATTACTTTTAAAACAATAATGGGTATTATACTATTAATCTCCATTTATGGTCTCTTGCTTATTAAAAATTGTCTAGAATCTCTTTCTCCACAATTCTAATTTCCCCCTTGTAAATTTGTTTTGAATTGATTTAAACAATATCCCTACTTAGATAGCTTTTGATGCCATTACGGACTGGTTCTCAAGCTAATGCTTCTTAAAAATATTTCCATAATATTTTGATCATGCATGCTGGTTGTCACCATAATCCCAGGGCCTTAGACTAGAGGCTATAAGAGGAGAGAAGGTTTTACAAGTTGTTATCTGATCTTTTTGCATAGCTCAGTCCCATTCATCGACTGTATGGGCTCGTTCAGCCTATGACAACTCCAGGCCAAACCACATTACTTCCGTGGATACAGGTCTCAAAATCCAGAGAGTAATTTTCAGCCTGTTTTTCTTTGTCGTGGCTGTATTTCTCCCAAAACTATTCGTTCAAAACCTCTTTCTTGATTCTAGTTCCTAGGAAAAAAGCTTATCTGCCATTGCTAAATCCAACATCTGTTTTTTTCTTTTCAAAATATTGAAAACAGTTGGAAATCAGGGTGTACCATTTGTGCACATGGTAATCACAATCCCCTGGTTTCTTGAAAAGTTTACAAAAATTAACCACGGTCTGCTAAAATTTGATAATTTGAGTTATTATTGATTGAAGGATTATTTTAGACATGACTGAAGAATATCAAAATTCAAGAGCCTGTGAATAGTGATATAGTTAATATTTTGTAATTTCTTTACATTTAAATGTTTTTTTCCTCTTCATTTAATCCCCCCACAACCCTAATAAATAAAGCAGGAATGTGAGAACTGCCTTTCACTTAGATTGTCATTTAAATTCATAACTAGTTCTGGCTTCCCTTCTAAGTTTTCTATGAAGCTTCTCTTGAAACATTATTTCCTTAGCCAGAATTCGACATCCTTTCTAACAGTCATTCCGAAAGAGAATGTTTCACAAATTTAATGGACTCGTACAGACTCAAGAAGTAGAAAAGTGGAAAAGATGTTAATATTATATAGTCTGTTATCTTAGTTTTAAAAATCCAACAGAGTTTATGTGATTTGCCCAAGGTCACACTGCTAGTTAAAATAGGAACACAACTGGGATCCTGGTGTTCCCGTCTTGAATCCAGGGCTGCTCCCGAATGCATTTCTGTTCTGGTATTGGGTCCAAGAAGACTAGGTAATATCCTGGAAATACGTCAGACCTCCAGAAATTGTGGGTGACCTCAATTATAATATTTGTCAGAGGTCAAGCAGCAGAAGATATTGGTGATTTCTTTTCCCTTGGAAATAACATAATTACGGGCCTTGTACATTTTATGCAATATTCATATATCGTGATTCATCATAGGGCTCAATAATTTGGGTTGGTGCTAATAGATCAAGAGTGAAACGTACCGAAAAGGACTAAAAAGGATATGATGTCTTACAGGGCAAAGAGAGTCCATTTTGTTCATGAGTGGGCTTTGGATCTCCAGAGACTTCTGTCGCTCACATCCCTTCAGCTTCAGAAGGTCTGTTGCTGGAGCATTGCCCTTCGCAAGTCTAATTCACTGTTTCATGCAGAATTGCGGGAAGGTGTAGAGAGTGGGTTTGTTTTTGATTCCTCTATCGTATTCCTGTGCCACTGACACTTTGTTCTGGCTCTCTCTCTTCTCTGTGGAATTTTTCCCTTTTCCAGGAAATTCTCTGGCTGAGACTAGACAGCAGGAGTGGGTAGACCTGGGGTTCTCTCCCAGGTGCCTGATCTCAAGCCAGTTTTCCCTCCACAGTTGAGGACTCTGTGTGGCCTGTGTTCATTGTCATTGGTTTTACTCTCTCCACCAGTTTCTGCTGTTGCTTGCAACCAGCTCTTATTGCTGTGGCTATTAAGGTCAGCAGCCCTCCTCTCTCGTCACTAATCCTTCTCACACACACAAGGTTTTGAAAATTGTCATGTTGAATATTTTGAAGTGGATTCACACCTTCTGAGAACAGCTGCTGCTCTCCATTGAGGAAAGGCCACAAGGGCTCCATTTCTCTTTGCCCACCACACTCTGATTCTGCTCAGTCTGACGGAAACACCATTAGTGAGATGAAGGTCGTTCATGTAGGTCTTTTCCTATTCTCGAAAATGGATTTTTTTTCCAGGGACTTTTGGCTTGACCAGGACAGCAGGACATGGAAATTCCAGGACTGGAAATAAACACACCCTTTCTCAACCTCAGGCTCACGGTGCAGCAGGAAAGTCTGTCATTCCCAGAGACAAACTCTCCTGCTACCAGATACCCACATTCTCAGAAGCCTAGAGTACTCAGAGGTCTTCTGATGCCAGACTTGCTTGCTTGTCACTTCTTGGCGTTACATTGCCCTGTGGCACGTGTGATTACACTGTGTGGGAAGTCTAAGAAAACTGAAATGTTCAAAAAAGTTTCACTCAAGAATCCTCCTCCACACTTCCAGAGAATTCTCTTTGCAGTCAGACTGAAGTTTAACTGTCACCATCATTCCTGCCTTCACATCCATCACTGCCACAACTCCATCATCCAAATGACTTGTCCACAGCCACAGGACTAAAACATGGGCGACCAGGACTCTGACTCCCAGCCCAGTGCTCCTTCCTCTTGCATACTAAGGTAAAGGGACATCCATTTTTCAAATTTATTTTTTCCAGCTTTACTGAGATGTAATTGACAAATAAAAATTTTATGTATTTAAGGTATACGATGTGATGATTTGAGATATATATATATATACATTGTGAAACAATTACCATAATCAAGTAATTAATGCATCTATCACCTCACTTAGTTACTGTTTTTGTGTGTATGTGGTGCACGTAAGATTTATTCTCTTAGCAAATTTCAAGTATACAATACAGTATTATTAACTACAATCACCATGCTGTACATTAGATCCTCAGAAATTATTTATCCTGCATAAATGAAAGTTTATACACTTTGACCAAGGTCTCCCCATTTCCCTCATCCCTCAGTCTCCGTCAACCACCATTTTACTCTCTGCTTCTATGAGTTCAACTTTTTTAGATTCTACATATAAAGTGACATCAAGCAGTATTAGTCTTTCTGTGTCTGGCTTATCTCACCTAGCATAGTATCTTTCAGATTTATCCATGTTGTTGCAACTGGCATGCTTTTCCTCTTTTTTAAGGTTGAGTAATAGTCCATTGTGTGTGTGTGTGTGTATTATGCCATATTGTCTTTGTCCATTCATCCATCAATATCAACAAAGTTGTTCCCATCTCTTGGCTGTTGTGAATACTGCTACGATGAACACTGGGAATACAAAAATCTGTTCAAGATATGGATTTCATTTGCTTAGACTATATCCCCAGAAGTGGGATTTCTGGATCATATAGTAGCTTTATTTTTAATTTTTTGAAGAAACTCTACACTGGTTTCCATAATGTCTGTAGCAGTGTACGTTCCCACCAACAGTGCACGAAGGTTCTCCTATCCTCACCAACCCTCGTTAGCATTTCTCTTTGTGGAGATAATCATTCTAACAAGTGTGAAATCCTATCTTATTGTGGTATTGATTTGCATTCCCCTGACAACCCGCGATGTTGAGCACCTTTCCATATACCTATTGGCCATTTTTAAGTCTTCTTTTGAGAAATGTCTCTTTAGGTCTTTTGCCCACTTTTAAATCAGACTATTTGTTTTTTGCTTTTGAGTTGTATAAATTTTAGATATTAACCCTTCATCGAAAAATTTTCAACTATTTCATGGGTTGTCTCCTCACTCTGTTGATTGTTTGCATTGCTACGAAGAAGCTTTTTAGCTTGATACAATTCCACTTGTCTATTTTTGTTTTTGTTTCCTGTGCTTTTGGATGCTATCCAAAAACTCATTGCCCAGAGCAATGTAAAAAGTCATTTTTCCTATGTTTTCTTCTAGTACTTTAGTTTTAGGTCTTAGATTTTGGTCTTTAATCTATTTCCAGTTTATTAATTTATATAGTATAAGGTAAGGGTCCAGTTTCATTCTTCAGCATGTCGATATCAAGTTTTCCCAGCACCATTTATTGAACAAAGCATCCCTTCCTCATTGTGTGTTCTTGGCATGCATGTCAAAGATCACTAGACAGTCGATATGTGGATTCATTTCTGGGCTCTTACTGTATTCCATCGGTCTATATGTCTGTTATTACACCAGTAACACACTGTTTTGATTACTGTAGCTTTGTAATGCAGGTTTGAAATCAGAAAGTGCAGTCCCTCCGGTTTTGTTCTCTTTACTCAAGATTGCTTTGACTACTTGAGATCTTTGTGGTTCCATATGAATTGGGGGAATTTTTTTCTATTTCTGTGAAAAATGCCCTTGGAAATTTGGTAGAAGTTTCATTGAACCTGTAGGTCACTTAGGTAGTATGAACATTTTAACATTATTAATTCTTCTAATCTATGAACATGGGTATATCGTTACATTTATTTGGAATTTCTTTCATCAATGTTATAAAGTTCAGTGTATAGAACTTTCACCCACTTCAGTTAAATATATTTCTAAGTATTTTGTTCTTTTTGATGCTACTATAAATGAATTGTTTACTTAATTTCTTTTTGGATAATTTATTGTTAGTGTTTAGAAATGCAACTGATTTTTGTATGTTGATTTTGCATCCTGCAACTTTACTAAATTTATTGATTAGTTCTAACAGTTTTTTGGTGGAGTCTTTTGGGTTTTCTATATATGAGATCATGTCATCTGCAACAGAGAGAATTTCGCTTCTTCCTTGCTGATTTGGACACCTTTTATTCTTTTTTCCTTCCCAATTGCTCTAGCAATTCTATTCAATTTTGGGGGAGACTTTAAGAAGGATTAGTGTTGGTTCTTCTTTAAATATTTGGTAAAATTCCTCTGTGAAACCATCTGGTCTTGGGCTTTTCTTTTTGGGGAGACTTTTGATTACTGATTCGATCTTCTTGTTATTGGTCTGTTTATATTTTCTATTTCTTCATGATTCAGCCTTGGTAGACTGTACGTTTCTAGGAATATATCCATTTCATCTAGGTTATTCAATTTGCCAGCACATGATTGTTCATAGTAGTCTGTCATGAGCCTTTGTATTTCTGTAGTATTATATGTAAAGTCTCCTTTTATTTAAAATTTTAATTTTATTTTATAAATATTTACATTTACTTTATTTGATTCTTCTCTCTTTATTCTTAGTCTAGCTAAAGGACTGCCAATTTGGTTTACTTTTTCAAAAAACAAACTCAGCTTTGTTAATCTTTTCTATTATTTTTCTAGTCTCTATTTCACTTATTTCCTCTCTAATCTTCATTATTTCCTCTTTCTGCTGACTTTGGGCTTATTTTTCTTTTTCTAGTGTGAATTTAGTGGTTTCAGTTTTTCTTTTAAACATGAGCATTTTTCACTATAGACTTCCCTCTTAGAACTGCTTTTGCTGCATCCCAAAAGTTTCATTGCACTGTGTTTCCATCTTTGTTCATCTCAAGGTACTTTTCAATTTCCTTTTTGATTTCTTCGTTAACCCATTGGTTGTTCAGTAGTGTGTTTTTTAACTTTCACATATTTGTGAATTTTCCTGTTTTACTCTTGTTATTGATTTCTAGTTTCATACCATTGTGGTCAGAACAGTCTTGATGTAATTTCAATCTCCTTAAATTTGATTCTGTTGAGTTGCCTATCTATGTTTTCTTGTAGCTAGCTGAGCTTCCTTAAAACAATTATTGTGAATTCATTGTTAGGCAATTTGTGGATTTCCATTTCTTTGGGGTAGGTTACTGAAAAATTACTGTGTTCCTTTAATGGAGATGTGTTTCCTTGATTTTTATGTTCCTTGAAGTCTTGCATTATGGTATTCGTACTTGAAGAAACATTCACTTTCTCCGGTCTTTGCTGATTGGCTTCAGGAGAGAATACCCTTCATCAATCAGCCTGGCTAGGGACTTTGGGAGTCTCTTAGAACTTTTCTATGGATGAATCCACTCCATTCCTCTAATTCCCTTTTGGAGGGAAAACCTTAGGATTTTGTTTCTACTTTCAATCCTTCCAAGACAGGCCAGGTGCTGTGAGCCTCCCATTTACTTTCTATAGGGTAGTGCCCTGAAGCGTTCAAGGTTATGGTCTTTCTCCCAGTCAAGCAGAGCTGAGTCAGCTGTCTGTGTGTGTTCATACACGATCTGCAGAGGCTTGTGCACACTGTCTGTGAGGACATGTGCAGGGTACCAGCTCAGGAGTTGAGGGGGCACACAAAGTGCTGGAGGCATGTGTGGGTTAGTTTGGGGGTCCTCAGGTGATGCATCCTACAAGGTTTATGGGTGGGCTTCTTTGTAGGCCCATGAGGTGGTTAGCAGAGACTGGGGTCCTTTATTGAGCTCTGGGCCCTAAGTGCTATAAGCCCCTTTACCCTGCTAGTTTCCCCCAGGCTATTGATATGTGCTAATCTCCTTAGTGTTCTGGGGGGAATGAGTAATAAGTTGTTCCCTTGGGTGTCATCCCACATGGTTGGGGAAGCTGGATACTCACAAGGCTCTCACTTTCCCCTATGGGCGAAATCACAGACCAAGGGTATCTTTCTTGGCACCGAGCTGTGCCACCTTGGGGGAGGAGTGACATGGTTAAAGTGAAACATTCTTACCCTCTTCAATGCATCTGTTCTCATATTTTTTGCTTCATTGGGGTGCTGGGGTATCTCCACTGGACTCCTGGGTTCCACAGAGGTACTCTCAACTGTGGGTGTTTGTCAAATTGATGTTTCTATGGGTGGATGAGCACTGAAAACTCCTGTTCTGCCATCTTTCTGCCATCACTCCCTTCATTATTTTTAGATGGTCCAAGGGCTGACAGCTAGAAAGACTATTGGGAAAATTGCCAAATTCTATAAATATAAACATGATTACCTAATATAATAGAGAAAATACAAACATATATATATATATATATATAAATAGATAGATAAAGATAGAGAGAGAGAGAGAAATAGAGATAGACATAGAGAGAGATGTGGTACTATGATTCCAGTAGACCACAGAAAGTTCCACTTCTCAAAACATGACCTCTCAAACTGTTGGCTTAAGGCTGCAGATTAAACTGTCTATTCAACAAGCATTTATCTGTCAAATATTTGGTGTTTAAGGGGTGTATATGATTCGGTCCCATCTCTGAAGAAATTCAGAGTTTAGAAGGAGAAAAGTCTGCTAAAGAGTCAATTATAATATATCTGATGAAATAGATACTTTAACAGACATTTCTTCCAATTGTTGTGAAAGCTTAGAAGAGGAACAGACAATACCTTGTGTTTCAGGTATTGACCTTAGTTGGAATCCAAACTTTGCTGGTAACATGAAGCACTTTTAAATGTTGTCAGTCCTTCATATCTATGTATGGATGAAGGACAAAGATTTTGGGTAAAGGGAGGCAAGAGAAACTGTTATGTTATGGCCTTCAAAGGGAAATAAAGCTTGGTATATGGGAAAAAATAAAATGAGCATAGGAAAAGAAAGTGCTGGACCTCAAAGGAAATATTATTAATTCTAATTTTTGTGAAGGTCTGAAATGGGCTGTGGAGATGAGTCATGAAGATGAAGGCATTTCTCCAAGTTTTCAAATATAACTTGATAAACATCTCCATTTCTGTTGAGAGAACTATCCTCTAGTGCAATAGTGGGGTCAATAAGTCCCTGATTTAGAACAACAGGTCTAAGAACATATTTAATGAATTCATTAAGCAAACATTTATTGAATAGCTCTTATGCAAGAATTGGGCCAGCATCCATGTAAAGGGATGATTAAGACAATCACTGTGTTCAGGAGACCCATTGCCTAGTGGCCCAGCCAATTGTCCAGGGACTAAAACTAACCCTAAGCCAATCTGTGGTGCTTGGACCAAAGGTCCCTCATGGGAGGCAAGTGTATTTGCTTTCTCACAATGAACTGTGGTCATACATAAGGACACTGGTCAAACCCAAAGTGTTAATGGATGAAGACTAAGGATTCTCTGCCTCCATGTTTATGCACCTTCTCGTTTGGTATCTATAATAGTCAGAGTCAATTGAATTTTCCCTGAATATATCATGTATCCATCAATACTGAGCATTAGCTGTCATTTCCCACTTTTCTTCCACTCTTCTGTTTCCCCACGATGCCACATTCACTGGATCACCATGTCCTAAACATTCTACCCCCTCAAAATCTCGAGACCGACTTCCGCAATCTAGGCACTAACATCGCCACCACTGCCTAAAACCAGGCTCTAGCCATGTTACTCACAGATTATTAGTAATAGCCTTCTGGCTTGTCTACCTCCTCTATTCCCCTCCCACCCCCGATTCCAAACACATCCCAGAAACCTCTGCCAGAATGGTCTGTTTAAACAACTATCTAACTTTGTTTCAACTCTGCTGAGAATCCACCCATGGCCTCTCTCTTCTACCTCCCCCTCACTCTGGCTTTCAGTATCATATTTATACACTTTCGCTCAGCATTTAGTTTTGTGAACAGACCCTATCTTCGTCTTGTTGCCAACATGCATCGTTGTCTCCTGCTTTGCTTAAATATTTGCTGTTTCTTGCCTCTTTTCCTTTACACGGCTGTTCCTACAACTAGCATGTCCTTTCTTCTCTTTCATCTAGCATCTCTTTCATCCAGCATTTCATTTGATCATTCATCCAGCATATGTCTACTTCTCTTTCAAATCTAAGCACATGTCAACTCTTTCAGAAAGTTGTTCTCTACCCATTGGCTGATTTGAATGATTATGGGCTTACACAATAGCTAAGTGGATACATTTATTATAAAACTTTCCTCACTGCTTTGTAGTCACTAATTTATTTGTCTGGCTTTCCACTAGACAGTATGGGGAAAAAACACATGATTTTTATATCTCCTTCCCCCCCCAAAAAACAAAAATATATATATATATATATGTATATATATATCAGCATCAGAAAATAGCTAGTAGAACAAATAAATGGGTGACCAAATGAATAAGAATCTTGCTGTCTCTCCCTTCCCTGCTCCTTTTTAAAAATTTGGAATGAGGAAGGAATGATTGCTTAAAACCAACACAAATGCCATTGAGAATGAGCAGTACAGTTCTACTCTGATAAATTCCTCCTTTTCCAGAAAGCTGAGAAATTGCAAGTGTTCCTTGTTTGGAGGAGGAACATGCTTTTCCTTCTCATGTCTCCAGTGGCTCATTTTGCTAAAGGAGGGAGATGGACCACACGGGGCTATTCGAAGCAAGCCAAGGTCACATGGAAGGAATATATTGGCTTCATCTTAAAGGATCTCCAATGGAGTTGAAGAAATGTTGTAACCTTATACATTTGGCTCAGAAAAAACCTTTTAAAAATAAGACTCTTCAATCTGAATTCCAAAATTTGTAAGTATAGGCCCATCCCATGCCCCAAAGACTTTTATTTTTAACTGAGCTTGAACATCACCAATGCTCACAGCATGCATAAAACAAATAATCCTGCTAGTCCACACCCTGAATTTCACAATTTTAGGCACTTTTCTTTTCTCCTAGGAAGATGCAAAACTTTATATCCAGTTCTCAGAAACACATCCAGTTAAGCATATCGTTGTCTATTATATGTCACTCCAATTCCTACTGGTACTTCTCTAAGTTTCCAATGAGCCAAATCTTCACAATAACTTTATTAAAATCTTAATACCTCATATTTTGTTCATATTACTGAGTCATCATAAAACTGCAGTGTAATTGGGTGAAACTTAGAGTGAATTCAAGCTGGCGTGATAGTGAAGCATTGATGATCTTTCTGTACTTTTTTCCTTACTTATTCTTTAGGGAAATTCTCCACAGACTATTCCATTGAAATAATAGGAAAGTGAAAAACTTTAGCCAGACAGGGTGAAGAAATCGTCTTATGCAATGACTTTGTGTCATAAATGAAAAAACAAAACAGAGAGAGAAGGTCATTTGTCCATGATCACACAGCCAGGCAGTGGCAGAGGTAGAAGCCGCATCGTGACTCTTAATCCCACTAAGCATCACTAAATCAAGAAACATGGGAAGAGCCTAACATCCTAAATAAAAAACCGTGAGATGAGTATGTGAGAGGGGATCTTGGCTCCATTAATTTCAAAAAGCTCATAACCATATAAGAGATTAAGGTTTATATTCAAAGACTTTTTAAGCTTGAGGCATTTCTTATTCTACAAAATGCTGTTTGGGCCTATGTTGTCTCTGTTATAAGTTCAAAAGAAGAAAAAAACTTTGTGGTTTTTTTAACACAAAATTTTAGTTAAATTGATGTTTATTTCTTCCTTAGAACCTATAAATAAACTTGTGCACATCAAAATATTTCAAGGGAAATTAATAAGCTTTTTCACCCTTGATTCATAATTTTTTATTTCCATCTTCCTTTAAGAAGTTACAGAAGCATACTCGAATATTTGTGGCCATCAAATTTCACCAGATTATAAAATGTTATCTAGTGATAACTCTATCTGCTTCATTGTCCAGAAGGTAAGACATCCACCATATACAAATATGGATGGACTCATAGCCTTGTAGACAGATCTGGGAGGGCCTTAAGCCCCATCCAGTGACATCCTCCCTCTCTAAAGGTGGGGATAGACGATCCCATGGGAAATTGATTTGGGGAAGTGGTCGTTATAACTAGTGACCAAGTACTCCTTCAACATTCCAAAGATATGCTTTAAGCACCAAGTTGAGGTCCAGGTATTGAGTGTGGCATTAGGAGTGCAGAGATGAAGAGTACTCTTCTCCCTTCTTGGACTCGTAGATGGATGAGAGACATTGGCTGGCTTCCCCAAGAAGGTCTACATAAAAAGTGTTACGTTTTCCACTACGTATCACTGCCATGAACCAGACCTTCACGGTAACTTTTACCCAAATCCTGGTAACTCAGATTTGATTGGTATCCTAGGCCATAGTAAAGGTGGTGAGAACGGTTGAGTCTCTATTATTGGTAACAAGAAACAATATTTTTATTCACTGAAGTCACTGGACTGATTTCAGTTTTTATTTTCATGTATCAAAAGTGCTTTCCTCCAGGGGAAATAATGACTTGGTATTACAGAAAAAGGGAAAGATGACATTTGGTTTGGTTTAGTAAGGACTTGGTGTATTAATTATAAATGAACCTTTGTACACGGTCACTGAGAGGGAAAGTAAACTGTGACTTTTATATTCAAAAAAGCATAAAAACCTCAGCCTGACTGCTGGTCCTCTGAGACAGAGGCCTTAAAAGTTATTGTCTGGCTAAGCTCTCTTTCTTTAATGTTGTTTCAATCTTTCCCTTCATTTATTACTTGTAGAGACTTTTGCATGTCAGGTGCTGGGAAATCAGAGATGAATGAAACACGTGTCTACAAAGCACCCAGTCTGTGGCTGAGGACAGAGAGGGCTTGAATCAGAGGAGGAGAGTGGTCCTCCCTGAGAGCGTGTTGGGAAGTTCTGTGCATGAACATACGTTTGCAGGGGTCTGTGAGCAAGAGACACCACTGGTTCCATGCCATATCCTATCAGGGACATGGCTTGGCTGAAGTCTTCAGACGTGTCTAGGGTGTCTGGATGATCCTGAAGAAAATGATAAAATAATGACAAAAAACAATTACATAAGCAATTTTGTGCTAGTTCAGACACCATCTTACATTCAGTTGTGGAATGAGCAAGCAGTTTGTAGAGCCCTGCTTGCACAGAATACTGTACCTACCAGTAACCCTCCCAGTCCCCAACTGTGAAAAGGTTTCCACTTCGCGAATGTTTCAGAAGATGGACCTTAAACAAATCCCAGGGCAGCAGTGTTTGGAGGGAGCATGCTGGAGGGAGTCATGCAGGCTGATGTAGATGTAACTGGAAGCCGGGCCATACACAGCCAGATGGTGCAGACTCATCAAAACAGGGACTGGATTTGGAAAACCAAGTTTCCACACTATGGGGTCTCCACATGCCAGTGTGTGATCAATCTTACAAACTTCAAAGGTCAGCACGCGGTGATCTTAATTTCAGCTGGAGCTATACGTATCAGTCAACCAGCCACTGAGCACCCCTGCATACTCTGCATTTTATCACATCCTGAGAGCAAAAGAATCCTGCCCAGCATGAGAGACAAGACTGCATCTCAAGATTCTGCAATCTAGTTTACACACTGGTCCAGGGCAAAACTTCTCTTTCCCGAATGTCCCTCCCTCTACCTTGAAATCCCCCTGATTCCTCTCATGTTTCCTTCTTTTTCTTCCTTTCCTCCAATTCTAGTGAGTCTCCTTTATTTCTACTCCCAGGAATAACAATTATAATTGCTATTATAATAGAAGCTAACATTTACGTAGTACTGACTTTGCACCAGACTCGGTCTTAAAAGCTCTGAGAGTATTGGCTCATTTAACCCTACAATAAATTTTGGAACTATTTTAGGATTATTTCAGCCTATTGTTTATTTTACTTCCAATATGAGTCATGGAGAAGTGAAATGGCTTGCCCAAAGTCATGCTATGAGTAAGCAGTGGAGCTGGGCTTCAGATCTGACAATTTGACTTCAGAGTTTCACCTTGTAAGAACAGTTATCCCCTCCACCCACTGCCTTATTACCCCAGCCCAAGAATGTCACACATGTGTTAGAGCTGAATCCAACAGGAAATCCAACTTCTCTCTGGCCCACAGAGCTTTCAGAACACATCTTAAGGTCTTGTCTTTCTCCTGGCCTCTGCAATTTTGATTGGTTCCAGGACGGGCAAGAATGACTGTTCACTCTTGCTTCACCCAAGGTTGATTTTCCATGACACAAGTTCAAGTCACCAATAATGGCTTTGTGAACTACCCATAATGATTAGGAGGGTTTTTAGCCAGATTTGGCTTTCATCGGGTTTTAAGAGTAGCAAGACATTCAAAAGGGACCTGAATAGTTGTTCACATTATAATTTCCATTTTGAGGAGATATGGCAGGACCTTCACCTTCTAATCTGAACTAATTCTCTCCAGTGAGAAGAGGGAACTTCTTGGACTCCAAGATGGCTAACCTCACATTCTACAGAGAATTTTTGCCTTCTCTTTATGGATAGGCATATAGCCCTGCCCATGCTGAAAGAATTAGGTCTATGTGAGGTTCAAATCCAGGACCAATTAAAATAAGAGAAACCATTTTCCAGATCTTCCTACCCAGGAAGTGGACTCATGGGCATAAGAATCATTTCAGGGAAAAACTATGAATCAATATAGGGAGCAAGATTTAGGTAGCTAGGCTTTGTAGCAACAAACCAGATCCCTAGAAAGAATCAAGAAGGCTTAAGGTTGGACAGGTCATCCAGCCCAATCTTCCCAAACTACCCCCTCCCCTACTCAGTACAGCATTTCCCTCTAGGATCTTAGGAAGCTTGTCATCTGGCCTCAGCTTGAGTAACAACAGCAATGGGACTTTTACTAATTCCTACACTCACCTACTCCATTTCCGACAACTTCAGTTGCTGCAATACCTGTCAATAACCGCTTATTAATAGGAGACATGGGGCTGCAATCAGGCTCTGTGAGGATTCCATCAACTGATCTTGATGTGCACATCTGAAAAAGAAAGACCACCCCCTTATGTTTTCGGAAGGACGAGTATCCACTGTGTCAAATTGTCCTTCCTACGGTGTGTGATCTCTAAGGGTCTTCCCAGGGCTGCTATACTCTAATATTTAACTTCAGAAGTTCTTCTGTCATGCATCCCAAAGTAGTTTATAAGGTCTCTGGAGACAAATACTGGGCCCTGAACTTCTTTCCGTTACCTAGAGTGCCCAGCAGAAAGTTTGGTTCAAAAGATTGGTCATAAAACCAGAAGAGTAGAGTAGGAAGTGCGGTGTCACCAGATCTCGGCTCTAAGCCTGGCTCTAGCTCTGCACGGGCAACCATGGGTAAGTCTCTTGCTTATCCAGCCTTAGCCTATCAAGGTCTTAGATGGTAGAAAGGGAGATGGAGAGAGAAGAAAGAGAGGATGTTAGGTGCTCTCTGCCTGTGGACAGATTCCAGGAACACTGAAGTTGGTAGACATGGAAGTCTAATTGAGTCATGTCTACCACTTACGAACCTCAAAAAATGACTTAATCTCTCTAACTTCATTATCTTCAGTTTTAAAATGGGAATATTTATAGCATTTATGTTACAAGATTGTTTTGAAGATTACAGGAGATAACATATATAAAATGGGCTCAGCACAATGCCCGGCACATAGGAAAATGTCCAGTAAGTGTTAGCTATTTTAAGACCTTTAAGATGTGAATGCCAAGAAGCATTCTCTGGAGCAGATTTTGCCAGATGGCTTCCTACCTCTGGGTTTCGATCCTTCTTGGGAATGTGTTCAGTGAAAAAAAACTCCAGCAAATCAATAAACAAACATCAACCAATATATCCTACATGCAACACAATGCTTCAGGGTCTGGGAATGACACAAGAAGAATAAGGCATGGTCCTCCCTCTCAAGGAGATAATTTAATTAAGAAGATAAGACAGCACGTGAAAAGAGAGCTAAAAATTCAGAGTAGGATGGGATTCTCAATGGGTAATATACACTCTATTTCCTAAAGGTGCATGGAAAGAGATTAGTTTCCAGCACAGACTGTTAGGGAAAGCTCCCTAGGAAGAGGAGGTTTAAACTCATGTCATCTCCACCCACCTCACAGTCATACCCTGTCTTCTCCGCACTGCCACCAAAATAAAAACAAAGCAAACTCCTGATCTGGATGTCTTCTTTCAGTAAAGGGTGTCATCACCTACCTAGAATTCCAAGGAGGAATCCTTCTTTAAAATTCTCTTTCCTTTATCTGTCTGGCCCATTCAGTCCTGAATATCTTCAGCAGCCGGGTCTGAAACTACTCAGACCTAGGTCCTTCTCTCAACACCTTCTATCTCAGTTGAGGCCCCTGTTGTCTCTGAATGGGTCTCTGAATGGTTCCCATTCTTTAACTTTCATGTCACCCCAGTCCATTTGTCCATGTGGCCACCATCATGATTTTTTTCCCCTAGAGTAAATCTGACACCTTAAAGCCATATTACAGTGATTGCTGCTTTGTCAATCTTTCCACCCTGTGTCCCAGCATCCAGAGCACAAACAGTTTTATTCCAGCCATACCACAGCTAGGTACTACCCCCTGACTGCCATGCATTTCCCAACCTCCGTGGTGCTGACACTGGGAATGCCTTGCCCCTCCCTATTTCTCCACCAGGAACACCGACCCTCCTGTCTCTTCAAGGATAAGTGGGGAGATATCTCATTCTTTAGGATTTTTTTCAGTGTCACTTTTTCAGGAATCCTTGGCTGATATCTTCCCAGTCTGATTTAGGTCTCCCATCTCTGGGCTTCTCTAGCTCCCTCTGCTAAATTCAAGTATTCCTCTTAATTGTATTGAAATTGCCTATATTTATCTGACTTGTCCCTAGATATAGAGCCTACTTTTTTTAATGGCAGACTCTGGTCATCTACTTCTATATTTCCTTTGTACAGCACAACATAGGGTCTCAATAAATGTTTGTTGAACATGAATGAATATATCTAAGTGACCATTAAAAGATGAATAAAATTTGGCCAGATTTTCCAAATTTGAGAAGTCTCTGCAAAGAAAAGTTATAGACAGAGAGCATGGTAAAGAAATCAGACTTCAAAGATGGCTAGACGTCTTTGGTGATATTAAGTAATGACTTGTCCTAAAATAGAGAGTCTTATCATCTCAATAATTTATTTTTAAAATTGTAAATGTCCAAGAAACACCAAACATAGTCCTTCCTACGTTTCCTAACTGTGAGTAAAGTTACTTATCTTCTTCATTATTAATCTGTGGTGAATGCTCTCCTGTTCCACCTCAGCACCTCCCAGCTCATCTGAAAGCCTTAGTCATAGCAAGGAGTCCCAAATGTAAACAGCAGCCCTTTGCGCTATTGATATTTTAATGGAGTTGTGGGAGAGAGGGGATGTGTAACAGAGTGCAGCAATGGTTTGAATGTTGCTCTGTCCCTTTCCATCTCATAAAAAACATTCTTTATAAACAAATAGTATAACGCCATGTGGCAAAGCAGGAGCATTTTCAACATTGCACAAATTAAGCAAGAATATCCTTCGAAAGAAATCTGTTCCTTAGGGTGAAAGTAAACCAACAGCCTCCGCCCAGGAAAAAATTATATCTGTAGTATTTTTTAATATCAGTTTGATGAGACCTAGGTTATAAACAGGTCTGGTGCCATGTAATTTGCAACATAATTTCACTGTCTGTTTATCTATCCATCGTCCACCCATTCATATGTATATAACATAGGCAGGAAATCTGGTGTCTGCTGCTAGTTCATAAATCAGTGTCTGCTCTCAACAACATCTGAATACGAATGTGATTAAATTTGATACCATGCCCATTTTTCATTTATCAGATTTCAGAATGTGATGCCTTGGCAGATGTCCTATGGTAATGTGTTTTGCATTTAACCCTATGAGTCCCGATTCTCCTCTACATGTGAAGCCCTCTGCAGAGAAATTGGAAATTCACTGAACAGCAAATCTACACATCACAGAGAAATTTCTCCTCAGCTTATCAGAAAAAGAAGAATGAAGAAAGAGCTGGAAATAGCATTGGAATTCGGAAAGAAATCTCAGAAGCACTGTTTTTGAGATGGAAGAGACCTTAGAGATCACTAGCATCGTGCTTCTCACAGTTTCACGCACTGTGAATCTCCTGGGATCCTGTTAAGGTGCAGATTCTGGTTCAGTAGGTCTGGGGTGGGGTCTGAGAGTGTGCAATTCTACTAAGTTCCCAGGTAAAGCCTTCACCACACGTGAGGCAGCAGTCTAGGTTGGTCCACTTTTTCCTAAATTTGGTAGCCATCCGATTGATTCATGCCTAACTATCCTCCCCACCATCAAGAATCAGATTCCAGATTTGGGAAATGGGTCTTATGACTGTATTTTTATCAGCCAACTCACATGATTGACCAAGTTTTGGAAACACTAAAAACTGAAGCCCAAAAGGAAAAGTAAATTGCTAAAGTAGAGACTTGAACACAAATTCCCAAGGAAGTGCTTTGCCACTAAACTTATCACAATAGAAATGAAATAAGCAGAATGGAGTTTGAAGAACAAGCCAGAATATTCGAAACAGGTTCCAGAAAATTGATTCTACTAGAAAAGGAATCATCAGAGTTGGTGCTAAAGACCCTTCCAAGAATACCGAAACAGGTCCCAGAAAAGACACAAAGTATCCAGCTGTTCTGTGAGGAAAATAAACCAAACCAAACAAAGCAGTGGCAATAAGATACCTTTACTAACAAACAAGCCAATGCTGCTCTCCCTTTCTCTTCCTTCATTTGCCTTCTGGGAATGTGTTTACAAAAACAACAGCTACTCAGTTTTGAAGCCACACTCTACATAAAGGGAGATGCACTGCGGCTCCTCAACCTTCCCAGCTTCCCCAGATTCACTATGGCTTCCCCAGATCCACCATGGCTTCCCAAGGTCCACCATGGCTTCCCAAGGTCCACTGCAGATCCCTCAGATCTACCATGGCTTCTTCAGATCCACAATGGCATCCCAGGATCCACCATGGCTTCTTCAGATCCACCATGGCTTCCCAAGATCCACCATGGATCCCCAAGATCCACCATGGCTTCTGAGGATCTTCACCAGCACACCCAGCATATCTTTACTCCACCCATGGTGTCTAGAACACCACATGCCTGCCAAAATATCAACTTTCCTTCTTGGAACATTCAACAAGAAAGAGATCTGAAAACCTATTGTTATTTTCCTTGTCATAGGTGAACCATTAGCAGGATTTCTTTCCCTCAAAAAATGATAATGACCATACAGAGAAACACGGATCTCTGAGGCTTGTGGATAAATGGCAAACTCCTAATGTTAACGCTTACATTTAGGGTGAGACAGTGAGTAAATCAAATAAGCATTCTGTATCCCTCTGTTTCCTTTTCAGAGAATAGAAAATGCATTTATTACTCATCTTAAAGGGGATAAAAGTGTAAAAATTTACAATAATTCAAAAATGTAAAATTATAGAAACAACATACCCAACTTGCAGAGCACTTGCTAATAAATAATAACCAGTCAAACTTGAACATTTTTAGGATTAGCAAGGGTGTTTCAGGCACCCTTAGTGGGTTGGAGAAAATGAAATTCACACAATAGGCTTACACGTGTAATGGTCACCTGAGCAAAAGGCTTTTGTTCACGGCCGGCAGGGTTGCTCCTGGGTCACAGTTTCACACAATGTCAGCAGACAAGAACTGCTATAACCTCCCTCCATAACTACTTGACATAAGTATCGAGAGCCTCAGAAGTACTAATGACTGGGAAACTTCCGGCAATTTTGTCTAAGAGAATACTTAGCTTTGTGCACAAAGGATATCCATAACGCTCTCTCATTTGCAAGAGAAAACCTTTGCAAATACATAAATATCTAAAGTTAGAAAAATGGCTAAGTATAGTAGGATACATGTAAAGTTATGTAATCATTTAAAAATGTGGTTTGTAGAAATATGCAGCTTCTCACGTTGTTAGGTGCAAAAAGAAGAATATAAGATCACACAAACTTAACCTAAGTATGCTTGAAAACCCACAGAGAAAGCACACTTGAAAGAAATATACAAAATGTGTCCTCATTGGTCAAAAGAAGAAAGTTATATCTATATTCCAGAGCAGTGTAGGAAGTATAGGTTAGCTCTATAGAGTACCTAGCCCAGTAATCACTAAATTATCTATATTATTAACTACAATCAATGATAGTTATATTAACTACCATAATTAACCATTGTCAATGGATGCTGAAATTATGAGTTTTTTCCTCATGTTTTTTTCTATTTTTTTTCTTGAGTGTTACCTAGTAATCAAATATTGGTTTTAGAAACAGAAATGTAACTAATTTCACTTTTAAATCATTCTGGATGGATTGTGTCTGTTCTTCCATGGTTGCCTGCCTCCTTTAGCAGGAGTCTAAGAATGTTGACTGGCACCCCTGTCTTCCCAGTTTACCCCTCTGCCCTCTGGCATTCTCGGGGTTAACAGCCAGCCCCCAGCTCTCCCACCCAGACAAGCTGTGATTAGCCCATTGGCAAGTCTATCCCCCGCCACTCCCCAGACACAAAGCCCAGAATTAAGGGAATGGGGGGAATGTGTGCGATGCGGCTTTTCCCAGTTTCTCAACATAAAAGTGAGACAAGAAAGCAAAATCTTCTTTTGAAAACATAAATGCTAAATGCTAGGTTTCTTTTCTTTCCCCTTCTGAAGTAGCTGGGCTTATTAGGTGGGATTCATCAATGTTTTTTGTTGTCTCAAGTGGGATACCATTTATTAGGTTCACAAAAGCAGATAAAGCCACAGATGAGTTGCCTGGTCACTCCTGCTGACAGGAAGACGTAGGATAACATGCGGGAGGCACCCTTCCCTCCTGCTCACTAGACCCAGTTCAAAGGCTCTTCAATCCTTATGTCACAGTTATCGGTTTATAGTTTAGCTGGGCGTAGTGTGCAAGGTTACTGGGAGGACCTGGAGGACAGATGGCGAGCTGGTCTCTGTCTCTCTCCCTTTCCCTCTCTCTCTCTCCTTCTTCCCTCTTTCCCTCCCTTCTCTCTCTCCCTCTCCCCTTCCTCCTCTATCTCTCCCCCTTCCTTCCAGTCTCCATCTCTCTCTCCCTCTCCTCTCTGTCTTCCCCTCCTCTTCCTCTCTCTTTCTCCTCCCTCTTTCCCCTACTTATCTCCCTCTCTGTCTCCTTCCCCTCTCCCTCTCTCTGTCTCACAATCTCTGACTGGGTCAAGTCTCCAGGAGCCCTGACCCACCATGCTCTATGCTGTGCCTGTGAATCTCATTGGGTTTGTATATATTTTCAGCCTTGCGAAAGAAACATGGAATCTAGGAGAGCTACCTCACCTTCAAGGTTCTATAGAAAGAAGGATTTAAATTCCTATTCAAAATAGAGCTTGTTATAATTGGGAAAAGATTCTCCTCCCTGAGGCACTCTGAGTCAATTAATTGGGTTTTTTGAAGTGTTAATAGGGAAATTTTTTTTTTTTTTTACCTGTATGGGGCTTTTTTCATGGAGCTATTCAAGAAAATTGCTGGGCTATTAACCAAACCAATTTTGGGGCCACAGAGCTCCCAAGAACTGAGTGGGTTTGGGAATGGCTGAAACACAAAACATGGATGATTCGCGAATTGTATCAGGAAAAAGCACCCACTTGATTAAGAGACTACTTTTTCACTGGCCCTCAGCCTGTATGTGAGTGAGTGTGTGTGAGAGAGAGTGAGGGGGAGGAGACAGAAAAAAGAGGGAGAAGGGGAGGGAAGTGATGAGACTGGTGTTATGATATTGCCATTTGGAAATGAGAGGCATATTCACAATGACTTTGTAAATCTGGCCAATGCCAACGTAATCCCCTTGTAAACTTCAAAATATGTAAAATGGAAACAAAATGTAGCAAGAACATATTCAGAGAAACTGACCTCCCCCACTTTATGGATTGAAAAAAAAATACAACTATTGAGAAACCAAAGTAAAGGTGGGAGCTCAAGAACTGAACTCCAGGAGATATAACTCTGGTTTAAGCTTCTTCCAGACCCCCAGAGAGCTCCTAGCACATTGAAACGTAATGTGGGGATAATGGTGAATTAATGTCAGTATGTACATGCAGTTTTATTTTAGCTTCAACTATGAAAGAGCTGACAAGAGTATTTTTAAATTCTCTTGGTGCTCTAATTATTTAGGCACCCATGAAAATCCTAAACATCTCTTTCTTTTTCTGTGATAAGCATACACATACACACATGCGCATGAGCACACACACACACTAACAAATAATAGCAGAGGAAGCCAGCCACACATTTCACCATTCATTTTTTTCTCCTGTAGCTCAGGCTTCTGTTCCTGGTATGTTGAAAACAAATAACCAGAGCTGAATGAAACAAGCAGCAGTGCCAAAGTCATGCAGGCTTCACAGGGCACTCTCTTACTGGAACAGATGGCTACATAAATAATGCACTTGATTTGACTACAAGGAAACCTTCCATTCATCTCCCACGGATTGGAAATGGGGCGACTGGTTTAATTAAGTATTCTGGTAAGCAGTGAGGCTCCATTTATCCACAATGGATTTCCATTTGTAAAAATGTACATCCTGGATAAGTACAGTGTGCATGGGTTCGATGGAACACAACCTCATCCTTCACAATGTGGCTCAGAATGGACCCCAGGCTCATCAGCCCAGTGACAGCTAGGCCAGCCAGGCCTAACTGATAGACAGCTCCATTTGGTGAACTCTGTAACTTCATTGTACTGATATAGTATCCAAACTGATCAGACACTAGAGGAAGGTCTAGGAAGGCAGAAACCCTTAGATGCATTTCTGGGAAGGGACATGATTATTAAGAGTGAGGCAGGGAAAAGTAAAAACTGAATTCTATCACGTAGAAAAAAAAAATCCTACAGCTGTCGTACTTATTGGTGAGAAACTAGAAGCTTTCCCACTGAAATCAGGAATCAAGCAAGGGTACTCCTCTCACCATTCCTTTTCAACATACTTTTGGAATTCTTGCCTAATGCAATAAGACAAGAAAAGGAAATAAAAGTATACAGATTGAAAAGAAAGAAATAAAACTGTCTTTGTTTGCAGATGATACGTCTGTCTACACAGGCGATCTGAAAGAATCAGCAAAAGAACTCCCAGAACTACCAAGTGATTGTAGCAAGTTTGCAGGATACAAGGTTAATATAGAAAAGTCAATCATTTTCCTATATACCAGCAATGAACAGTGGAAGCTGAAATTAAAAACACAATACCCCTTACATTAGCAACCAAAAAATTAAATATCTAGATATAAATTTAGCAATAATAAATATCTAAATATAAATGTGTACAAGATCTATATAAGGAAAACTATAAAACTATAATAAATAAATCAAAGAACTAAATAAACAGAGAGCTATTCCATGTTCATGGGTAGGAAGACCCAATATTCTCAAGACGTCAGTTCTTCCCAACTTGATATACACATTCAACTCAATCCCATTCAAAATCCCAGGAAGTTATTTCATGGACCTTGACAAACTTATTCTAAAGTTTATAGAGAAAGGCAAAGACTCAGAATAGCCAACTCAATATTGAAGGAGAAGAACAAAGTCAGAGGACTGATACTACCCAACTTCAAGACTTACTATAAAGCTATAGCAACCAAAACAGTGTGGTCAGGTGAAAGAATAGACAAATAGATCAAAGGAACAGAATAAAGAGCCCAGAAATAGACCCACATAAATATGATCAACTGGTCTTTGACAAAGGAGCACAGACAACGCAATGGAGCAAAGATAGCCTTTTCAACAAATGATATTAGAACAACTTAATATCCACATGTGAAAAAATGAATCCAAACACAGAATTTCTACCCGTCACAAAAATTAACTCAAAATGAATCATAAACCTAAATTTAAAATACAAAACTACAAATCTCCTGGAAGATAAAATAGGAGAAAACTTAGATGACCTTGGGTATGGCGATGACGTTTTAGATACAACACCAAAGCACAACCCATGAAAGAAATAATTGATAGCTTTGTTGTTAATGTTGTCCAGTTGATTCTGACTCCTAGGACCCTGTGTGCAGCAGAGTGGAGCCCTTTCCAGTCTTTTTGAGCCATCCTCTCACGTTCTAGCTCTGTATCAGACAATACTCCACTGCTATTCACAGGATTTTCATGGCCAATCTTTTCAGAAGTGGGTGGCCAGGTCATTCTTCCTAGTCTATCTTAGACTGGAAGCTCTGCTGAAATCTGTCTTCCATGGGTGACCCTGCTGGTTTTGGAAATACTGATGGCACAGCTTTCAGCATGATGGCAACACGCAGCCACCACAGTATGACAACTGACAGACAAGTAGTGTGGTTCCCTGATCAGGAAATGAACCTGGGCTGCTGTGGTAAGAACATTGAATCTTAACCTGGACCACTAGGGCCATCTTGATTAAAATTGATAGCTGGACTTCATTAAAATTAAAATGAAACTTTAAAATTTTAAATTTTTTTAATTAAATGAAAATTAAATTTTGCTCTGCTCTGCTTTGTAAAAGACAATTTCAAGAAAATGAGCAGAAAGCCACAGACTGGCAGAAAACATTTGCAAAAGGCATATCTTATCAAAGACTATTATCCAAAATACACAAAGAACTCTTTAAACAATAAGGAAATGGACAACCCAATTAAGAAATGGGCAAAATACCTAGACAGACGACTCAGCAAAGAAGAGATACAAATGACAAATAAACACTTGAAAGGATGTTCCACATCATACGGCATTAGGAAAATGCAAATTAAAACCACAATGAGATACCACCATACACCTATTAGAATGGCCAAAATCCAGAACACTGACAACACCAAATGCTGGTGAGGATGTGGAGCTTCAGGAATGCTCATTCTTTGCTGGTAGGAATGCAAAATAGTACAGATACTTTGGAAGACAGTTTGGTGGTTTCTTACAAAACTAAACATACACTTACCATATGATCCAGCAATTGTGCTCCTTGCTATTTACTCAAAGGATTTGAAAACTATGTCCACACAGAAACCTGCACACGGATGGTTATAGCAGCTTTATTCATAATTGCCAAGACTTGGAAGCAACCAAGATGCCTTGCAGCAGGTGAATGGGTAAATAAACTGATGCAACAGACAATGGATTACGATTCAGTGCTAAAAAGAAATGAGCTATGAAGCCATGAAAAGACATGGAGGAAACTTAAATGCATATTACTAAGTGAAAGAAGCCAACCTGAAAGACTTTATATTGTCTGATTCAAATTCTATTACATCCTGGAAAAGGCAAAACTATGGAGACAGTAAAATGTCAGTGGTTGCCAGGGTTTAGGGAGGAGATATGAACAAGCAGAGTACAGAGGATTTTTAGGGCAATAAAACTATTCTGTATGATACTATAATGGGGGGTACATGTCATCACACACTTGTCAAAACTCACAGAATATACAATACCAAGAGTGAAACCTAAGGTAAACTCTGGGCTTTGGGTGATTATGATGTGTCCATGTAGGTTCATCAATTGTAGCAGACGAACCAGTCTGGTGGGGGCTCCTGACAAAAAGAGAGTTGTGTGTGTTGCGAGGGAAGGGGTTATATGGGAAATCTCTGTACTTTCACCTCAATTTTGCCATGAAGCTAAACTTTCTCTAAAATATAATGTCTGTTAAAAAAGAGCAAACCTGAATTCTCACTTGATCCAATGGGAAACTGGGAGCAGAGAGAGAAGAATTGGCAAGGCCATGAGGGATGCAGATGAACGTGTGTGACCTGCTCCCAGCCCCTAGAGTTAACATCCCTGGAGGAATTTCTGCCACAGAATAAGGGCTAGGAAGGCATAGGTGCCAGGTTCTGAGGGAGGGTGAGGACATCCCAGCACATGTCCTCGGGAACCCAGCATGAGGGGGCTTCTCAAGTTAACTGAAGGGACATAATTGAGGTCAGTGCCATGGAGTGGTCACCAGCATGGCGTGAGGGTCAGATGGGCTTGGGTCTGAATCTCTGCAGGGCCTGAGTAAGTAGTGTAGTCTGTCTGAAGGTTGATCTTTTCATGTATAAAATGAGGCAACAATACAGACTGTTCACTGGATTGAGTCAGGAGAACAGAATAGAGCAGTCAGAGTGCTCTGCACAGTGTCTGGCTCGACTGAACACTTAAGATGGCAGCCTTTGTTATTATTATCGACACACAAGAACAGCAGAACGAGTTGGCCCAACAGTGAGAGGGAACTTCCAATCCCCCGGGTGTGCCATTTGCTTGGGTGTGACAGAGTTTACCGGGTAGATGTTTGGGCAGCACCTGCCCATTCCCAAGAATAAGTCCCTTGTGGTCCATCAGGACCAAGGCCTGACCTGCTCCTGCCTCTTTATCCCGCATTGGGCTCTCCCAGGCTCCTCCTCTTAGCCTCCTGTCTCTGGGACTCCATCACCTATTGCCAGGCTTCTCCAATGCACCTGTTCACAAGTTCCCATCCCCCTTTTGCTGACATTCAGCAGCCATCTGCTGGCAGTGCTGGGCCCAAGGGGTTGATGTGACACCCCCCACACACTGTATAATCGAGGGTGCTGCTCACCCCCAGCACTGCACTTTGATCAACACAACATGGTTCCCCTTTCTTTGGCCTCTGCCTTGTGCAAGGTACCAAACATTTTAATACACATCATCTGGTTTAATCTTCTCACCAACTGTGGAGATTGTTAGTGTTATTTCCGTTGTAGAGATCTGACACTGAGAATGTGGCAAAGTAAGAAACTTGACCAAGATCACAGATCCTGTAAGGAGCAGAGGTAGAATTTGAACCAAATTTATCTGTCCCCAGACCCGTGTTCTGCCTGAAGTGATGAGACCCTATATGCACGAGCTACCCTCCAGCAGCGGCTTCCTCGGTGGGCCACTGCTGGCTGCTGGCCCTCGCTGGGCAGCTCCAGAGAGATGGCTCCGTGAAGCTCTAGTGCAGAAGGCACACAGTAGGTGCCCCGTCAGCATGCTGGCCCAAGCCAGCCCGCAGGTAGCCTGTGTCAAGTTCAAATAAGGGGAGAGGCAAAGACGAGAAACAGTTACCATGAAATATCTCCCTTTGGTTCTAATGACACATCTATTAGCAATTCTTCCTGGTAGTAATTGATCATAAAAGCCAGTTGTTGGTTGGCCCCACATCCCTCATAATGACAACATGGGGAAAGGCACCAAGGGTGCACTTCTGCCAGCCCCATAAACCCACTCTGTATTGCCAGAGTAAGAACATCCCATAAAAGGTAGGAGCTGTGAAAGCTCATGAGGAAGAAATAAACATGTGCCGTCACGACACAGATGGGCATTTGCGCTGGGAAGCCGCTGCTCAAAGAGAGGAGAGAGCTGGGTTCCCAGGGCATTTTTGTAACAGCCACATATGTAGCATCTTGAACTTCCATCCTTCGCCCATCCAGGTCTGGGAGGGCATCACTCACTTTTCCAGAGGTTATGAAAGGCAATGGTAAAGGCAATGTAGTATATTATGGAAACTCATGGACTATGGAGTCAGGCCAGCTTGGAGTCAAGTTGCAGATCCACACTTATCCTCCTGGTCAAGTCACCAAAATTTCCTGATCTTGGTTTCCTGATCTATAACCTGGTCATGATTCTTGTTTATGGTGATGCCTCATAATGCGTGCTGTCCACGCCTTTGTCACTGAATGGTCACCCATGTTCTAACATTGCCATGACATTTATGCCACTCATTGACTGAGGGAAAGGAAGAAAGACATCGAGGAGAACCAAAACCGTGCCTTCCATGCATGCAGGGCTGGCTCAGGGGAGTTAAGGACCAGTGGGAAAATGTGGCTCTGGCCCCCACCTTCATTCAGTCTCGGGGAAATATGTGGGTGTGTGCACAGAGGAACATGTGCAGTGAAAGCCCAAATCACAGGCAAAATGTGAGGACAGGGACCCCAAAAGGAGAGAGCCATGTGCACTAATGCTGACTCATCATCGTTTTTCCAAGGACTACCTACCTGTGGGAGGACAGAATCATGCAGCTCCTGAAGACCACCTAGTCTGCCTTGTTGTTTTACCAAGAGGGAAAACTGAGACCCTGGAGGCAAAGTGATTTGTGCAGAGAACTTAAGCTGCTGGAGTAAGTAGATTCTTCTTCCCTCATCCCTTCCCTACCTCCATAACCATCCTTCCCAACACACATTTACTGTGTGTCCCGTACTTGCAGTGGGCTGGAGAGGGCACAAAGAGAAGTGGGAATTGCAACCACTCTGTCTATGTACTACACTCTACACTATACTCAACCGCTGCTGCAGAAACAACCATGACTGACTCCCAGCCACCAGAGGGAGAGAAGCCATGCATGATAAGTGACAATGTTTACAACGTAGAACATGTGTCAAAGGGGCAATTGAGGGCAGCACAGTTGAGTTCAGGTTGTCATAGACAGGTTTTAGGGGAGGAAGGCGTGAGCCTGTGCTTAGCAGCCTTTGTCAAGGCCCAGCCAATGGATTAAAGAAGGAAGATCGCCAAGGGCAAATGGCCAATGGGACTGCTTGCCCCTTGGAAGCAGCCCTACCATCCATCCAGCTCCCCCCAACAGTCTGTGACTTTCATAGAAATGCATCTATAGGTTTCTATAAAATTACGAGCAAAAGAAGTTGTATAAAAATGGGAGAGGGTCTTTGTTCATCAAGGGAGATGCTAGATGAGTGTGAAGTTCCTAGACACAGGGACTGGATGGAGAATCAGCCCAAATTCAGGAGACAAAGAAGTCTTTGTCAAGTCCAGGCTTTGCCCGTGGCTCCAGTGGTGTTATGAAAAGCCCGGTGAGAATATGAAGAACGATCTGTTTAGTGTGAAATGAGAGAGCCTCACCAACGGGGCACCGGAAAGTCGACCCTCCACCAGTCACATTTCCATCCTTGGGAGACCGTTAGGAGAAATTCAATTAAAACCCAAGACTTTTATCAAATCTCTACGGCCAGTTTGAAAAGACTAATTCTTAGGAAGAGCTGACTCCAGCATTACACGGCTTTAGCAGAGCTGTTATGAAAAGAATATAATAATAAAGAAAAAAAACTATCATGTGCTTTTATTAAAACAAAGAATAACAACAACATCAAGCTGCTTCGGAAACCTGGTGATGCTGCGAGTGTACGGCTTTCCTCCTCACTGGTCTGACTTCTCTCCTTCCTCCTGTTCCTTCCCTTCCTCCTCTTCATTCTTCTCTCTTCTTCCTCCTCAGCCAAGAGGCTCACAAAATTCAGCCTTTCTGTTGTGGGGGGCTGACTGAGCTTTGGGGCCCTTCTCAGATAGGATATTAGCAGGATATTGAGCCTTGGTTTTTATTGATCCTGGAATTTCCATAAAGCATAAAACATGGTATTGGCATAAGAAAATCAGCTTGGGAGTTGGGGATGGTTATAACAATTATAAAGGAGTTGGAGAGAGCTAGAGGCACAATTTCGTCTGGCACCTACACAATATAAAAATATCATTCAGAAAATGTTAGAATTGGAAAGAAACTTAGAAACCATCTAGTCAAGGGATGACGGGTTCCATGTCAAATACCAACTGTAAATTATTGGCATTGATACTCCCTTCTCTCTGGAATCTTGTGTTGAGTAGGATTCTGAGGCCCAAGCTCAACTTAACAGGACACACTGTTAATATCCCAAAGCAAAGCCTGGTGTGAGAACAGGAGGCAGAAGAGGCAGTGCCTGTATCTAGTATTAACATTCTTCATCTAGGCCAACACTTTCATCACAGAAAAGAGAAACCCAAGACCCAGAGAGGCTAAACCTTCTGTCCACGGTCACAGGAGACAGTGCTCTGCATCCCAATTCAAATATTGGCCCAGAAAAGAAAAGATACTTAGGTCCCCACTTCAGTTATCTATCATTACCTAACAAACTACTCCCAACTTAGTTGCCTAAAACACCAGTGATTTATTATTTCCTCTCTGGCTTGAATAGACTAAGCTGTAGATGGAGGAGGTGGATGGCTCCTTCACGATAACTCAGGGCTTCCAAGGGAGCAAAAGTGGAAGCTTCCAGGCCTCTTCAGGCGGTGGCTAGGATTGACGAGGCACCACTTCCATCACATTCCATTGGTCAAAGCTGCTTCTCCATTTGGATTGCACATGTAGAGATGAGAGTAACTGGACTGTCTTTGCCAACAATCCACTAGGCCCTCCTCTGTGCTGTCAGCACACAGCAGGTGAGAACCCTATGAGCTGTGTCACCTGGACAGGTGAGTCAAAGTCACTCAGCCTCAGCAAGGCAATCTCGAAACTGGGAGTGATCCCTACCTCACAGCATCACAGTGAAGCCCAGTGCAGTAATGAGCACGCAGCATGTATCTGGATCACAAAAGTCTCACAAGAACAGCTTAAATTTTATCATCATTATTTTATTTGTGCCTCATAGAAATCTGAAGATGCTAAGAGGGAAAGATACTTGTGGGTATCCATGCACACCACTCACCGGAGTTGACAGGCCTGCCACAACCACCGATAGCCTCACATGCACACAGCTGGCTCTGTTATTTCAGAAATAAGGCCTCTCTTATGAGGGCTCAATTTTTCCGCAGAAATCTCCAAAGAGATTCGCTTATAGAGTCACTTCATTTGATCAATTCACTTATGGAGTCAATCTCACTCATCAGCCCAGAGGGTTATAGCTTGGGAGAATCATCTAATCCAGTGACCCTGTTTTGAAAATGAGGTTTCTGAGCCCCAGAAGGTCACAGAAGGTCGCACTGCCCTCTCCACGGTAGCCTGGCCTCTTTGTTTAGATCTGTTCAGAACAGGGAAACCTGGCTCCCTGGCCAAGGGTGACAGGGGTTAGAAGGAGTCAGTTTCTGTCTATTCTTAATACCCTGGCTTCTTACAATCCAGTGCAACCTGATTTGTCACAAGCCTGGACTCCAGAGTACATGGAATCTTCCTTTGATTTTGTCGTCGGAGGTTCCAGTCACTCAGTGATCTTTCTAAACGACACTAAAAGAAGGTCCCCGTGTCACCACAAATTTTCAGGACAGAGTCTGACACTGTCTTGCAGTTGGCCCATTGCCCACAACACAGACCTTAAAGCAGAAAGTGCTGAAACAAAAACACTAACTGCCACGACGTCACTCGAAAGTCTCACGAGCCAGAAACACCAAAAGGAGATATATTAACACAAAATAAACAGAGACATAAGCTGGAGATTTCCTCAGGTAAGCATGCCAAAACCTTCCAACATTTAAATGTCTATACACCCTGAGGTGAAAGGAAACCAATGATTATCTCTTAATAGTAATTTTTGAAAATGTATATCTTAAGAGTTGACACACTGATTAAGCTCTTCAATCACACAACTTTTTAGATAAGCTAGGCAGGTGTTATTACCCATATATGATAGAGGAGGAAAGCTGGGATCAAAAGAACCGACTTGCCCAAAGCCATAGATGGCAAGTGGAGAAGCTTGGACTAGACAACTTGCCTTCTGACTCGAATTGGGCCGGTGCCTGGTACTATGTGGGCAGCCAGATATAAAGTGCTAGAGACAAAATGGAGCCTACGGCTAGGCAATTTGAGCTTTATAGTCTCATTTCCATTATCTTTGATGGCAAAGCATTTTGTACTCTAGACTTTTAGTGCATATTCAACCAGTCAAAAGTCATAATCTACTTCATAAAGGCTTATATCACTCCCTGACATCGGTTAGAAGCCTGCACGTGTCTTGGACATATTGGAGGAAGACATAGAAGGCAGGCTTGTCAAGTCTGGGCATGACGCATCTGTGAGAGGAATCTTCAATGCATAGGAACTCAGTAATCGCATTCAGAAAGATCCAGACAGGCTTGAAAAATACGCTGAAAGTGACTTTATGGCAGAAGAAAATGTAAAGATATGAACTTGGATTCAGAAGTGCAGCTGCCGAAGTGCAGGGTGGAAGGAATTGGTTTACTAGGAGCTCCTTTAAAAACCATGGGGAGGGAGGGTTAGAGTTAGCTATATGGTCTCTACGAGCTCGTAGTATGAACTGTGCGTTGGAGGGTTAATACCCTCGCCAATCACAGTGAGGGATTTGGGGGGTTCTGAATGAGGGAAGTAGCACACGGTCTCTCTACTGTCAGATATAGCAGAGCTTCTGACAGGCTGATACGTGCAGAAGAAAGACCTGAGAACGAGCTGTGTTTAAAGAATGAATTTGTTGATATTTAGCCCCAAAAATAAAAGCCATAATGGCTGGGACTGAATACATGTTTTCAGATATTTGAAGGTATTTGGAAGTTTTCAAATGTAGATGGTCGACCAATGAAGGTTCCCAGGAGCCAGTGGACAGATGCAAGATGAAGAGGCCTCCAAACTGGGTGTACAAGCCAAGTGACTGGAGGTCCTGAGCTCACTGAGAAGGGGAGACCCAACAATCTGTATAGTCCCTTTCAGCTTCTATCTTCAAAATCAGAGTGCACGGCTCTCTGCAGGCTGCCTGTTAAAATAGACCTCATGGAAGCGATTGGGGAGGTAATTAGGTTTTGAAAGTTTTCAAAAACAAAGGACAACTACCAAACAGTGCTGATGGAAATAAGCTGAGTACATACATGTTTTTCAACCCAGAAAACAATCTCACTTTAAATACTTCACTACCTCTGATCTGGTAAAATAGCACTGCTGATACCCCGTGGCTCCATGGGTGACTATGTTTTGCATTCCCTGCACAGACAGATTTTCATACTGACTAGACAGGGATTACGAGCTGTGTGTCAACTCCTTACCTTTGGACCGGTTTCTGCATTTCCACGGAGCACACTCTAAAATTCATGAGATTGGAGAAGCTCTCTGTACGGTCTCATGTAGGCAGTGACAGATGCCCTTAATTTGTAAGCATTACCAGAATGAAATGCAGTTGCAGAAAGTGTAATTGGATCATCTTTGTATTTTATGTCAGCGTGTCTAAGTACTGAGAGATGCACCGCGTGCTCTGCCCCGCCTCACAGCAATGCAGGAGTTGTGGTAGGCATGACAAATAACAGCGGAGTCAACTTCTTACTGTTGCATTCAGAGGGTGTGTGTGTGTGTGTGTGTGCGTGAGAGAGAGACAGAGAAAGAGAGAGAGCACGCACCCCCCGCTTCACCAAGGCACTAGTCATTAAGTAGGAGAGCTTTAAGATCTGCCGAGAAGCATAATGGCTTTCAAACCTTTCTGACATTAAAATGTTCCATAATCACCTTCCATTAGTAAAACCAGAAAAAGCTTGGCTTTGGTGTGAAGTGTAAAATTCATTTGCCTTTCTCTCCACCTCCCCTCCCTACACGTCCTTGTGCCTAAAATATTCCAGACCATTGAGCCCTCAAGGAAGGAAATCAGTGTAGTTATTTTGTCCTGAGGAAAAAGGTCCAGGTTTTCAGCTGACAATAATTGGAAAACAGCTAAGTTTTCCGTAAGTAAGTTATATAATTAAGACTAAAGAAAAGGGAAGCCAGTCGTGTCTACCCACCTTACTTTGTACATAAGGAAAACACTGGGTCTGTTTTTCCTGGTCCATGCCAAAATGCACCAAGAATTCTAATTCTCTTCTGACCACCAGATGGTGAGAGGAATGCAAATGGGCGAACACATGAGAAACAGCTTATAGATCTGCAGACATCTAGCATGGACAAAAAAAGGCTGAGGCAGAAAATGAGAGCTGTCTTCATGGATCTTAAGAATTGTCCCATAGACAAGAGAGCAAGCTACTTCTGTGAGTTGAAAGAACAGAGAGACAGCCAACAGGCAATGTTTCTAGGAAAGCATATCTTGATTTAGCATGCCATGTTCTAGCTCAAAGTTCTTAAAAGTCCTTCCTTTAAACAACCTTGGTTCTACGTTGCTAATTATGAAATACGCTCTCTGAAAAAACAATCAGTGAACAATATGTTTGGGAAGGTTGCAAAACATATCCCCACACTTTAGAGATCACAACACACATTAAAAACTGAGGAAGATGCTAAGAATCCATACAGCAAACAGACTTTAACCCAGCGTGTTTTCCAACTAACCCTATAATCCTGCTCAAACTATTCAATCAATGCTGCTCTAACCTTGTGTTGTAATAAACACACTTTTGAAAACTTTCAATTATAGAAAAAGTTCAAATACTTTATCCTTGTATTTAAAATTCAGAAAGATCTGGTCCCTACCTTTAAACTTTATTTTCTATCATGTTCTATCATTGCCAACCTCAATAGCTTTGTTGTTAACATACCTCTACCTGGAATCTTAGAACATCACTGTATCCTAATATCTCCATGGGCATAAATCTTATTCCCTTCTTTTTCAACAAAAAGTTATTACATATTTATTTTTTAGGCTCAGAGAGGTAATATAACTTCCCCAAGTTCACACAATTAGTAAGACACAGAGCCAAATTTCAAAGTAGGTTTGTCTAACCCCGACATCCAAGAGTTTTTTAGCATGCCTCCCCAGGCATAAGGAGAGGAGCTCAATTGTCCAAATCACTACTGACTACTTTTCATGGAAGGGCCATGCAGAGGATACTCAATATGGGCTTTGCTAGAGATCAGAACCTCTGGAAAGTTCCAGAATTCAGTGCAGAGTGGACTGCAGGCCTGGCAGCGTGTGATGGAAACTGAGTGTATCCGTTTACCTTGCTGCAGAGATCCTAAAGGCAGTGTACTCCTCAAGGACCAAGGTTAGTCCTGCTGACCTTGAAAAAGCAAGCCACCATGTTGCTAATTGCCTCTGATGTGGGCCACCTGGCAGGAATCTGTGAGAAGCTCCTAGGACCTCAGCCCCTGCACCCTAGAGTTGCAGCCTAGGGTGACTCTGAAGTGGAGAACCCAGGCATCCATGCCCAGTCTCCTGCACCAAGAGAACCTGTGAAGTAATAAATGGGTCTTGTTTTAACAGCTGTGTGTAGTAATTTGTTATGCTGCAATAGAAAACAAATACATATGGGCTGGAGGCCATGAAAAAACTCAAGAGACAACTGTCTGGAAATTGTGTCTTAACAGAAATACATTCTTTCCATCTCCTGTCCCCTATGTCCCACATGCTTCTTAAACTAATAACTCCCGAGATTCCATTCCTTAAACATTTGCTCAGCACACACTATGGGTCAAGTCCTGTCTTAGGTGTTTGAGTTTTATTAAACAAAGGAGATGATTATTTGTGTCCTTGTGAAGCTCATATTTAGTAGGACTTGCAGGGACCTTGGGTGTCACCTTAAAGGTCTGTCTACCACTCCAACTTGGGTTCATTTGGCTCTAAAAGCATTCTCAAGCCAAGACTCTTCCAAGGTGTACAACTTGGACGAGTGACTCAGCTGCTCTGAGTTTCCTTGTTTCTAACGCGGTGATTATTTTATCTATCTTCAGGATCTTTGAGAAGATTAAGCCACAAACATAAACAAGGTGTTTCCAGCAAGGTTATCTCTCAATGGAGTTTCTGTTCCTCTTACCTGAAGAATTTACAATCATTCCACATGTATATTAAATAGTAGATTTAGCCATTCCTTTCGCATTAGTTAAAAAATTCATAGTTGTCTTAGGAAGTGTTCTCTAGATGCAGACCCTGATTGCAGGATTTGTGTGAAAGTGATAAATTAGGAAGTACTGCTCAGAAAAACCACTAGGGTTGCGGAGAAAGAGAAAAGAGAAGGGAAGAAAACCAAATGGGAAGGCACTGCAGAGGGTAACCTTAGCTCAATTCCACAAGGAGATGCTGGAAATAGTGCAGGTTACACGTCAGAATTGTCTGATTAGAGAAGGAGAGAGCCAGGGAACTTTTCTGCTCTGTACGTGCTGGTCATGGTTACAGGCTGCACCATGGGAGGTAAGTTCTCAGACACTTCACCATGGGAGTCCACGTGCACAGGCAAACTGGTCCCAGCAGCCCAAAGACAGATGTTAACCATGAGAACGAGGGGCTGGCTGTTGGGAGAGAAACACACAGCGAGCCCATGGGCATGAAACTGCAGGGGGGTTGAAGGAAGCAAGAATCCCGATGTGCCCACTGCAGTAGCCAAGGGAGTCCTGACACTAAGCATGAGGAACTGAAAATCAGCCTGCATGGAGAGGCATGTGATTTCCTTCTAAGTACAGCAATGGGTCACTTAACAACGGGATACATACTGAGAAATGAGTTGTTATGCAATTTTGCCATTGTGCGAACGTCATAGAGTGTACTTACACAAACCTAGATGGTATAGCCTACTACCCACCTAGATTATATGGTGCTAAATCTTATGGGACCACAGTTATACATGTGGTCTATCATTGATGGGAACATTGTTATGTGGTGCATGACTGTAAATCTATAGACAATCATATAACAAGTATTATTGTATAGAGGAAGCATGAAGGAAACATCATCAGAGGAATAAGAAAAAACGTCACCCCTTCTGAGAGTACTCTGAAGTCATCAGAGCTGTTTCTTAAATATTCTCTGAGTCATCACAATGACCTTTTGAAGCCAGTATTACCTGTACCCTTATTTTACAGACTTGGAAACTGAGGCTAAGATAAGCTTTGAAGCTTGCCTGAGATGACAGCACATTTTAGAAGCCAAGCCAGGATCAAGGCCTGGTCTCTTAAGGCCACTGATTTTTTTCTACTAGAAATTCTATTAAATATCAAGCAGAAGTCAGATAAAATTTTGACCATTAAGGGTCATTGCAAGGATGGGGAGTATCCTTCTACAAAACGCGTAAGGGAACCATAAAAAGGCCTAGGAGTCATTCTGGCCTCTGCAAGCAAAGTGGGCTCTCTCAGTGCTACACTATACTAACCATGTAATCTTCATAAATTCACTGGAACGCATCTCACCGAGGTTTGCTTACAGGTTGGAAGAAGGTTGTAATCCTACCACCCACTCCATAAGCCATAATTTGTTGTAAATCACCACCCAGAATATGAAGAGACACATAGTGTGCAAAGCTAAAGTGCTTGGAAAGGATGAGAAGGCACAGTGCTTCTTTTGTAATTAGTGTAGACTCTCAACAAACTATTTTGATGATATTTTAGTCAACCACCAGTGTTTCTACTCAGTGATTGCTGTGAGATACATGCTAAAGCAACAGATTCTAAGTAATCTATAAATCCTTTATTATAAGGCCACTGTGCTATTATTAATAAGTTCATGCAAGAGTCCTTAAGGGCTGATGGCAGTCGTTAAGAAGAACTATGTAAAACCCTAAAGCTCTACTGAGTAAGAACAGAATAAATAATGCAGAAAATAATCCTGTATGTGAATTCAAACCCAGACTGTGTGACTCCTGAGTTCATGCCCTTGACCATCAAGGTAGCTGTCTGGACAAATCATAAAGATTAAATTAAATAAGGTATGTGAAGTGTTTAGCAGAGCACCTGGTACATTCATTTGCTTTACAAATAAAAGCTGTCGTTAGTTTTAAATAGAATATATGCTAGAAGTTGGAAGAAGCAACCATGACATGTCAGGAATATGTCATTCATTCATTTACCTGTTTTGGAGGGGCACCATCAAAGTCCCAGGCATTGTTCGAGCCACTGCACAACAGTGGTATGCAAAGCCAACTCTGTCACTACCCTCGTGAAACGTACATGATTCTCCGGAAGATCTTCTCCCATTCGGATTCTGACGTATTAAGATGAAATACTGAAAAAGGTTTAAGAAAGCTTAAATTAATGAGCATTAGGGACTGTGAGCAATTTAAAGGGGTTGGATTAATCTGGAAGCTCTATAATCACATGAGGAAGGACTGGAAAATCCAGATGTTTAGTCAGTTTATGAATTCCTGTATCAAAGATAAATATTAACTGAGGCAATGATGATTTTAATCCAGTTTTCTTAACTACATAACCCAAGATCTTTCTATCATGGCAGCATGACAGAGAAGATTAAGGAAAAACAAACATTCAAAGGGGTGTCATAGAGAAGGCTGGGCTCTTGCTTGGTGTTGCATCAGGAGAGGTTAATAAAAGAAAAAACCAATCATAAGCCAAAGATTTGAACAACATGATGGATAGCTCTGGGACTGCTTTGCATGTAGCAAAGAGTAAATGCATTAGATTGGATTGGCTTCAGACATAGGCAAAAATGACCATTTGTGGATAATGTGTTGGATGGAGATATACATATATTTCCTAGAGTTCAAGAACAGGACCTCAGGCTTAAAGTCTTGCACCCAAACTGCATATGGCCTTTGCAGATTTGCAAAGAGGGAAGATGAGGAGCCCCAAAGATAACTTTGGCCCAAATCTCCATTTGTCTAGAAGCCAAGTTGCCCAAGTACTCTGGTCTTAAGTCATCCCCAAGGAAAGAGGAGATGTTGCTGCTGCTGGTAGGTAAGTAATGTGTCACTGAGCTGGAAGATTCTTCATGTTATTTTCTCTGCCAGGACTATAAAAGGATTGTAAACGTCTTAGTTTGCTTTCCTACGCAGTTTCCCCTCCATGCACGTGGAGCTCACTGAAGTTCTCTAAACACAGCACCCTCGCTCACTCTGCCAGGGCTTCTCATGCCCTACTCCCTCTGCCTACGTGGCCCTCTGGCCAAGCTTCTCTTGCTTAACTCTTACTTTTCTCCAAAACTCAGTTGCCTCTCCCCGGTGCTCTCCCCGGACCTTCTCCCATTCCCCTGTCAGGTTCACACCCCTCTCAGCACCTGGACTGCTGCTATCAGAGTGGCGATCACCCTGGATTGGACTTATCTGTCTGCCACCCCCATCAGAATATGGCATGTCCTTTGATCTCTGTGATGCCAGAACCCAGCCATCGTGGATCCTGACATGTGCTTGTCAGCTGAGTGAATGTTCAGTACTTTCCTCCCCACTCCTAATCCTGACATCAGCTCACAGAAAAGTATCCTTTAGGGATACGGGCTTCTGACAGTGCCTCCCAGGGAAGTGGCTGCAGCATCCAAGTGACATGCTCCCGGGGACAGAGAATGCCTACATGGATTGCTCTGGGAATCTACAGAAACAAGAGGCATTTGAGGATGGAAACACCTTGTATCTGCTGCTGAGCAAACTGAGATACTTTCACCTCAGCTACAGAACTGCTTCACGTTGTGCGAAACCATTTTGGTGACTCTATTTCTAATTCACTAAGCACCTGATACACGTCAAGCATTCCACTGAAATCAGTGCCACAGATATCTTCATCCTAGACAAGGCAGCGCCTTTGGCCTGAACCTCCTCCGTTGGCTAGCAGTGCTGTCTCCCACAAGCTGGCACCGTTGCTGTTCACGTGCTCTGTCCTCGTTTCTAGGAGACGCCAAAGCAGCAATAGCCTACTGAATTGTTTGACTTGAATAATTTCGGAAAACAATCTTAATGGTGCATTGAGGCCCTTTCATTGTCTTGGTTCACTAGTTATAAGTGGATTTCAATATGCATTTAATCAAAATACGCAGCTGCATTCACTTAAAAATGCAGGCCACGAAAAGCATCTAAGTGGGCCCCTTCCCCCCCTGCTAAGAACATACAGGAGAGATCTCACTAGAAGTTAATTTTGCAGAAAACTAAAAGCCCCTGGAATCAGCTATCTGTAACACAAATTTTAATTCTCTTTTGTTTTTGTTTTATGTTTTTGTAACAAAGGCAGCTAATAAACAAGTGTATCCAAACAGATGAGAGACAAGGCTGAGGGGAGAAAGACAGGCGAGAGGCCACCAGGACTCACCCACCTCAGGTCCCTGTGGGTTCAGGTTCACAGCAAACCCTCAAAGCCGACTCAGAACATCAACATTGCGGAGCGTAGCAGCGCTCTCCTCAGATGCAACAAGATTCACTAGACAGAATTTGGGTTTAGGAGTCAGATTTACAAGTTAGATGACCTGGGAAAATTAATTTTCTCAAGCCTTCATAATCTTCATCTTTAAAGTATAGAGAGTAAAGTCTGCTGCATAAGGCTTGTTATGCTTTGAATTGTGTCCCCAAAACAGTCATATGTCGACATCCTACTCATATATTGAAGTCCCCCAGTACCTCAGAATGTGACCTTATTTAGAAATAGGCTCATTGTCCATGCAATTAGTTGAGAGGAAGTCATATTATAGTAGGATGGACCCCTAATCCAATATGGCTGCTGTCCTCATAAAAAGTAGAGATTTGGACATAGACACACACAGGGAGAATGCCACGTGAACATGAGAGCAAAGATCTGGGTGATCTGTCTACAAGCCGCAGACCCAAGGAAAGCCAAAGATTGCCAGTGCATCTTCCTTTCATCCCTAGGGAGGTTGAGGCTGGGAAGCTGTTACCTGTTTGGCAAACTGGAAATATACAGCACAGTCACTGGAAATGGGTATACCATTTAATCCAGCAATTTTACCACAGAGATGTAATGTTACAATTTTAAAAAGTAAAAAATAAAATGGAAATAACTCCCTGTCCAACATTAAGATAGTGCATAAATAAATCATGCGCCATGCACATACAACATTATGCTGTCATTCACAGTGATATGGTGGAGAAGGGGCAGCAATAACAGCCTATAAGTCAGATTTGGCCTGCTCCCATGGCCGGTGTTGTGTGGCTCACAAGCTCTGAACAGTGTTTACATTTCTAAATGGACGAAAGAATTAAAAGAAGAATATTTGATGTTGTGCAACAGTGTTCATAAATGAAGTTTTTTGGGAACACAGCCAGGCCTGATCTTTCGCATCACTTGTAAGGCTGCTTTGTAAGGATGCTACAACAGTGTGAGTAGTTGCAACAGAGCCTAAAATATTCACTCTCTGGCTCGTGACATAGAAGGTTAGCCAACCTCTGTGGAGGCAGAATTATCACATGGGAAATTACATTTTCAATGACAAAGGAGATAACAAAGCAATGTGTGCAGTGGGGTCCGTGTTTGGAATGTAGACCACGCGGGGTGGGGGAGGTATGTGAAAGGAAACTTAATTGTTTAGTCACTCGATTGTAGGATCACTGATTCTTTTACTCAACCATCACCATAGTAGTTATTAATATTACTATTCCTATTACTAATATTATACTTACCTGTAGTTTCCAAATTTTCTATAATTAATGTTGTTTTTAAAAAGATTAAAAGTTATTAAAAGGGAAAAGAAACCACTTTTCCTCTCACAAAGGTTAGAGAGGCCTTCCTTGGGCAACCATCTCCGTATTCCCTTAAACTGTCTGGCCCTGTGGTGCCATGCAGACATGGACCTTTCCTTGGCAACATACGAAAGTTCCCTAAGCTTCCAGAACATTTTAGGCTGTAAGATATATGGAGTGGACAGTTTTAAATGTTCAGTAATAAAGTTTTGTTAAAAAAATGGGTCAGTCAACTGAGTGAGAGGTCAAGGGCTCCTTGTAGATTGCATGACCTCAGCACCTGGGACACAGCTGAGTGGCCACCCCACAAAGAGCTGCCCGCCCTTGCAGTCTCAAAGAAACCATAAAGTCTTTTCAAACCCCTAGAGTAGACTGAAACCATGTCGTTCCACTAAGCTAAATATATCAGAAATAAATTTCCCTGCTAATTTGGGAAAATACGATTAAGAACATATTTTTTTAAACTGTCAACATCATAACAAGAGACTTTTTGGCAACAGTACATGCAAAGACCACTAGAGAGATCAAACTAGACCCTTCAAGGCCAATTCCAAAAAACCTATGTAAAAGGCGATTTAATCTGTTGTGCCAGACTGGCCATCAATGCAAGTAGAGAAAGGACCCTGCATGGCAGAGTGCTGGAGCAGTGGCTTTCAGAGGGAAGGAGCCATTGCTCAGCCAACAGGATCAGCTTTGCTCTTCTCTACACTGCTTGAGAGGACAAGCTTTGCCTTCATTTCCCTTGCAGCAGGAAGTCCGACTCAAGCTTGATGAATCCAATGCAGGGGCATTATGGAAGCCCATTAAAGGCTAGGTCTGAAACTACAGCTTCACATGCCTTGTATCTGATATCTTACTGAGAGCTCCTATTTAACTGTCTCCATGAAGGGAGTCTTTGCTGAAAACTCCAAATGCATGAATATCATATGCATTTTTTCCTCTTTCCAGGTGGGCTCATTTTCTGCCTCTGAGATTTAGAATTCAATTAAACCTCAAGTGCGGAATCATTTTGAGGGAGCAGAGATGAACACACGTGAGTTAGAACAGGTGCTCTGTGTATGTGGAACCCCCCAGTGCCAGACACACACCATCCCATAGCAGCACTTGGCACTCATTAAGAGACCCAAGAGCAGAGCAAGCTCATGTTCAGTGTCAAAATCTTCCTCCCTGGGACCAGCCTGGTGGCGTAGTAGTTAAGTTTGTGCACTCTGCTTTGATAGCCCAGGGTTCGCAGGTTCTGATCCCAGGCCCGAACTTAAACACTGCTCGTCAAGCCACACTGTGGCAGCATCACACATAAAATAGAGGAAGATTGGCACAGATGTTAGCTCAGTGACAATCTTTCTCAGGCAAAGAGAAAGATTGGCAACACATGTTAGCTCAGGGCCAATCTTCCTCATAAAACAAAACAAAATCCATCTCCCGTTCCTCAGCCCCTTCCTCCTATTCCTCTTGCATCCCTCTCAAGTGCACTCACAGAGTGTGGAGGCGGTGTTCTTCCTTGCCACCTGCTCTTGGCCATCGTGCAGCAATATTTGGGGTGACGAGCTCCCTTTGGAAAGAAAGATTAAAGTGTGAGTCCACAAACCACTTTATTACATTCTTTGACCAAAGTCTGATGATTCCTGGCTCTGATCTCATGGCGTAAAATGTCTGCCCCATTGAGAACCTCCTTCACTTGCTGCCTGCTCGTCCATGGCTCCAAATGGACTCGAAGATTTCTCATAACCTAGTCAGCACATCCTTAACAGAAAATGTGTCTGGATCATCTTTATTCCTGAAAAGGAGATTGTGAGATGACACTGTTCATTACTCTTGGCAAGGATTTATAATCTACCTAACTGTAATATGTCCTAAAGTGCCCTAACCCTAGGAACACATTGACAAAGCTCCTTTTAATGAACTTGCAAGCAAAAACCACTCATATTCATCTGGGTGTGGTCACTCTTGGAAGCTGCCACAAGGATGGTCTTGATGGTTCCTCCTTTACACACATCTCCAACAGGGCCCCATGGGCCAAATAAGATGAGATGGGGCACATCAGTGGAGAAGGCTACATTCAGGGATCTGTCTTATAGTCACCTGGAAGAGGAAAAGGAGAGGCTCCAGCCTTAGCCAGGTATGGAAAGAGTCAGATCTCAGAGGAGCAAGGAAAGTTGCTCTCCAGCTGCCCTGGAGAGGAGGGAGGGAATTACATCGGGGAAGAATCTACTAAAGGCCACCACTAGGTGTTCACTTCATTTTTATCCCTAGAAGCCATATTATTCACAGCCCATTGTGCTTTGGGGAAGCATCCTTTGCACATTAGAAAGGATATTGCTTTATAGGCATTGAAGTCATGATGTTCTATCCGTTGTATAACACCAGTTGAATGAAATAAGGAATGTGAAATTGCTTGAACAGTGCTGGCAAAACACACGGGAATCAAAGAAATAAATTAAAAAGTGACTACCCAGGTGACTCTCCATCCTGGTTAGAATAATTGTAATAATAACCCCCTCCACCGTTTGGGGAACCAAAGCTCTGACAAGTGTTGGTTTTACCACTTGCGACCCTGAGCATGGTACTTCCCGATCTTAAGTTGAGCATGCTCATTTGCATCCAGAGATTTACCCAGCTCCCACCTAATAGTTTTGTTGTGAAGATGAAATGAGAAAGAATATAGATGTCAAACATTTCATACTGTACCAGGCACAGAGCAATAAATGTAGTTACCTTTATTATCATCTATTCTTATAATAATCTTGCAAGATATTATTAAGGTCATTTCATAGATTAGAAAACAATTTTAGAGTGATTATGCAGTGTTTCCAAGGCAGTACTGGTGATAGATAGGGATGCTTGGGTTCAAATCTAGTTCTTTCTTGTGGCAAAGCCCATGCTCCTGCCAGCCCAGCTCCTCTCTGACTTTAATGTGCCCACAATGACGGGGGGTCTTGTTAAGAGGCAGATTCTGATGCAGTAGGACTGGGATGGGGGTCTGAGATTCCATATGTCTGATAAGCAATGAGGGGATGTCCATGCTGCCATTCTGTGGAGTACACTTTGAGTAGTGAGGTTCTAGAAACTTCTACTTCCTTCTCAAGCACACTGCCTCCAGAGATGAATGGCCAGAGCAAAACTGAGAAAGGGATGGATAAACATTGACATTGATTTAAGAGAAGAGAAAGAATCAGGAGGAGGAAGTGAAGGAGCAATGGCCATGGCTGAAAGAAACCGGGCTTTGGAGAAGAAAAGGAAGAGATTCATGTCTGTCACACTTCCATGCCAGGATCATGCATGTGCATTTAGCAGCTTACGTGCATGTGGCACTTTATATCTGTGTCAGAAAACTATAGAGAATTACAAAATTCTGCCTTCATCTCTATGTTGTAAAAGGTTTAGAAAGTAGTTTTCTCCTTTCTCTCCAATTCCAATACCCTGACTTACAGAAGAACAGCCAAGTTCCTGAGTTGTACGGTCACTGGTCCAGAGCGTGATGACGAGCCAGCAGTTTATGAGCTAAGTTTTTCTCAGAGCCCCATTGTCAGACATAGATTTTGTAGTCAGATAGACATGGGGTTTACATCCAGGCTCTGCTAGTACTCAGATTCCTCTGCTATGAACTAGAAATGTTTTTATTCTCCAAATTTTCCTGAAGATCAAAACAAGTTAGTCTGTGCTGGCATAAAATAAGCTCTTGGTACCTGTGTGCTTGAAGATTGACATCGATGTGGACAGAGCAGCCATCCTTGTGCCTGCACAGGGTGGTGGACATGACTCTTCACCTTTTATTAACGGCTTACAATGTGCCAGGTGCTGGACCAGGTGCTTCACATGGATTCTGCCCCACCCCTGAGATGTGCCCTACGATGCTTTCACTGATGCTGTTTTACAGATGAGGAAACTGAGGCACAGAGGGGTTAAGTCATTTGCCCAAGTCACACGGCTAATAGGTGGTGCAACTGGTGTTTGAACCGAGTGATGGGCCTTCAGAACCTTGCTCTTGTCCTCTGCTCTCCACAGCACTATTTGCTGGTGGTGATTGCCGCTGTTGTTAAGGGTTAGAGGAAGTCCCCTGGGTTGGTAAAATCTCCAGAAGCCAATTATTTCAACTAGCTGCTAGAGGTGATCAGAGCAGTTCATTGAGAGGTGACATTTATCAGTACAGTCACCCTGAGAGTGCACAGAGGGACAGAGCTGTGCTCTGAGACCAGCCCGTTAATGACGTTCCTTTGTGCCAGTATGCTGATTCGCAGTGCGGTCCCCACTGCTGTCAGAACTGATTAAGCCAAACACGTTTTCAGTAACGCCGTTCAAAGACTTCTGTAATTGACTGTATGACGAGAGTTAGGCATACGCAACTGAATTAGCAAGTCTACTCAAACCTTTCAAACAAAGAGCCCTAGAAGAAAACGAGCTAATTACGCATATGCTGTCCAGACAAGGAACAGGGTGCGAACCAAGACACCTCTTCATTACAGGGAGAAGTGGCCCTTCCCTGGGAGGTCACAGACCTGAGAAAGCAAAGGGATCAGCAGGATCCTGGAGCCAATCCCTCCGTCCTCGGTCACCAGAGTGGGCAGGTGAATCACCAGTCGCCTTGCTTCCTGAAAATCACTTAACACTTCTGTCTCATTTTAACACCTGAACCCAGCCTGGTAACAAACACATGCTGGGTGCTCACTAAATGTTGAAATGAACAGAGGAAGATAGAAATGACAGTTGTCATTTAAGGAGGAGCAACCATGTGCTAGTCAGAGGTCAGGATCTTTCTCGTCATTTCTTATTTTTAATTGTCAGAAATACCCTGCAAGTGTATTGCCCAGTTTTTCAGAAAGGAATCGAGGTTCAGAGGATTGACTAAATGGACCAAGTTCACGAGACGATGAGAGCTGAAGTGCGCCTGAGCCAAAGCCGCCTGTGTGCTTTCCACTCTGCGGCTTTCTCTCTGGTATTCGATGCCAGGATGTCTCCGCCTACACCAGGGGGCAGTACTCATAGACGAACTGTCAGGGTCAGGGCAGGGGTGAGGCAGGTGGGTATATGGCCGTACGGAAGACGAAAACAACAGGGCACAAAAGAACGCACATTCCTTCTAAAGATCTAAGTTTTAATTCTATTCAGGCCAAACAAGTCCAAACTGGAACCTCACTGGATTTGGCTTGTGAGCCATCAGAGACCCCTGCATTATTACACTTTGCCAGCTCCCCACAATGCCATGTTGAAATATCGTATCTGCAAAGATTTGCTGAAAACACTTCCATCAGTTAGCTGGATTTTCTTCTAGTTGTCCTCAGCAGCATTTCAAAGTTTTACCCAAGACAAAATGACTTCTGCTTCACACACAGGTTGGGCGAGGCTGTGCTTCTCGCCCTCCCAAGTCCTCTCAGTTCCTAGAGACAAGCTTTTAGGCTAAAGAACGAGGCTTTCCATGTTTCTGTCTTACAGGGGTGAGGTCTGTCCTCAACATGCCTTCAAAAGGTTAACCACATGGAAACTGTTATGCCACTACGTTTTAGCCTGCCAGTGACCTATCATATCAAAGAAAGAGAACAGACAATCGATGTACAACAGCTTCTCAGAATCCGGGTGTTGAAAGGATAATCAGCTGGCCCAGTTACCACGTAAAACCCTTGCAGAGAACTAAAAAGAAATTGTATTGTAAAATTTTAGAGATACGAAACCCTTAGAAGCAATCTAGTCCAATGGTCATATTTTTACAAGGGAGGAAAGTGGAGGCTGTAAATCGGAGAGCTCAGTCTATAAATCCCTGGTCTACCATATCCATATGTGACTTTGGGCGAAATACTTACCCTACTTATGGCCCAGTCTCCTCAACTGGCTGGTGGAGATAAATAGAAACGTTAGCGAATATTAAAGTTTCCATTTCTGTTTTGCTGACGCCCATGTACCCAGCATCTAGCTCAGCACCTGATACAGAGTAGAGGTTAGTACACACTCGTGGGTGGATCATGGATGGGAGAACCTGGCTAACACAAAGTTTGTGCTCAGAAATGTTACTTTCGCTTCCTGTAAGTGACTCCTCTAAGGTCACAGGATAAGCCATCAAATTTAGACCAGAATCTGAAGCTGATTCCTGCTTCAGTGCTCCCTGCCTGATGAGTAGGAATAGACAAAAATGGCCTTGGCAATAGGTCAAGGGACACAGATGGAAGAGATTCTGCTTCCTCTGCCTGGAATAAATTTGAACTACGGCATTATGTTATTTTGAGATGAGAGAAATACCCAAGTCAAATGTTACCTTTCCCCCAACTCCACCCCACACAACAGGGAACCCCCTGGGCAAAGCCGACCACCTCTGGCTAATTCATTGCAGGTGCCTCCACCACGGGTCATGGTGTGCCTGTTCATAATCAAAACCCAACTAGAATGAGCTTCTCAAACGTAAATAAGAAAGAGGGTACTTGTTGATAAGTCCAAGACGACATGTCTGTCCTTTTGTGTGCACATTTCAATCTTTCAGTGACAAATCGTGCCATACACTTTATGCAAATGCCCAGGCCCTGCAGAGCCCTGCCATCGGCTTGACGTTCAGGGCCTTGCATGCTCTGCTTCTCAGCAGCCATATCAAACCATCTCCCACGATGCACACCGCCCATGCGACAAACTCAGCCGCTCCCTAGGCTCAGAGTCTGCACGCTGTCAGCCCTCTGATTTCTGTAGTGGCTCCTTCCTCTGTTCTCCCACAAGAGCGGGTTTGCTCCCAGATCTGGGCGCATGTCTCCATCTGTATTAAATTAGAATTTTCCATATGCGTCTTAACATCCCCCACCCCTTCCCCAAATCACGGCCACATGTAGGGTTTTGTGGCCTGCTCAGTGCCCTGATCATGGGAGGAGCTGCACAGAGGTTTATGCTACATATATTCTTCACTCCACAATCCCTCATCATGTTTTACTTTTTCTAAAATCACAAGCCCCACTCCAGCCACAGGAAAATCTATCTCCAAACACATTTCTTTAAGCTTTCTCCTTCACCTCACCATCTAACCGGATTAATTTGTCTTCAGGCAGAACCATGAACAAATTACACGTATACAGCTTCCCAACCCCAGTCACACACACACACACACACACACACACACACACACACACACGCTAACGGTGGGTGTGTTCTTAAATCTTAATCCTTCTAGCCAGCTGTCTGAAGTTTGTAGGAAAACCAAAATATTCAGTAGTGTATGGTTGAATCCAAACTTTGTCCCCTCTTGATAAGTTTACCAAATAATAAATATACCACCAAAAGAGAGACATTTTTGTGACGGGAAAGGGGCATTATACTATTAAAAGGACAAGAGGCATAAAGTGTTATCTTCCTGAGAAATAGAACACTGAGTCACACAAGCTCTAGTCTAGAGTGAATGTGAGGCAAGTTTTCCAGGAATCTATAAGCAGAAAACACTGAGGAAAATTGTGGGAAATGAGAGTTGAAGTGAATGCACTGATGCAAAGGCCGTGCTCCAGCGTCGGGGTGAGTGGTGTGGACCACCCTGATTGTCCTCTAACTGCAAACATGTCCCAGCACCTGTGCTCGTGTTCCAGGAAGAGAGGGCACAGAAGTGAAACATATGGATAATAAAACCTCAGTAATATGCCAAGACTATGAAATGGCTTATTTTGTGCTCATGTAACAAGAGGGACACAAGTGGGCATTAAGGACGTCCATCTTAAGGAGATAGATGGCACTGTTGGAGCCAAGAATAAGCCCATCAAAATGAGCAAGGACCCAGACTCATCCACATTTCAAACACGGGAAAACATTGGGAGCACAGAGGACCCCACTCGTCCACGTGACGGAGAGACAGGACTTATAACAAGCCCTTTGGGGACTCCTTCACATTGACTTGAAGACTCTGAAAAGAACTCTGGGTTTCTTTTGCTATGGTGCAGGTGTTGCTATGGCAGAGAACTACTGCTCTGTTACTGTTATGGTACCCAATTTGTACTCTCAGGTCGGTGAGTCCTGAGAAGACACTGGTTATAATAGTAAAAGTAAAGTCAGCCTAGGGCTGTTTGAGTTGAGAAACCAGCTGAGGCCAAAGACTCACCTACAATTTGCCGATGTACATGTGTACTGTTTTCACAAATGTTTTATATTTAAACAATTCCAGACATATGGGAAACCAGCAAGAATAGTATAAGGCATCCTTGTATAACCTTCACTCAGAGTCTGAGAGTCTTTATTGATGTAAATGAACAAATAATGCGTGTGGGGGACGGGACCCCTGCCTTACAGCAGAATGCCAAATCGCAAGTGGAGAAGAAAGGATGAACTGAGAGTCACTAGGTGGCAACCTTCGTAGTAATAACTGATTCAGGATAAAAACATTGATAGACACCAATAGTGAAGCTTTGATGAGAAACATAATCTCAAAGTGCCTCACCACAATATAGTAATATTTTATAATGAGAAAAAATAGTAACTTTGCAGTGAGAAATCACTTATCCCAGTGATCAGAGTTGACATCATCAGGACTGGGTCAGTAAACACTTTATGCTCCTGATTGATTTACTGACATGAGTATAAGACTTACAGATTCTCGCTTTATTCAATGGTTATACCAGCTGGCATTGTCATTCGTTGATTTTTTGGTGCTCAAACTGTCTCGGGTCTGGCCAGTGGCATGCCATTCCAGATGACCCCTGTGCCTTTCACATGCATCTTTGTTTTCTGAACACTACCCCACTTTCTGATATAAGATCTTTTTGAAAGATAGTGGGTACATCATCTCCCTTGTTCTTACACAGGATTGAAGTAGAGTTGAATTCAGGCTAACTACCCATTTTTTAGACTTTATCCTCAAGAAGGGATTTCAAATCCTAGCAAGCTATGTGTGCATGGGACCTGAGAATCTACCTAATCCAACATCTCATTTTCAGATTAGAAACCTGTGGCTTGAAAGCAGAAACCACTTGTCCAAGGTCTCACGTTCTGAAAGGAATCCATTTTATAGAAACCCTTCAGAACGGGCCAGAAGAACGGCACTTCCGAGAGGCTCCAGCGTAGGGGAAACAGCATTACGTCCAAGCATGCTCTCCAGTGCCGTCTGCAGTGTTTGGTTCTCGTGTCTGACCATGATAGCCCAATAAACCATTTTTATTGCAACATGCAGAACAGATCTGCCAGCCATCCCCACATTTACAGATAGCCATTAATTTTTTTTCCTAATGTAATGCATTCCACTCACAAAAAAATCCTTACTCGTCATAAATTGTGGGTGCAGAGAGGCAGCATTACAGTTCAACACCGAGAAATAAATGCTCCTCGTTATCCCCTCATCTATTATCTCTTGCAGGATTTGAACATATCTTAAAAGATATCTTTGAAAAACCCATTAGTGCCATTACAAGGCTTCAAAACCTCTTGGGGTGCTTTCCCTAAAGGGGTGCTAGAAGAAGGGCCCACGCAATGGAATGGAGGCATTGAATCCCAGCCACTGACTCCACCGATGCTTTGTCCTTACAGGAGGAGTCTCCAGCCACCAAGAAAGAGAGATACTCAAGGTCCTCTCCATATCCAGGATTTTCATATGAAAAATTACTGTATTTTAGGGAATTTTTTTAAAAGACTATCCAAATGATGAGTTTGTATGCAGTAGAAAATGACTAAGATGTAGCAGAGTGCTTTGCAAGGAAACACTTTAAGGGAATATTGACTTAGGGATGAGATGTCTAAGAAAGGTTGGAGATCTGAGTGCTCCATTTTGCAAGGGGAGGAAAACAAGATAGAAAATCTTCTAGAGTTTCCTAGCAAGCTTGGTGACTGAGTAACAAACATCCCTCTCAGAGATGCACAGTATATTAGTTTCTGTTCATGCATTAGATCAATCTTTTTACAAACAGGTACATATTGAATACCTACTGGGTACCAGGGATGCAAGAAAAGCAGGAAAGACACTGTCTCTGACTAGGGGAAAGAGACCATTTAACAAACAATAAAAGTCAAGGATGCCACTGCTGTCATCAGGGAAGAAAAGTTGAGAGCAGACCAAGTCCCTGAGAAGAAAGGAGAGCAAAGGAGTTTCCCGGAACCTGAGTCTTAGATGTGGCGAATCTTCAGCTAAAAGGCTTAGCTCCTCTCCTTCCATGTTTCATGGTCATTCAACCAAAAAGAAGAAAAGGAATTTTGAAGCCTATGAGCCCAAGATTCCTAATAAATGGTAGAGCTAGAATTTACCTCCTGGGGTTCTGGATCCAGCGCACATTCTTTCTTCTGTAACCCCACAGGGAGCCAAGGTACTTACATTTTTTAATCCTTACAAAACCATTTATCAAGCATCTTTCAGGTACAAGAGGAGAGAAAATAAAAGGAAAGGAGAAGATATAGAATAAATTAGGTATGGTTCCCTCCTTCAAAGATAGCTTATATTCTAATTAGAGAAGGCGAAACACATAATTTCACTTAGAACCATAATAATGGAGGTGGAAACTAAGGCGGGACATTCAAAGATGAGAGAAGTAATTTGGGGCTGAAATCCAGGAAGGCTCTGTAAAGGTGGCAGCTTGTGAATCAGACCTGAGGAGCTTGAGGAGTGATGAGACTTTAAATACATGAATCAGACAAAGAAAATCAGAGTAAGACGCCTGTGGTCCAGGGTGGCTAGAACCCAGTGTGCATGTGAGGCAAGAGTGAGGCAGAGAGTTGGGAGGGGAGATGGTGCTGGGCCTGAGTCCTCAGAGACTCTCTCCGCGGCTGGATCAGCACTGGGGTCCTCAGGACTATACTAAGAAGCCCAGGTGGAAGACCTAGCCTCAACAACCTTCTAAGGACGTCAAAAAAATGTGCTTGGAGAAGAGCACCGCACTGGGCAAAGACCTGAAACAACATTACAGCAGGCCCCTGGAATTCCTGGTTGTAACCCAAGTACATTTTAAGACCTTTTTCACCCTGAGTGCTTTGTCAGGAGTTGCTCAAAAGGGATTATATGAAATAGACGAAGCAGAAAATTACCCAAACTCTGAATCAGTAGGAGAATAGAACAGGTTTTAATAGAGTTGGCTAAAGGAGCAAGACTAACTGATAACAGGTATGTTCTAAATATATACTAAATACTGAATTATTTCTTTTAGAAAATACAGATTTTGTGATATTTAGTCCACGTTTTTATTTTTTACTGTCAGCAAACACCTTTTAATATCTATAATATACCAGGAAGTGTTGTACTGGATATTGGGGATACAGAGATAAATAACACAAAAGTCTTTATTTAACTAGCTCACAGTTGAGTAGGGGGCAAAATTTAAAGATCAGTTTACAACAGCAAACTGATGAAGATAAGGTGCTAGAGGAAGAGAGGAGTGCTCGCTCACCTGAACTTTTCCTTCCACCTTCACACACCTCTGAACCCTGGGAACTGCCTTCCCAATGCCGTATATATGTGTGTATGATAAGCAAGTCCATGAGTTTAAGGCAAGGTTATGAGTCATTTCACTAGTTCCTACAAACTTTTTCAAAAATCTCACTTCTCCTGGGCAGTTCATACAATAAGTATATATACTTCAATTTGAGAACAGTGGTTGGAAAACTGGAAATAATGTGTAGGTTGGAGTCAGATAAAACAAGAATGAATTTCACTGAAGAAACTCTAAGGAAAAATGTGGCTTTGCACAAATTACCCCCATGAGCCTCAATCCCTTCACTTGCAAAAGGAAGACAGCAAGGCTTGTTCCTTGCAGGATTAAAGTGGAAATTAGAAAAGGGATTCATAAAGTGTCTAGAACTGAGCCTAGCACATAGGTAGTGCTCAATTCATTGTAATTCTTGTCACTATAGGAATGATCATTTTCCACCTGAATGAACAATATCTTAAGACATCTCCATTACTTTGAAACATGTTATAGAATTACCAAGGCAAAATTCCTTTACATTTTACGATAAAATAGAAAGTCCATATAGCATATGGTGCTAAGAAAAGTGAGATCTAAATGCACGCATACACACACATGGAAAGGGAGCCATTGTCAAGAATTCAGGTCATCCTGACCTGGAGTCTAGCTGGATGATAGAGATTGGAGCCCGGCTGGGGCCGGGCACCAAGGGATGCTGTAAACAGGGAATCAATTGTGTGTGCATGAGGAAGTGTCAGGGTCCTGCATAGGATCTGGGAGCTGAGTACTGACGTGAGGGGACCGCATTGTGTCCATGCTCGCCGTCCCCTCAGCAGATGGTGACAGTCCGGAAAGAGAGGGCTTAATGTCTAATATCTGGCCTGCTCATAGGTAACTTCTAAAAATGACAACTGGGGAGAAATAAATGACTCAGAAATTGGATCTTCTAGCTCTTTTCTAAGAAACCCATGAGCTTCAATGGCATCTGCAAACAGCTTTAAAGAAAGAGCATTTGGAAATAAAAATTGCTGAGATCTGTTAAGCAAGGATAATGAGACAATGATGATAAAACTCTGAATATAAAGACTACTTGTTCATACATTCCTGGGAAGGAGAAAATATGTCACAAAATTAGAGATAAAATTTCAATCTCTTCAATCATGGAATGGGGGGGTGAGAGTTCACATACATGAAAGCCCCTAGGAGCCAGGTGTGTGTCCAGTCTGCTCTGTAACAATCATCAGGGAAGTAGCTTCCCATAGGTCACAAACCTGGAAAGTCACTGGGTCAGTTTTAATCCGGGACAGCCTGACTCTAGAGCTCATGTTTTTCCCATTATGTACATCATTTATCATTCCGTAGCATGATATTCTCTTTATCTGTCTCCCCATTACGTTGTGCTTCTAATTATTTTTACCCAAGTCTCTGGCACATAGTAAGCATTCAATATATTTTGTTAAATGATTGAATGAATGAGTTCAGCCTCATATTTGGACTATCCATTTGTATTTGCTGTAATCGGTCCTCGACCTTCACTGCTACATTCTCAGCAAGAAGACAAACCTTTGAGCTCTCTAACAATCTATTAGAATTTTCTAGTAGGAAAACTTCCCAAAATATTAATTGCTGTTTATTTTTACTTTATTTTTTTCAGTCCTTTCCAAGCAGATAGCCAGGCTTTGTGTTTCTTTACTTCAAATTATGCAGGGAAAAGAAAAAGAGGGGAGATCTCTTGAAGGGAGCAAGAGAGAGAGGCAAGGATTCCAAGATCTTGGAGGGGGTGGAGATGGGGACCCTGCAAGTCATAGGGCTCTGGGGCTGGCTTTGCCTTCAGAACCCAAAGAAGTGATGGGGCTTTTATCCAGTGATAGACTCAGAAGTTGTGCTATGAAGTCACCTGGGTCCGGGTTCCTGGGCCACAGACACAGCACAAGAGCCACAGAATCACTGAGTCACAGAGCCACGCTTCCTAGTTGTAAGGAACTAGGAGGCCTGGGACAGTTGAGATGTTAATGATAACCACAATGGACCACAGGTGAGAGGCTCTCCCAATATCTGATGGGTGCCGTGTTCTCATGTAACCCAAAGAAAGTGGAAGAACCCCAATCATCCCTCAATTCAACCTAGCAGGATTAGGGCCCAGAGATCAAAGGAATTTATTCAAAGTAAATTTATTAAATTGATTCCTCTGGATTTCATGATTTGATCTCACCATACCTAAACTTATTGAAGACATATACGTGGTATCTGAGAAAGGGAGGCAAAAGAGGAATGTCTGTGGGGACTGAAAGCCCAGGGGAATAGGCAAGAGGTGCAGTGTTGCCTCAGAAGCCGTAAACGTCCCTGAGCTCCACAGTGGTAGGAAGGACTCATGGCCAGCTCCCTCACCCCTTTCTGAGATGACTGGAGCTCCAAGGAAAATGGTGCTCAGTGCTGTCTGACTGGTTAAACCCGGGCCAGGCGCTCAAGCTCACAGCAAAGAGCACAATGCTGCAAGTGGCAGAGACCTGGCAGAGCTTCCTGGCTCAGGGGCCACAGCCCCTTGGACCAAGAACCTCTCAGTGATACCTGGTGAGTGAGGTCCCAAGGAGCCTTCCAGAATGATTTGCATTGTGTAAACCCAAGACCTTTGCATTATTGGGAACCCAATTATATTATTGGGGCCTAATAATGGTTCAGTTTCGTGTTCCCATCATCTTAATATCATGGAGACTCAGAGTCTGATTGAATCAGATTTAAAGAAATATCATCACATGACGTTTTTTGAACAACCTATTTGATGAATCAAGATTTAGCCCCATCGCAGTTAAGTAAGATTTTAGACTTGTGATGGAGGTTCATAGCTGCAATAGCTGACTTGCTATGCCCGGAGTAAATATTTACGGGGCACTTTACAGCCTACAAAGAAATTACCACCCCTGACAGGAGAAGGCGTTCTGAGGTTTCACAGGGAGACTTATAATCTATGACCGATGCTCTGGAGAAGAGAGACTGGAGCACATTGTAAAATAAAAAATAATAATGATAAGTCAAGACATTTCTAAATTCTGAAGTAAAAAGTCCCAGATGTGTCACAGTGTTTCTAAAATTTGCATAATGGAAATATTACTTTTAAAGGGAAGAAATTCCCTCAGACCCCTCAGAAATGTATTCACGGACCCCAGGAGTCCATAAGCCTATTTTAAAAATATGGTCATGTGAAACCAGCCCTATTATAGGAAAATATCTTTCTGTTGAGAATTTTTGCTACAAAAGGGAACTTCCTTCTTTATAACTGGCAAAACATTTATTATCTTTAAAACGAAATATATATATATGTAATATATATATATATATATATATATATTTAACTACCATGAAATGCACTAGCTCTTGAGTTTACATCTGAAGATTCCATGGGGTCTAAGCTCCTTAATTTGAGAATCCCTGTTCTCAAGTGTGGGTATGCACTCACAGCATCTACCCAGGAGAAAATTTCTAGAACCAGCGCCCCTGGAGTTAGACTGATAACCCTGCATGGGCACCAGGGGGAGCCACAGAAACATGCCCTGGGAGGCTGACATCCTCAGTAGGCATGACTTCCCACTCCCTCAATTCTTCTTCATCACCCACTCCTGACAAGATATTTGCCAACAACATAGGAGGAGAAAGAGGAAGGACAGGGCGAGAGGTAGAGATTGTCATTACCAGTAAGTCGATGATACTTAAAAGTCATGGGAGGGGACAAATCACTTAATTATAGAAACTGAGTTACAAAGAAGACCCAGAGTCACAAGGGACAGATGAATAGACACTTGGGAAGCAAATCTTCATGGAGGAATGATGTTGGGCAAAACATTTTATTTCTAGAGTTTTGGTCTCTTCTTCTGTAAAGAAGCAGGTGGATGTGGTGTTTGTGAAGATTCATTTGACCGCTGTCTCTCTACAATAACTAATATTCGTTCATTGTTCCATGATTTAAAAAAAACTTTTACATTCATTCTTATTTAATCCTCACAACAACTGATGATTATAATCTCCGGTTTGTTGATGCAGAAAACTTCTCGGAGAAGTTTAATCACAGAGCTAATAAGGCTGGACTGGTGCCCTAGCGTGGGTCTAGGGCTCTGAAGTCGGTCCCTTTCTCCTACAGAGTAAGGCCTTGGGGTCTAAGACTTCACAGGAGCCAGGCCTTGTAGAGTGGGAAGGGGGGAACAGATCCTTAGATCTCTTGATGCTTTCCTGTCAATCCACCTTTTCCTAATCCCGTTGCTGTTCTGGTCTGTCAGGTCTCCTGCCTGTTAGCCCAATTGTCTTTGGGCCAAAGGGATTATTCAGAACAGAGTGGAACACTCAGATGCTTTTTCATGTCTCTAGTCTATTGATTCCATGCATTTGCTCCCTCCTTCTCACTCTGATCTCTGTCTATTGTTACCCTAGTCCCCCAGGTTGCCAGGCTTTACGAGTCAGGCTGCAGAAATGTGAGCCTAGTGCTGGAGCAGGAGCATCCTATTTCAGAGATAGCCAGCTCATTTCTCCACCGTGAGATTTCATTAGGATAGGGATGAAGCTGACTGCAAGTGATGCTGCTCGCATGGAACCGTCTCTCAATACCCCACAGTTGGTGATTATAGAAACCTATTGAGGGGCAAGCTTCCAATCACATGAATATAGATTAGAGGAACCAGGTACAGCAAAATCTGAGTTCTATCTAAACTGGCATGTAAAACTCCGTGGAGTAATCGTTACCAAGGGTTCTTACTTTCAGCAACGTTTTATTATGGTGCACTAAATCAAGACAGACTTGCAATGATATATCAAACATTGGTTTCTAAGGATTTAGTTCCCACCAGCCTTGGACAAAAAAAGAAAAGAAGATTTGAGGAGCCTAGTAAATGCATATTTACTCCAACTAAAGCCACAGTGAGGTGACAGAATCTGGTTTTCATTTAAACAAAAATCCTAAAAATAACAATAATACTAATGCATCCAAGCCCTGTGTGCAATGTTTAATAATTCTCTGAGAATCTTCCCCCCAAATATTGGCAAGAAATGTATACTGTTTTGAAGGAACTGGAAATCCATTCACTTCTCTCTAGGCTATTAAATTATTGCTTAATGAGGAGTGCAGCTATTACAGACCTTGTGTCTCTATCATTTCAGCACCCTGGAAACCACAAGTCACGAAAAATCTCACACGATGATTCTAGAGTGACAGCAACAACTGAGAGGAATAGCGATTGCTCTAAGTCCGCTGCCAAAATCCCATGGCGGGGAGGAGTGAAGTCAACTTTACAATGTGCACAATTACTGTGCCTTGACAAAAATGGTCTGGCATTTTCTCAATTCTGTGTGTGGTGGCCAGGAAGAGAAGTAGGAAAGGAATAAACAGTTGAGTATCTCTTCCACAGCACATTGTTTTTGATATTGATTTTTAAGAGAAAAATCATTATTTTACATATTCCATGCACGTCTTATCATCCTGTGATTACAAAATATGGTGACAACCTTTTCTTCATTCTGAAATTGTTATGACCTGAGGTCCCCACTGGCCTGATTAATTGGTGGAAATTTAACAGGGAAATGCAAATTTAAAACATCCCTACATATCCACGTGAATAAGTAAAAAACATATATATTAAATATATATATATATATTTTTTTTGCTGAGGAGGATTCTCCCTGAGCTAACATCTATTGCCAAGCTTCCTTGTTTTGTATGTGAGCCGCTGCCACAGCATGGCCACTGCCAGATGAGTGGTGTGGTTCCACAGCTTGGAAATGAACTGGGGACACCAAAGGGGAGCATGCTGAACTTAACCACTAGGCCACCAGGGCTAACCTAAAATATATTTAAAAAGAAAAAGAAGAAATCAAAAATGCCAACAATGCCATGTATTGGCAAGGATATAGAGCAACTGGAATTCTCATACATTGCTGGTGGAATTTTCAAAATGGTATAGAACCACTTTGGAAAATAGTTTGACTGTTTCACATAAAATTTCCTGTATACTTCCTATCTGAGCTAACAACTCCAAGAAAAATTAAAACAAGTCCACATAGGACTTGTATATGAATAATCATACCAGCTTTATTCACAATAACAAAAAATTAGAAACAATCCAAGCATTCATCAACAGTCGAATAGTTAAGTAAATTGCTGTGTATTCATACAATAGAATGCTACTCAGCAATAAAAAGGAATAAATTACTAATGCCCACAACAACATGGATAAATATCAACAACACTATACTGAGAGAAATAAAAAATATGCAAAATAGTTCATCTTGGATGACTTCACTTATGTGAAATTCTAAGAAAATCAAAACCAATACATAGGGACACAAACCGGATCAATGATTACCAGAGTCAAGGCAGAGAGGAGTTTGGCTACAAAGGGAATGACGTAACTTTTTGGAGTGATGGAATTTATCGATTGCGGTGGCTCTTAATAAAGCTTACGATGTCCCTTTTGCACTGGCTTCTTGGTTATATTCAAACAACTAGACAGAGATGACCCCCTGCTCTCAGAAATGGCCTCAGGCATCTTTGTGGTTTAGAATCCTGCCTAACTATCCACCAGCCCAAAAGAGAGAGGAAATTCCTCCCCTCCCCCCACATGCCCTCTCCCATCCTCACCCTCTCCTCTGTGCAAGAGCAGCTTCAATATTAACTTCCACCCTTGAAAGGCAATATGGGAAAGAGCGTCCACCACATTCAAGAGAAGATGAACCAACATATTGTTTGCTCTGCACACAATAAGACAATCTCAGTAGTTCACGTCCTAAAGCCTGGGTTGTTCAACCCTAACACCGATTCTGCAATGTGGTCCACCAAGTCGTGTTTCTCCAGCATAGTACAAAATGAAAGTAAGACATCTAAATTTCTCCAGTGAACTAATATTTGTTCAATAGCACCCACACACAAAATGTGTGCTCAAGAGTGCATATACAGGGACTGGTCTGGTGGCACAGTGGTTGAGTTTGCACGTTTCAGTTCAGCGGCCCAGGGTTTGCCGGTTTGGATCCCAGGTGTGGACCTACATACCACTTTTCAAGCCATCCTGTGGCAGGCATTCCACATATAAAGTAGAGGCATTTGCGCCATGGATGTTAGCTCATGGCCAGTCTTCCTCAGCAAAAAGAGGAAGATTGGTGGCAGATGTTAGCTCAGGGCTAATCTTCCTAAAAAAAAAAAAAAAAAAAGAGTGCATACACAGACACACATGCACAAACACAATCTTCCCAAAAAAAGCAATAATATTCTCACAAATAAAAATCTAAATCCAGACTTCAGAAAAAAGTCAAGTGCTCTAACTGTAGTTAACTCTTCTGCTAATATATCCAAACTTACTTAATGAACAAAACACAGGAAAAAAAGGAAGATAGGTACTAGGAGAGAGAGATGGAAAAGACACACAGAGGCATAAATCCTGGGTGAGGAAATGCATTAAAAGTTAAAGCTGTGCAACTTAGGTGACCCTTGGGCCTCAGTGTGATCATGAACACAAACGCAGTTACCCGGATGGTCGACGATATAAAGACATACAGGCAGATGGGTATAGATACGTGCATGTATACATGTTTAGAGACAGACAGAGGATAGAATGATGGCATGTATAGATCGATACATACATACATGCATACATAGAATATCAATATAAAATTTTAAACTAAAGAATTCTTGACTTTCCACAAAATATGTCTGCTGGCTGTCAAGAATAGATTCCAGTTTGCAGGACATTTGTTATGGGGGACCTTTTTAAGTGCAGGAAAAGAAGATCTCTGTCTCAACTCCAACAAAATGAAGTTATCAGAGATTTCCAACGCCGTGAGTGACATACACTACACAGTGGCCTATCATGACAAAGCTAAAGCAGTCTAAGTTTAAAAGCTGGACATCATCTGGAATTTTAGAAATAGCCGGAGATACGCAGTGCCTCAGAACATCAGATTTTTTTCCCTTGTGGCAAAGAAAACATGCCTGGAAAGAAAACTGGCATTTGCTGCTCACCTACTAAATGCCAGGCATTCTGTATGCACATTACAGATGTTACCATATGCAATTTAATATAATTCTGTAATTTAGCAACCAAGAGTGGCAATTTGAAGTCATCTTTCACTATTACAGAAGATGCAGATGGAACTTAAAAATCCTGAGGGAAGACGCAAACCAGTGAACTCTCACAGCTACAATATCTCCATAAAGATTTATTTTTTGTGTGATATTTTTTATGAATGTCTGTCTTTCTCATCACACAGCAACCTCCATTAGGACAAAGGTCAGATCTGGATTTTGCTCACCACTGGATTTTGATCCCCAGTTCCCAGTACATAGACTTTTGTGTTGCAAAGACTCAATAAATGAATGAACCAGTTGTTGTTGATTTTCCCCACATTGCTTATATTCATAGAACACACTGATTTTCTCACTTTGAGGAAACAATTCTTAAACTCTTCTCTGTGGAAACAGAAGGTGGAATATTAAAGACGACACCTGAAAACTGAACTATAGAGTCATGAGCAAGACCTAAAAATAGTGGCCTCTGACAACAGCTTCATCTGACAAATGTGAGGTGCTGTTAAGGCTCCCTCTTGTAGACACAGGGCAAAGCAACATGTTCACAGTTGTCAAGTAACACTCTTAGCTACACTTAAGTAGAAAAAACCTGACAGTGAGCCATGGTTGAATCTAAGTCCTGGTTACACAGCATCTCCTAGTAAAATGGGTGCCTTCCAGATAATCTCGAATGCCAAAGCTGGAGCTATGAACATAATTATGCTTGATATTTTTGTTCACCTGCTTAACAGTTAACAATAGGTAATCATCTCATGCAGAAAATGATTCAATTTTTAGAAGAGAAGAAGGGAAATGGCTTATAGTATTAAAGACAATAACAATACCATTTCTCCTTCCATTTCTGATATCCTTCACTCCTTGGTGGTAAAGATTTCATTCAGACCTGAGTCCCCAGGAATATATGACTTGTAGTCTTGAGGAGAGAACAAAGATAGATCACTATTGAATCATATGGTCGATTCAGTAGTCTTACTAAATTGACCTACCTGGCAAAGAGCTTAACAAAAATAATAACAACACTAAAGTAATAAATTTCAATTCACATGTATTGAATGTTTTCTATAGACCAAGCACTCTTCTAGGTGCTGAAGAAAAAGCAGTGAACTCAGCAGGGCAAAATGAAAACAGTACTCATGGAGCCTACCTACGAGAGAGACAAAACTTTCCCCCCCCCCCGATTACATATGCTCACCATAGCTCTGCTTTGGGGCTCTCGATGAATTCTAGAGAAAAGGGGAAGGAAAGGTCATCCTTAGTACTTTCCAAACTGAATCCCCACTCTCTTCTAGGAGCCCCACATCTCAAAGCCGTTTAATCATCTATGGAAACTTTTCAGCACATGGCTATTTCCTACACTTAAATTGAATAGGACAAGGAATAAAGAAGAGCCCTCCTTTGAAAAAAAAAAATGAGGTCTACTGCTTATAATCTGGAAACCAAAGGCTAATTTTTAATGGCATGATTTTAGTTGCTAAATCAAATGGTTGTTCTCACCTCTCGTATTTTATTGACCCAGCAGCAACGTGTGAAATAACAGATCACATTCTCTCCTTGGTGGACAGTCTCCACTTGGCTCTCAGAACAGCTCACTCTCTTTGTTTTCCTTTTATCTCCATGATCATTTCTTCTCAGTCTCTTTTGATAAGTCCTTCTCTTATCCTTGAATTCTTTAAAATGGCAATGCCCTAAGGCTCAGTGCTAAGTATCCTTCTACTTTTTATACCACCTTACTCTGTTGGGGACCTGCTACACCCCGGTGGCTTTAAATACCAACTATGGAGCCTTGACATAGTAGCTGGTATCAGATTTATCCCTCCACTATAAAGAAAAAAAAATGTTTAAACAAGATATATAAAACAATGTTTTTGTAAGCATTGGACAGCAGGTAATGTTGGGCTACCCTTCTTGAGAGAAGGGGATTAACTAAGATGAGCCACATATTCACTTCTCCTTTCTCCATGGGGCATTTCCCAAAGTAGCCCTGCAGGAAAATAGAGCCCAGACAGGGAACAGGAGTCTGATGACGGAAACAGAGACCAGGCTTCAGAGTAGTAACATACCTGAGTTTCAGAGGATAACAGAGAGGAGGAAGCCACAGAGAAGGATCTCTAAAAGCTCTGCGTACAACGCCCCTCCAGTCTTTGGTAACGTGCACACTACGTCTGCACAGAGGAAGAACCAGGAGGCCAAGATGGAGCACATCCTGGGAGGCTGAGAGCTGAAGAGAGCTTCCAAGATCACACAGCTGTGAACAGAGGTTGGGGTGTGGGCCCAGCCAAACCTCAACCTTGGCGAACAACACAAGCATTTAATTGTGACCCAAAAAAAGGCAATGCGCCAGCAATAGTGACCACATGCTAAAAGGAAATACCATGTTCTGGGACGAAGGGGTTTATTCACTTATAGACTAAAACGAAGGTCAGTTCAAAGTAGTTAGATCGGTGTAGACTGCCACAAAGTTTACTGCCTGTCGGATAAACACTCAGTGCGTTTTAGAAGAAAATAGCATAATTCAGAGACTCTACAACACTTTATGCATAATGTCTTACATAGAATTGAAAATAACAGTCATTCGAGGAGAAAGGAAAAAGCGATGGATACTCAATTAATATCATCAATGGAAGTGTTCAAAGGGGTGATCTTGTTATTGGAGTTAGCATACAAGCACTTTAGAAAAAAAACGTTAGAGAGAATAGAAGAAAAGATGGGCAGAAAATATTAAATGATGGAATATCTTAATAGAGAATATGAAACTATGAAAAAGAATTAAAAGAACATTTTAGAACCACACAATGTGATCTCTGAAACTTACATTCTAGTTTTGCAAGATGTGAGCTTTAGGGAAACAAGGAAAATGGTCCATGGGATATCTCTGTATTATTTCTTACAACTGCATGTGAATCTACAACTATCTCAAAATAAAAATATTAATTAAAAAAAGTTTCAGGAAAAAAAGCTGAAATATTTGATGCCAGGAAACCTGAACAACAAGAAATATTAAAGGAAGTTTTTAGGATTAAGAAATATAATTCCATCTGGAAGCATGGCAATGCGAGAGGGAGGGAAGTCGAAAGAGAGTAAGCATATGGGTAAATGTAGAAGATTATCGGTTATTTTCAGCAACAATAATAACAATGTTTTGTGGAACTTCAGCATATGTAAGAGAAAACTTTTGAGAATAATAACAGTACAATACTAATATAATGTAAATGATGCATTTTGTAATTTAGATGACATTTGCTGAAAGAATTATACTACAAGGTATTACAATGAAGTTAATAGAAGAGACAAATGGATTAATCATAATTTTAAAGGCACAATAAATCCAAAAGAAAACTTGAAAAGAAAAGCATAGAAAAAATAAAAATGCGACAAAAAGGAAGTAAATAGAAAGGTGTTAGACCTAAATCCAACCATAACAGGAATTATATTTAATCTAAATGAATTAAATACCCCAAATAAAATAAAATATTTACAGAAATAAATTAAAAACTAAAACAAAATAATTCTACTTGCAAAAAGTGTGACCTGCTGCTGCCATGATCAGCTCAGCGTGATGGATGCTCCACTGTGGGTGGATGTGGACAAGAAGATGAAACTCCCTCTTGCCCGTGACTCCCAGTTGAGAGATACGCTCCCTGGGAGGCACAGGCCACCAGTGTTTCTGCTTCTCCCTGACTCCACATTATAGACACCAAATTTCATGCAAGGGGGGAAGAGAGATTGGAGATGCCCTTTCTCTACCCAGCCCCATGGAGCATGGGCTCTACCCTAGGTGCAAAAAGCTGTGCCCTCAATTATCATTGCTCCAGTTCATGGTAGGGTGAAGCTCCCACAGCAGGAGAGACAAGTCAAAAAGACCAGAGACTACAGCCTCCACCCAGAGACTTGCTCATAAAGTTTGGGTGCCGTTTCAAGAGAATCAGGCCACTGTCCCAGCACTCAGCTCTGGGGTAGTGGCTCAGAGGTTTTGCCCAGGTAGAAAGGCAGGCCAACAGAACAAGAAGATCAGAAGTCCTCCCCAAAGAAATTGCCTTTATTCAGAACAGAGTGTGTGAGATGCAAGCCTAAAGACTTTCTCAGAAACAGTCGAGACTTTGGTGGTAAGCAGTTAAGAAGGAGCCAGTAACCCCAGGAGGGCAAAGAGCTAAGCCATAAGCCAGCTAGTTTACCAGAGAGAATCAGGAAGGAGACAGCCAGGAAGGACTCTCCTGATGTCAAAACGAACTCCACCTGCTGGCCTCAAAAGTAGCCCCACAAAGGGGCCCAGGTTTATCAGATTAGATTGCAGAGCAATACATGCCCCGGGACATTGTTGAAAACAATAATCAGCCAGCAATTAGTGGAGCCTAAGAGCTGGGTGTGATACCCAAAGTGGCAGATGGTTTAACAGAAAGACCAGAAAAAGACAATGGAAGAGAGCCCTGCTAGAATCGCTGTCCTCTCTGGAAGGCTGTCCTATCTGCGTGCCCAAGGCTGAACCTGCAGTCGACTGACTTCAGAGGCTTCACACTGTGTGAGAATTAGACTTTGCTGAAATAGTCTGTCCAGGTCACTAGACAAATACATAAGCAAATGAAACAATAAGTCCTGGGGGTGGGATGGGTATGGAAAATAGGAATCAGTATCTAGTGTTGTGAAAATATGTTATCTAAGGAGCCAGCCCAGTGGTGTAGTGGTTAAGTTTGGTATGCTCTGCTTCGGTGGCCCAGGGTTCACAGGTTCTGATCCTAGGCGCAGACCTATACCACTTATCAAGCCACGCTGTGGAGGCAACCCACGTACAATATACAGAAAGATTGGCACAGATGTTAGCACAAGGACAATCTTCCTCAAGCAAAAAGAGGAGGATTAGCAATGGATGTTAGCTCGGGGCCAATCTTCCTCAGCAAAAAAGAGAAATACATCATCTAAGATTTTCATTTGTTAAAAAAAAAAAATATGAAGCATGCAAAGAAACAGAAAAGTGTGACCCATACTGTCCCTTAAGAAGCCACATTGTTGGATGGGTCATTCAGTTGACATCGAAATCATCTTTAATTATAGAAGACCTGGGAGCCGAGGAAAATACTCTAAGCCTCAGGAACCCCTGATATGTTCTAGATACATCCTAGATATATTCACCTGTATGCTCTCCTCCATATTTCTTGCTTAGTCTGATTTTTTCTTTTTTATGAATGAAAAATGTGTGTGAGAAACAATTTATCATATTAGAAACACTTGTCCATCATTCTTTACCTTCTTCCTTATAATACATGCATATGTTGGATATTTTAAACTTGTGCCCCAAATTTTGCATCCTGGTTTTAACATTAAGTGATTTTCTAAAGGCTATTATTCATTGCTTTTATGGTGACTTTGTGCTTCCATCCATTTCATTAGATCTATGTCCAACACTTGCACTAACCTATCATGCATGCCATATTGTTCAAACAGAAAACTGGGATTTATTGTTTGACAAGCATGAATTAGGTTAGGAGGATTATAGAGCAGAGTATTGGAAATGAAGATTATCCTATAAACTCTGAAACATAGATTCACCACAAGGATTAAAATAATAATAAATGTGTCTTTGGTAGACATTCTTTATTCATCATATTCATCTTCACAATTACTTGATAATATATCATGCCGATTTGCATTTGAGGGCATCAAAGCTCGGCGTATTAGGTGACCTCCCCAAGCTATACATCTTGTTGTGATTAAAGTTGCTATTCATTTCGTCCATTTTTAAATCCCTTGCTCTTCACGAGCTGCCAATCTCATAGAAAACCTCTGCTCAGAATACCACTTCTGGCTTCTTCATGATTACTGATCCCTTTCTTAAAGATCTTGGTATTGTGACTACAGCCTTTGTAGGACAACAGTGCTGCCAGCCTCTGATAAGCCTCCATGCTCAGTTCTCGGCCATCCTCTCAGATGCCACATTTGCATGACTCAGATACGCGGTTCAATTCCCTGATGTGCTTCTAATCTGCAATGCCAACAGATTGTAAATCCCAACTATTGTCTCACTACTCCTCCGTGGAGCCTAATGAATTATGATAATGTCTAACATATGACAGAGCAACATTAAAAAGAGATTACCTTTAAATATTTACCGTATAACACCAACATCCTGAGTGTATCAAATACCTCTTAGACAGAGGGAAATGTGTTTGGCAGGATCACTGGACATAGGATTTTAAAAATCTAACAACTGGCATGATGATGTCCAAAATCAGTGTTACAATGAAGAGGGTTATTATGTCACATCAGTGAGAGACTGTGAGAGGACAAAAAAGGTAGAATTATTGCAGAATATTTTAAAATGGAAAGGACCTTGGGCATCATCGATTTTAGAACTTTCTCATTAAATCTTCGGAAATTATGCTTCAAAGAGAAGCAAAGGGACCTTCAACTAATTAGTGACAAAGTAGGGTTAGAAAAATGTTTTCTTCATTTGTGATCCCTCCAACCCCCACCCCTCCTGGTCATTCCATCATCCACAAGCTCCCACAGTTTATCTGGGATATAAGGAGGACATGATGTCCCTCACTTGCTTAAAAACCTTTGATAACTACTTGTATTTCATGGAATAAATACAAACTCTTTAGCATGATAGTCCAAGTCCTTCACAATCTACCTCAGTCCATTGTGTCATCACCAGATACTTTTTTCCTGCTGCACTTTTGGCGAGCCACAGCTGAGTTATAGTTTCCTGAACACTGGTGCTGATTCCTTTCCTCTGCCTGATTTATCTCCGACTTTCTATCCTTTTCTTCCCTTTACTCAGCCCAAAATTATCATTGTGTGCATATCTGCCTTCCCATCTAGACTGTTAACTGTTTGAAGGCAAGAATCAAATCTTAAGAGCATCTTTAGTATCTTCTATATTGAGCAGAGCTCCTGGAAAATAGCAGATATTCAAATAGTAGAAAGTGTAACAGGGGCTTTCACCTTGAAGGAAGAAACTGGGAAGAATACAATTGCTGTTCTGTCAATCTCACACATTGTCGCACCACCTCCACCCCAATTTCCATTCTGAGCAGGTCCCAGAAGACAGGGTACCACCTTTACTTACCTCTTTTCCCTTGGTGACTAAACAGGATGGAGTATGGACAGAATTGAAAAAAGCCTGACCGTCGAACTGACCCAGGCAGGAACAAGACAGAGGAGCCAAGTACCACCACCAGGCCTGTGCCACCAACTGTCCCTGACCCGGAGGAGGGGTCCCCAATACTAGATTGTTTCCAGAGGTAAGAGGAGGTTTAAGGGTTGTGTTAGTTTGGAAATTAAAGAATACTTAGTGTGCTATTCCTAGGAAAGGGTAAATTTGAACTAACGTGCATGATATTTTATAATTGACATTTTTTTATGCATTATCTTATTTAATTCTTACAACAAATGTGAAAACTGAGGTGCAGCAACTTTAACATATCCCCAAAATCTTACATCTCATAAGCAAGAGAAATAATTTAAAAACTTTCTAGAGAGTTCTGTTTCTAGCATAACAGTGGGAGGAGGTCTGCAGGCCCACTCCCCAGTGAGGCTGGTGAAAGGTCCTTATTAAAAACAACAGGAAATGGTCCCAAGGGCATATACCAAATGAAGAAATATTTATTTTAAAGAAATATTAAAACTCAGTAAAATCAGCAAAAGTCTATGGTATTTGAACCAAGTCCCTGCTACACCCCTCCATCCTCATAGCTCATTGGAGTAGAAACTTCCCTCCAGAGTGTTGGAGCCAAGAACACAGGGCTGTCTCTTCCTTCAGTCCAAGGGCTATCATCCGAAAAGAGACAGGTCCCCAGCATTTCTCATTCTGCCTCCACAAACTTAGTGTTGAGGGTACATTTCAGGCAGGTGAAGCTAGGAGGTGACAGCTTCATTCTTCTGTGCTGCCTTCACAGTGAGACAAAATCTCTACCTTGGCTGTGGCACTGCTGAGAATACTGGGGCCCTGGTTGCCCCTACTCCAGCTTATAGGGTGGAAGTTACACGCTGGTGGAAGCAAGCTGAGAAGAGCTGAAGCTACTCTTGACACCAACACCAAGTGTTCAGCTTCTTAAGTGGGTCAGTTAGAGAACTTTGCACTGTCCCTACCCGCAGCAACAGAGCCATGACTCAGAGACTTTGCCTGGAGGGAAGACGCACCCATAAAGCAAAGAATCTCTTCCCAAAAGAACTGAAGAGTGTGGGGAAGCTCAAGCACAATGGATGCTCTCACAAACAAACGGAGTTTGTAGTAAAAGGCAATTAAGAGGAAACTGGTGGAGTCATTAGAGAAATAAGCTAAACTGTAGGCTGGCTAGTTTTCCAGAAAGAGTAGAATAAGAGACAGCTCAGAAGAGTCCTCCTGGGGTCAAAACAAATCTCAAACATTTACCTTGGGAATTATCCCTTTGAAGGAACCCAGATTTAATTGAATTGGTATGTGGAGCATATGCCCCAGAGTATTGTTGAACACAATAGAGTTTTCAACCAGCAAATAGTGGAACTTAACAGCTTATGGAGGTCAGGAAGAGATAGACAAAGAGAGCCCTGGATACACCACTGTCATCCCAGGGTGACTGTGGTCATATTCAAGCAAGCACCACTAAGGAGCAACATCAGAGGTCTCAGACTTCAGGAGGGAAGTAGAATTCCTTAAAATAATACAGACAGTCACTAAGAGAATAAGCAAGATAAAAAAGCAAATAACAATAACAAGCTCTGGAAGAGGGAACTGGTACTCAGAGTTACTACAAAATATTATCTAAAAGGTCCAGTTTCCAATAAAAATCCCCAGACACACAAAGAAACAGAAAAACATGACCTATACATCAGAAAATAAAAAAGTAAGAAAAACAAACCACCTGTGAGAGTAAGCAGCTATCAGATTTAACAGAGTTTGAAGCAGCCCTTATGAATATGTTCAACAAACTAAAGTAAACTTCAATTAAAAATTTAAAGGAAAGTATGATGACAATGACACATCGTTAAGGATATTAATAAAGAGAGTTTATAAAAAAGAACAAAATGGAAATTCTTGAGCTGAAAAGTATGGTAACTGAAATTAAAAAAAATAAATTAGAAGGACTCAACAGTAGATTTGAACTGGCAGAAGAAGGTATTAGCAAATGTGAAAAAAAGATCAATAGAGATTATGCAATCCAAATAACAGAAAAGAAGAATGGAGAAAAAGGAATGAAGAAAAATAAACAGCCTCGGAGAAATGCGGGGCACTGTCAAGAGCACCAACATACATGTAACATGATTACCAGAAGTAGAGGAGAAGAAGGAGCAGAAAAAATATTTGAAGAAATGAAGGCTGAAAACTTCCCAAATTTATTGAAAACATTAACCTATACATATAGCAAGTTCAGTAAACTCCAAGTAGCATAAATGTAAATAAATCAATAAGACGACAAATCATAGTAAAAATGCTGAAAGCCAAAATCTAGGGAAAAATTTCAAAAGCAGAAAGAGAAAAACAACTCATCACTTACAAGTGAACCCAAATAAGACTAACAGCTGACTTCTCATCAGACACAGTAGAGGTCAGAATGCAGTGGAATAACACATTCAAAATGCTCAAAAAAAAATTCGGTCAAGAATCCTACATATTGCAAAGCTATCTTTGAAAAATGAAGGTGTAACAAAACATTTTGAGATAAACAAAAACTGAGAGAATTTGTTCCTAGCAGACCATCCTTAAAAGAAATACTAAAGGAAGTTTTTTAGGTTCAAAACAAATGGCCCCAGATAATCATTTGAATCCATATGATAAAACCAAGAGAACTTGTAAAAGTAATTATGCAACTTTTTAAAGTATAAATGCATGCTTCTGCTTTTTTCTCTTAACTGACTTTAAAAGAAATTGTACATAACATGTGTATATAATGTATTTTTTGGCTTAAACATATAGAAATGTAATACATTTTCCAGTGATAGCACAAAAGAGGTGGATGGGAACAAAATGATATTGGGTTAAAGAAGTTATTCTAGATGTAACTTGGAATCCATGGGAACAAATGAAGAGATCCAGAAATAAATCATGAGGTTAACATAACGAAGGTGTAAGTACATACAGACTCTATTTTCTTCTCTCAACTTATGTAAAAAGACACAAAATTACATAAAGCCAAACTTATAACAATGTAATGTTGGGTTTGTAACATCTATAGATGTAATATGTATAACAATAATGTCATAAAAAGTGGGGAATTGGAATAAAACTATACAGGTATAATAGTTCTATATCTCACCAAAATTAAGTTCATATAAATCCAAAGATGTTTATAATAAATTGAAATGTCTATGGTAAGAACTAGAACAATTACTATGGAAATAACTCAAAAATATAGTGAAAAATATCATTAAATAAATTAAAATGCTACATTAGAAAATATTCACAATGCAAAGGGAAACAGTAAAGGAAGAATAGAGGAACAAAAGAGATATGAGGCATAGAAAACAAAAAGTAAACTGTCAGACATAAATATGACATACATCAATAAAAAGATTAAATATGAATGGATTAAATAATCCAAGCAAAAGTAAGACATTTCAGATACAATTTAAATAAAACAAGGTCTATATATATGCTGTCTATAAGAAACACACTTTTCTTTTTGGTGAGGAAGATTGGCCCTGAGCTAACATCTGTTGCCAATCTTCCTATTTTGCTTGAGGAAGATTGTCATTGAGCTAACATCTGTGCCAATCTTCCTCTATTTTATATGTGGGATGCCACCACAGCATGACATGATGAGCAGTTCATAGGTCCACAGATGGGATCCGAACCCATGAACCCCAGGCTGCCAAACCGGAGCAGGTGAACTTCACCGCTATGTTGCTGGGCTGGGCCCTAAGAAACATTTTTGATTCAAAGATACAAATAGATTGAAAACAAAAGGTTAGAATCAGATATATCAGGTAACAGTGACCACAAATAGGAGAGCACATTTACCAACTCATTTTCTGAGGTAATCATCACCCTGGTACCAAAACAGACGAAGATATGACAAGAAAAGAAAGCTACAGACCAATGTTTCTTATGCATATGGATGCAAACATCCTCAGCAAAATATTAGGAAATCAAATCCAGCCAAATTTAAAAATAAACACAATGATCAAGTAGGATTCATCTAAGGAAGTAAGGTTGGTTTGGCACTCAAAAAATCAATCAATAAGGTATACTGTACCAATAGAATAAAAGACATTACCCACATGATTATTTCAATTGGTACAGGAAAAAAAAATTGACAAAATCCATTACACTTTTATGATTAAAACAAACAAAGAAAAACAATTCAATAAACTAGGTATAGAAGAAAATTTCTTTACCCTTATCAAAAGCATCTATGAAAAATCCAGACTAACACACTTAATGGTGAAAAACTGGAAGCTTTTTCCCTAAAAGCAGGAACAAGACAACAAAAGTCACTCTTGTCACTTCTATTCAACATTGTACTCATGTTCTAGCCAGAGTAATTAGACAAGTATAAAAAAAGGCATCAATGTTGAAAAGAAAGAAGTCAAGCTATCTTTATTCACAGTTGACATGATTGTGTTTACAGAAAATCTTAAGGAATCCACTAAAAAAAACCCTATAAAAAACGAAAAAGTTCAGCAAGGCTAGAGAATACCTGATTGATCAATAAATAAAAATTGATTGTATTTCTATAAACTTGCCATGAAAAATACAAACGTGGATTTAAGAAAATAATTCCATTTACAATAGCATCAGAAAGAGTAACACATTTAGGAATAAATTTAACGAAGGAAGTACAAAACTTATCCTTGAAAAGTCGAAAACATTGATGAAAGAAAGAAAGTAAAGGAGATCTAAGTAAATGGAAATATCTCATGTTAATGGATTAAAAGACCTAATATTGTTAAGAAGTCAATACTCCCCCAGATAGATCTACAGATTCAACATACTCTCTGTCAGATTCCCAGCTGGCTTCTTTGTATAAATTTATGAACAGATGCTAATTTCATATGGAATTTCAAAGAGCCAGAATATCTCCCCTCCCCCAAAAAAAATCTTGAAAAAGAAGAACAATGTTGGAGCAATCACACTTTCTGATTTCAAAACTTACTACAAAGCAACAGTAATCAAGATAGTGTAATACTGACATAAAGACAGAAACAAACAGCAATGGAATGGAATTGAAAGTCTACAAATAAACCAACACATTTATTGTCAACTGATTTTTAACGAGGATGCCAATAACATTCAATGGGAAAAGAATAGTCTTTTCTATAAATGGTGCTGGGACAAATGGACAGAGACTTACGTAAGAATGAAGATGAACCGTTACCTTAAACCATATACAAAATTAACTCAAAATGGATCAAAGACCTAAATGTAAGAGTTAAAATTATAAAACTCTTAGAAGAAAACATAGGTATCAACCTTCATGACCTTGGATTTGGCATGAGTTTTTAGATATGATACCAAAAGCATGTGCAACAAAAGAAAAAGTTGATAAATTGGACTTCATCAAAATTTGTGCTTCAAAGGACACTATCAAGAAACTAAAAAGACCACCCACAGAACGGGAGAAAATATTTATGAATCATACATCTGAAAAGGGACTTTTATTAAGAATATTGTTTTAAAAACCATTACAACTCAATAATAAAATGACAACCCAATTAAAAAATGGACAAAGGATCTCAATGGATACTTCTCCAAGGAAGATATACAAATGGCCAAAAAACATATGAAAACATACTCAACATCATTAGCCATCAGAGAAATGTAAATCAAGTGCAAAATGAGACACCACTTCACACACACTGGGAGGGCTGGAATCAAAAATCAGATAATAACAAGTGTTGATGAGGATGTGGAGAGAACAGAACCCTCAAACACTGCTGGTGGGAGGAAGATGGTGCAACTGCTTTGGAAAACAGTCTCACAGTTCCTTCCTCAAGCAGTTAAACATAGAGTCACCATATGACTCAGAAATTTCACACCTCGTTACATACGCAAGAGAAATGAAAACATATATCTACACAAAAACATGTACATAAATGTTTATAGCAGCATGATTCATAATTGCCAAAATGTAGACGCAACTCAAATGTCCACCAACTGACATATGGATAAACAAAATGGGTATAGCCATACAGAGGAATATTATTCAGCCCAGAAAAGAGTAAGAACTGATAGATGCTGCAACATGAACAAACCTTGAAAATATTATGCTGAGCAAAAGAAGCCAGTTGTAAGAACCCACCTATTATATGACTCCATTTATATGAAATGACTGGAATAGGCAAATCTAGAGAGACAGACAGTAGACTAATGGTTGCTCAGGGTTGGGGGGTAATACAGGTAAGAGACTGGGGAGGTCAGAGCTCAAGCGTATGGGATTCCTTTTTCAGGTGATGAAAATGTTCTAAAATTGACTGCAATGATGGTTGCATGTATCTGTGAATATACTAAACCACTGAATTTTACACTTTAAATGGGGTAATTATATGGTATGTGAACTATATCTCAATAAAACCACTTAAAAGATATTGTCAGGTCAAATCTTGCTGTTGACATACAGATTAGCAAGTTACCCAGGCACTCGCCCCTTGTGCCTTAGCAAGTGCAAAATAAGTTATTAGTAAATTAAATTTTGTGCTAATGCACAGGACAAAGGAAAACATAACTGAAATGATTATTATGTATTTTCACAATATTAATCATGATTTTGATAAAATCTTGAAGTAATTTTTGGGGGAGACATCGGGATGGATAAGGCACAGAGTTTTGAACAGAGAGAAAAAAAGCTAATGCTTGCTCTGTATGTGCTATAATCAAGAATGTATCTAAAAATTCACGTGGGAATAAACTCCAGCATTTAAAAACAGGTGGTAAGTGAAAGAAATAGACTACTGTAAACCCAGAAATGTCTTAGGGTGGGGAGTGTGGCAAAAGTGTTTTAGTGGTCTAAGTGTACAATTTATTACGAGCAGCAGGACTCACCATGGGAATGCTTTAATAACAACCTTTTTTAAATGCATGGGATATTTTTGAGTCTGCAATTCTAGCATGGTCCACGGAAAAGAAGTTACAAGTTCCATTGAGGAGAATTTAGTAAGAGCTTTTTCATCAAAAAGGCTCCTTCATGGTTTAATACATAGCAATTTTTGCCAGTGGAATGAAATGTTAGATACTTTGTACACTTGCCTTAGACCACTCAGATACTCCTTAAACTTGGCCTCTCCCACAACTCGCTAATCTCTCACAGAAATGTAAGAGCTAGCACTGTGGCACCATTTAAAAACCTTAAGAAATAAGTGAGAACATTGAAAGGCCACAAGATTAGGAGGCAGATCTGAATTCTGGGACAAACATGAGTAAATTTCTTGTCTTTGGGAGCTTAATTTACTGATCACAAAATGAGACTGATGCTCTGTTACCTACGTTACTGAGTTGTTTGTATGAAAATAAGATGAAATGAAAACGTTATGTATGAAAGTAATGCAATATATAATCGAATCTAGAAGAGTTTTATCTTTATTCCCATCTTTGAAAAATAGTAGTGATTCCAAAATACATGGAGAGAAGCAGGGGCTGGCCTCAAATCTTCAAACTATAGATGCACTGTCAATTCTGTTGGCATGTGGAATGTTTTTTTCAAAGCCAGAAAACAACCTGTCATCAGTGTTTCTTTTGTCTGTTTCTTATGGTATGTAAAGTCAGTGGTGACATTTAAAGTCATACTAAAATCTATGTGCAGAGCCCAGCCCAGTGGTGAAGTGGTTAAGGTTCCACCCATTCCACTTCCACAGCCCAGGTTCGCGGGTTCAGATCCCCAGCACAGACCTACTCCATTCACTAGCCATGCTGTGGAGGTGTCCCACATACAAAATAGAGGAAGATTGGCACAGATGTTATCTCAGGGCAAATCTTCCTCAGCAAAAAACAAAAAACCTATGTTCAAATCCCACCTGTTACAGTGTAAGGGCCATGTAATGCTTGTTTTCTCTTTGGTGCTGCTACTTAAGAACAGAGGGAAAGATGCAAAATAATCAGTTCATTAAATTTTGGTTGAAAATGACAGAAAGAAAAAGAAACATTGGCTCTATTAGTTACTACAACAAACAAATCCTAAATTGTCAGTTGCTTAACAAAATAAACTTTTTATTTCTTGCTCATACCAAGCCAAATGTGGATTGGTAAGGTAAGCCTTCCACATGGTCATCTGGGGAACGAACTACCTTCCATTTTGTAACATTGCTATTCTATACGACCTCAGAGTCCTCGGATGGGTATCCAGCCAGCAGAAGAATGAGGGTCAGTATGAGGCTGTGGAGGAACCAGGAAGGGAAGAGGTGAACATCTTCCCGCACGTTCCTGAATGAAGAGGCAATGGATTTTAATAGCCTTGTAACCAGGCTCTGCCATACTTGCTATAGCATCATCTCATAATTGTTAAAAGGTAAACTGAGGCACATTAAAATTTTTCAAGAGTTTATTTGAGGAAACCATGGATTAGAATTGAGCAATGCCAAACCTAAAGTGGTTAGGAACGTTCCACTGACAGGGAGAGAGGTTTTTATGGAGAAGACATGGAAACATGTCTCTCAAGTTCCTTGCAGCATGATGATTCTATGAAAAGAATATCTCAAAATCTTGTTTGAGTCTCTCAGTAATTTCTTGTTTTAGTTGACCATAAGAGTGCCTCTTTGATAATCATTAGTTTTCATTTTCCTTGTCTAAATTTCAGCCTTGATTGTTTCTAGCTTCCCATGGGTCTAAACTGACATGACTTTCATTTAACCTGCTGAGCGCCCCAGTGGACGAAAGCAAGCTGGGGGAGCAGGGGAGGGAGCTGCCAATGGAAACAAGGAGGACATTTCCCCACCTCCAGAAATGTCATGAATGCAGATTCAGGGAGACGTTCAAATCCAAACTTTCTATGGCAGGATGAGGTCACTTTCTCACAAGCACACACACACATGAATATACACATATATATGTATATATATGGTATTTCGGGTTTTTTCTGCCTTTTTCACTATTTTCTGCTAAAGATCTCTATGCATTTACATTTTGATGTGACTTCAGCTTCAATTCAGCATAACATGATATTTGGTCCTTGTGCGGCCCAAACTCTTGGGCGGGCAGTGGTTGAGCAGAAACGCCATGAATGCGAATTCAGGGAGAACACTTAGCAGCATTAAGTGGAAAGTACCAGATTTCTTGCCTACCTGGAAATCTAATTTTCAGTTCATTCCTCAATCAGGAAGGAACTGTTCAAGTCCTAACCAAAAGGCATAGAATTGCGCTCTTCCTCTAGGCAAGAAGAGACCCTAAATCACGAATGAAGAACAGCGAGTCTGTGGAACTGGGCATAGCAGTTGTCAAGCTGTACTGGAAGATAAAGAGGCTTATCTTAGGATAATAAATACCTAGAGGCTGGAATTCTGTAGGCTGGCATTTTGTAAGAAATTTTATTCCATATAATTTACAGGCGGTGGTTGTGTATGAATGTTAGGCTGAAACATATTCATACTTAATTGTTTTAACTAAAGGTGCCTAGTGAGGTCAAACTTGAAGTTTTTGTATGTTTGTTGTCTTTTTAAAAATTTTAAAGTGAAATAAATTTCCATTTAATTGCTCTCTATGTTTTTTTTTTTTCATTTATACCAGCAGAAACAAAGCTATCCATTGTGAAGCAGAACTTTTCCAAGTGGGAATAACCATTTCTACACCCCGTTTTAAAGCAAGCAGATCAATTCTCCCCCTCTCCACAAATTCTAGGATTCTCACTCCATGGGAACGCACAGTAGTGGCACATATCTACCAATATTCTCTTTTTATAAAATGCCAGAGAATTTTTGAGGATAAAGTTTAAAAATTGCACAAAAGAATTTTCTGGGATGGAGAAGCCCTTGTTCCCCACCCTTTCCTCTAAGGCTAAGAATTCTTAGAATATTTCGGATGGACTGGAGTAGCTTCGAATAAATTCAGCTATCAATAAAGGACGTCAGGGGCAAACTCACCCTAAGGCGAGCCTACACTGGCACCCTAGGGTCACCACCCAGGGTGTAGGAGCTGGTTCAGAACACAGCACAGAAACAATGGCAGAGCCCACACACATCCCTTCCCCACTCCACCACCCAGTGGTCCTGAAGCTGCGGACATGCCCTGGGGAGAACAGATGTCTAGGGATAAGTTAAAGAGCAGCCCAACGGGAGCTCAAGCTGACTCTGATAAGAGGGACATTCTGCTCCCCAAGAAAATACAACTAGAGCGACAGGCATTGGACTCCATCCCCGATCCTGCCGCAGGCACAGAGTCTTCAGCTTCCTGCCCACGTGAGTTCAAGCCGGTGTCTACCTGAGCTTCTGCAGCTCTGCAGGGACAGCCCCAGTGCGCAGCTTGACTGAGTGTAGCAGCCGCGTGATGGAGAACAACGGTGAGCCCTCCAGCCAGAGGATCTGATTTCAGACTCCTCAGCTGTCGATTTGGTTTTTATTTTTCTCTTCGAGGTGTTAGTACCTATGCCCAAATTTCTGGACTGAATTAGAACTTGTTCATTTCACGAGAAGGAGGGAACTCAGGAAAAAGAAGGAAAATAGGCTCTCTGTTTGCAGGCTGCAGACTGCGTCATTTAATGTGGGGCGAGGAGAAGAGTTACCCGATTTTGCACACCAAACCAGTGAACTGAAATATAGGACAGCTGCGTGAAACTCGTAGCTCTGTAAGGTGAGTTCAGCCTTTCTTGTCCAATCTTTCTGTTGTATTTCTAAATTTCAGATTTAAAGATCCCACTATTCCCGCAAGTAGAGACAGATGTTGGACAGAGTGGATACTGCATTATCACTTTAATTCAGATTCTGAATTAAATAGTTTTGGCCCAACCATCTCAGCTGCCTCCCCTACAGGACGTGAATTCACAGACCCATCTCTCCCTCGGGATACTTCACACTATTCTCACTTTAGAAACACTCCACAAAGGCAACACCGAGCCTTAAATGGAATGTTAACAAAACGAAAATAAAAGAAGAAAAAAAACGAATTCCATGAGAAGTCTGCTTATTAAACAGAGCACTAAATGAAACTGTTTTTCTGAAGTCTGCAACTTACACATAAACAGATCTTCAAAATTCCCCTCGGATTCTTTCAATATATTAACACATTCTTTCGAAGTTTAAAGTTTATTCTTTGAAAAATTACCTCAAAGAATAGCACATTCTACCTCAAAAGAATACTTTAAGATGTTTTCTCCTTGGGCATGAAATTATATTAAGGAGCTAAAATAAAGGATAGTGAAGGTAAGATTGCGTGAAGTCCGCAAAAAACATTGTTGAATTCAATTACCAGTGTTCTTAGAGGATTTACATTCATATTCAAGATCATTTTAGAATGGCGAATAGCAAATTCTAAACTAAATAAGCCTTGAGGTTGCAAAAAGTAGCACTGTAATTTTTAAATTTATTTTTTGTTATTTTGAATTTTACATATCTTTCTGAAAGGAGTTTAAGATGATTTGCGCCTTTTGACTGCGACCCTCGTGCCCCGTCTGTTTCTTCCTGCTCACTCCACACCCCAGCCTAACAGGCCCTCCTGACAGAGTTTGAAGATTAATCCAAATTGATGCGCCTGCACAGAGCAGCTACCAGGTACCAGGGGCTGCGGGGTGGAAACGTGATTACAACTTCATTCCTGCTATCAAGTTGCTCATAAATTTACGGGTGAGGTGTAATATACGTAAAAATAGGACATGATGAAATAGCAGAATGTAGGCGATGTCTGTGGAAATAGGAGCAGAGAGAAACTCATTTGGGCAGGGGTCACAGGGGCGGGAGGCAATCAGGGGATGATTGAGAATAGCAGGGGTCAGGCCTTAAAAAAATCATCCTCAAAATCAGTTTAATTCTCCTACATATGCAGATGAAAGGTGGTGAGCGATGTCTGAAGGGGGACTTGTGCATGGAAATGCAAGCACTAAGAAAAGAGCCGAGGGTGCATGGACGTCTGGGCAGGAAGAGGTGACAATAAGCCCTCACTTCCCAGGTTTGAAATTCCAGCAACCAATTCGATTCTCACAATAGAACCAACTGGGAAGATCCTGAAACTTTAAAGGAATTAAATGTCCTCCTGAACCAGTTCTCACATTTTGTAAATAATAATACCAAATTTAAAGCAGTATTTTGTCCTTATGCTGTACTGCAGAGAGAGAGAACTAAGACATTTCGAGGGTTCATTAAGAATATCCAACAGGAGTGAGAGTATTTTTGGCTTTCCAGATAAGAAATAAATATGCTACCTGATCTCATTTTTCTGAACCTCCTCCTAACTGAGAATTATGCAATGTTACCTTCTAGAAACTATGCCCATTTGGTGGATTGGCAGGTCAATTAATTTGTTGAGAAGATTAGTTCCTCTCTAGGCAAGATGGCGGCCAGCTTGATCTGACTCTCAGGGTGAGAATAGTCTCTTCAACAAGGCAGAGATATTCGGACGCGCATAGATAGAAGAATACTGGGTGGGTTGGTTTTTCCTGCCATTCCAACTCTCACTTCCCCTTTTCGGGCCACAAATCAAAAGTTTTGGGCATTTTTTAACTATGGGATTTTGACATGGCCACAGATGTATTCATGGTTTGTGTATTTTAATTGGATTTCCCCTCTAATTTATGGCAAACCCACAGGTTCTAGCACCTAAATTGCAGGTTGTTATACTCCAACATATGCCGAGAGTGAAAGAGATGAAGATTTTGTTTCATCCATTACCTTTTGCAAATGCTGATAGACTTCCAGAGTGAAGACGTCAGAATCACCTGCAGGCTTAATTAAGAAGTTTCTCCTTCCCTCTTGCCACCCACCTCTATTGGAAAGGGTCTGCATCACCTTTTTAAGGCTCCCAGTTGCTTCTGATGATCAGCACAGCAGGGGAAATACCGAGTTACAACACCCCAACCATAGACGCATACTTATTTAAATGCATTAGAACATGTACTCACTTTTGGTTTAATTAATGCTTTCATAATCATAAAATAAAAGGATAGAATGGGATGTATGTTATTCTGAAGTGTCTACATCCTAGGGCAAAATGGGGTGTGTGAGACGTGAGCCACCCCAGCTAACTGTACACAGAAGGCTAAACCCTACAGGGTAGCAGTTGAGCTCCTCTCTTCTCCCATTGTGGACCTCAGACCAGCAGCTCTGTCATCAGCCAGGAGCTTGTTAGAAATGCAGACCCACCCAGGCCCAGGAATCAGAGTCTGCATAGTAACAAATCACCAGGTGATTCCAACGGCTAGGAAAGTTGAAGAAGCCTTAGGGCGGCGGCTCTCCACTTTGGCTGCCTATTAGAAGCAGCTGAGACAATATTTAAAATGGCAGTTCCGGGGTCCCACTCCACAGTAATCGTATCAGACTCCGGGGGTAGAGCCTAGGCGTTGTGTTTTGAAGCCAATAGCTGTCTCTGTCTTGTAATAATACTATTCGTATTAAAGAAGAGAAGGCTTTTTTCCCACTCTGTGTTGGCAGGCCAGTGAGTACCTCCCTCCAGGAATCTGAAAATGGAGATCAATGTGCTGCCCCTTTAGTGCTCGTGCTTGAGGATGTGCGTCGCATTGGCCCCACACTTAGGGCTCTGACACCCTGTGTCTACACTGGCTGGCTCTGTCATTTCCTCTGGTACCTATGAGATCAGACCGAGGCTTTGCCAGTGCTGAAAGTGTGACAAGTTGCCTCTGATGAGCCCAAACGCTTTCTGTGATCAGCACCTCTCACTGTGTCAACTCATTCAGAGTCCGTCTCTTTCATTTCGCCTGGGGATGAAAAAGTTTTTCATAATGTTTTTGAAGATGATAAAATAAAGCTAATACATATTATCAGGTCTAATCTTAGGCCATTAATGATTTTTCTTAAGTTAGAGGGACAGGAAAAGAAGAAATAAATATTTAATTTACAATTTTTTTTGTAATATTACAATATGAGTATACTTTAAAAATGAAAATTAGCCATAATAGAATGTTATTGTCTTGAGTCATAAAATTCAAGGTCAGATGATGTGTTTGGCCCCATAAAGCAGAATGTTCAATGTATCAACTCAAATTTCTTGCACTCGGGTGTGGTGAGGTTGTAGGAGGTTATAGTTTAGGCGGCATGGAGCATGACATGTCCCAGAGTTGCTATAAGACATTGATCTTCATAGTTTTCTTCTACTAAATTCCTATTAAAAGATTATTCATTCAGAGAAGAGGGCTTCCTTTATTTTTTAGAGATTGTTATAGTATGATCTTCTGGCTGGCCCTATCATACTCCTCCCTACAGCACATCACAAAGAACACGAGAGGGACTCAACTGTCATTCATGTGGAAACATCACAACCTTATTACACCTGCATCATACCTTACAAACCATATCATCCAAAGAGCTATAATTTACAAAGTATATTTACATATATCCCCATATTTAATCCTCATAATATCTCCTGGGCCATTATTTCATTTTTAATTTACAGAAAAGGATAGTGACATAATTTTAATATTTTATGCACATATATTGATTTGGAGGTCACCTCTTCCTGAGCTACTACTCTCAAAGTATTGAAGTTTCAAAGTTACCACCCAGTTCCAAAATTGACTGGGGCGCACGGCCAAGCAGATGGTCAGACACAGCGGTCAGACGAAGAGGCGCGGCCAGAGCATAACACGCTTCAGTACAGTTTACTGGGTGAGGAAAAGAACATTTTCAAATTAAAAATTTTAAATAGCAAAATGCAGCATATATAGTAACACACTGAGTAATTCAGATAATGAAAATTTCAGGACGTGAAATGTCAGAAAGCGAACTCTGAGATAGAAGCTGGGGTTCCAATCTCCACCTCACTACTTAACACCTGGAAGAATCCCGTGAGCTTGTGTTCTCTCCTGGCCTCACCGCGCGCACACGGAGCAGCAGGGACTGGCTTACACCGCCACCGAAGTCTCCTCTGGTTCTAATATCTGCTGTTTGGGGTGAACAGGCTTCAAGTTATGAGTGAGGACCGAGCTGGCCACTGCAGACGGAAAGGCTTTGATACTCAAACGAACAGGACGAGATGAGGACTGCTGTGGAGCAGGAGGCGGGGAGCAGGCTGTGATCTGTGACGCAACAGAAATTTCAAGTCTGACCCGCTCAGCGTAACATGTCTCTGCGTTCTAACGGTCCTCTCCAGCTAACGCAGCCTGGAGCCGGTTCACTGCAGCTACTAATTCTGAGCACTCTTGGTTCAGAGTGCACTTATGTTCTGCATAAATTCCCTCACCACCGTTTACTGATATGATGGTACTTCTCACATGGTATCCACTTATCTGTGCGTATGTCTGCATGCAGAACTAAACTGCAAGGTTTGGGATCCTTTTTTTCTTTCTGTTTTTGTTGTTGCTGTTTAATTCACCTTTGTAATCCTCTCTGGAACTGGTCCAGGGTCTCCTGCCTCACAGGTGCTAAATAAATGCTTACTGAGTATGAATCCATTGCTAAACAGAATAAGGGAAAAACAAGGTGCACTTTTCTTTTCTCAAGTTCAGGGCTGGGAGCAGGAGACAAGTTCAATGATAATCAGATAAGGAAAGCTGTGGGCTATTTCTTTAGATCATAAGTTTCAAAATGATCCCTTGAGGTTCATGTCTTCCCAGAGCATAAAGGTTTGCCCACAACACAGCAGGCTTGTGTAGTTAGCCACAAGCCCCACCCACCCCTATTTTACCTTACCACCACACTAATTTAGGCTACTGTCCCTGCCTCTGAAATCATTTGAGTTTGTAATCCCAGGGCTATAAAACAATCAGAGTTAAGAAAAGGTTATCTTAGGTTATGTCATGTTAGACATAACATCTGTCTGATACTAGTTTGGATTGGCAAACAATTTAGTTATTTGGTGCTTTTTAAAACACATGTAAGCAAATACAATGTAGTTGTAAAACAAGTATCTCATGGTTTATCCATGAATCTGTCAATATATAACTGCCAAGATATGGAAGTTTGGTTATCAGATGGAGTATAAGAAATGGACTTCTCAAGAACGTTTGTGAAAATACCCCAGCTCTTCCATACGTGTTCATTGATTTTAGGCCTTCCTTTTCTCTTAGGGTAAGATGAATCTTTATAATAAACTTTGGCTGAGATGGGATAACTTTTCTCCAGATATGCGTAATACAGACACTCCCTTCAGACCCTCTTTCTAAAAATCCACCATTTATATTGTGACTCTGGAAAAGTACTTGAATCTCTTTGAGTCTCAGTTTCTTCATCCGTCAAGTAGGGATAATAAGGCCTGTCTGAGCAAGTTATTTTAAGAATTCAAGAACTAAGGCTTATGGAGCGCTTGCTATGTTTTGGCCCCCACACTAAGTGTTATGCACACACTACCTCATTTAACTTCACACTAACCCAAGGGAGCGCGTGCTATTATTACCACCCTAGCGTATAGATGTGGCAACTCATGTGTAGGGAGCGTAGGCAAGTTGCCCAGGTCACACCTAGTGAGTGAGAGAGCCGGGCTCAGAGTGAGGCAGGCTGAGCCCAAGACCCACACTGTCAACCCCCGCTGCCTCGCGCCTGCGATGTGTTCAGCCGCGGGGTGCTCCCTGCCCTCCGGCCCCTGCTCCCTGACATTTTTATCTGCTACTTCATCAGAAACTGGATGGGAGATTCTGCAGTTCTAGAACAATGCAAAAATATCACATGTGATTTTCCACAAAGCCTAGCCTTCCAAATATATTGGAGAATCAATTCTTAATTGTATTTCAAATGTGGGGCCCAGCTACAATTTCTTCTATATCTGTATACCAAAGATCAGAATTTCATTAATTACATCACCAGTGGAGCAAAACAGGTGTTTTAACTACATAGGTCAAGATGATTAATTTACTTTTTTAGTGGACTGCCTCATTTGTTCAGTACTTTCAAATACAGAAATACTCTCATAATATAACTTTAAAAGTAATAGAAAATATCTTCTCATATGTTCAAACTTACTCTTGAAATTAAAACATTTTCTGCAGAAAATTTTGTAACATATGTTATGTATGCTCCTTCTGTAAATTAGAATATCATTGCTAATAGTTTAACCTTTTCTCCGTAGATGAAGGTAATCGTGTAAGTTGAGCTATGCAATAACAGAGAATTGCTCCAAAGCTTGCTAAGACGTGTACACCATTCTCCCCTTAAATGGACATGCATGTTTGCAGCCTTTTGTCGTTTGCTCAGGAGAGCTTGTATCTTCCTTCCTAAAATCACGTTATAGGCTATCTATTCTTGTTTTGTTCATGCGCTTGCTTCTATCAAAACCCCACCCCCATTCATGTCTTCTTATGATAGCTAAACTGAGAAAACTAAAGAACGGCTTAGGATCTGGTGTTTAGTGTAAGAGTAAATAGGTAAAGACCATCAGCCTAGTAGGTTCTTTTATAGGTAAGTTGCATAAGCTTTAGTGGATGGATTCAGACAGCTCATGTTCTCACAAGGTAATTCAGCTGTTTCAAGGTTCTTCTCAGTGTTCTAGGCAGTTATGACAGCCAGGTGAGTGACTGTCAGATCAAAGAGGATTTGCTGTATTTGTCTGTGACTATTAATGGGCTCAAAATTATTACCAGAAAGTGGGTAATAATTTTGCAGTAGCTCCGTATACTTGTCTATACAAGCTAAATGCTCTATTGTAATCATCCTTCAAAACAAGTGCCTTCATCTGATGATTGGTCTAGACAAGTGCCATGGATGGGGTATAATTCTCGTTCCTCTGATGCATCTGTCAGTGGCAATCATCTTTCTGAGGATGACGGATGATATGAAGAGTGGATTCCAGAAGGACTCCTGAGCTTGCAGCGGTCCTGACCCTGGAACTAAAAGCTCCTAGGAGTAGGAGGGCCTTGGCTTGCAAAGAGACTGCGCTCAGTGCTACGCACGAGCTAAAAATGGCTGGGCTGTAACAGGTGATTTTAGTGAGTTATTGCAAAAAGTCCCCCAGGTCCGAGTGTCTCTGGACATAACTAAGGTGACGAACACTGAACTAAGCAGCTTGTTGCAACATCAGGAAGGGATTCACTTAAAAACATGTTATCAAATTAAAAGGATTACAGAGGATCCAGTGAGTTCGCGAAAGCATGCTAGACACATTAATCACACGAATGACCCAGTCCCGGCCCCCGCGTGCAGGAGCTCTTGGAATGCATCCGTGTTGCTCCTTAGGGACTGAAACCCTAGGATATTTTAAGAATTAGACCACATTTTCACTGCCAAGTCATCAAAAATGAACTTTAGGCTACTGAGGCTTACCCAAGGAACAGTCCTCTTTGTAACACTTTTTAAAGCGTAAGTAAGAATTTGCTTTGTGGAATTAGCATCAGAAAATTTGATGTTTTTGTTTGCTCTCAAAAGGCATCTATCCCACGCTGCCTGGGTACCTTGTCTGTGCTCTAAGAACCAGGGATGCGCAGCAGTTTGGACTCTTTTTCTGGCAATGACATTTTAATTTTCAGGCTATTTCTCTTCTCCTAGAGATCTCCCTTCATTCCACTTATTTTTCTTTTCACGTCTTCAGAGAGCTTAGATCAGAATCTTAAGAGAAGTCAAAGATAGAATAGATTCTGAATTAGTGATTTTGTTTTAGGCAGGGGGATGTCCTTGAAAAGGGTGAGTCAAATAGCATACCTGCTTCCTAATTTGCCTCGAACAGAGGCCTGGAAATCCTACTAGCTGGGTTGTCATGGACATGTGTGGTAGATTGTTCAGTGATCAAGATTTCAGAAAAAACAAACTCAGTGTCAGGTTGAAGAGCTTTATGAAGACACTTTATGAAAAGACAGACAACAGTAAAGATGTTTGTATAACCAGGAAAAACATGAGTCACGGACACGGTGAATGCTTGTCTCAGTGTGAAATTAGACTGTTTGGCTAAGTGTGATGGTGTGATGATGATCCATAAATTTCAGCTATAACATTTGATATAGAGTTCATTTACTCACTTTCCCACTTATTCAGCATTCATTGAGCACCTGACCGGTACCGACCACGTGTTAGACACTGAGGAATCACAGACAAATAAACCTTTTCTCCATTCTCAGGGAACTCACAATCGAAATGGTAGGAGACACAGAGAATATTTTTGCTATATAGTACTCAGTCAGAAAAAGGTACAAGAGTTATGAAATCATAGAACAGGGAGTGGCTAACTCTGCCTTGTGAAGGTCCAGAAAAGGCTGTTCATGCTGAGCTTTCAAGTGAGACCAGCTGTTCATCAGGCTCAAAGGATGCCATGTACGCACTGGATGCGTGGACAAAAGTAACAGGATGTCTAGCCAGAAAAGTAGGCAATGACTGGATTGTGGACAAGTTTACCAAATCGTAAAGTGTGAAAATTAATCTGTCGTGATAGAGAGCTACGGAACGTTTCAAAGCACAAGAAGGGAACGGTCAGGTTTCAACTGTAAAGATCAGTGTGGTAGCAGAGTAAACCATGAACTGGGGATGAGCAGGGCTCAGAAGGAAATCCACCTCAATCACAATGGATGATGAAACGTGATTGAGACCTTTCCAATGGATGAAGAAGGAGTCAGAGATTTCTAAGGGAAAAGTAATATACTTGATGGCTAATTAGCTGTGTCGGAAACTGGAAGAGGGGCATCGAGGAAGTCTGAATACAGGTATAAGTGGCGGTATTAGCTGATGTGAGAACAGAGGACAATACAGGTAATGAAGTAATTTAAATTACTGAATGCTCCTGAGTGTCAAGCATAAGACCAACTCCTTTCCAAGGCTTATTTTATTTCATCCGTCAATGACCCTATGGAAAGAGGCACTATTAACATTTTCATTTTACAGATGGGAAAACCAAGGCTTAGGAAAGTCAAGTGACTCTCCTCAGTCCTACAACTATCGAATGGCAGAAAGAGCAAAATGACCCCAGTCTTTGTCCTGTGGTTACATGGAGTCATCATGACTAGTCACACTGAGCTTATCATTTCTCCCGTCTATCTCTCTCCTCACTAGGATAAAAACTTCTTAAGGAAAAGATCGGTATCCCATGTGGTTCACATCTTCCCTAGCTCTAAAGGGAGGAAACAAACGACTGGCGCTCTCTGTCCGTCATAGTCTCCTTGGGAAGACAGAACTGATATGAGTTATTTTAAGGGAGAGAATTTTCATATAGGAATAGATTGGCTACACATCAGAAGACTGAACGGCAAAGGGGACACTAAGGTGGAACGGAGACGCTGAGGGAGCACTCAGGAAGCTCCTTGAAGGAAGCGTGGACTAGGGGTCACGTACGACTGGCACCTGAACCACTGGGAGAGGCCAACTGGCCAGTGTGGACAGTGCGTTGAGGCTGCTTGCTGGGGTGTACACGGGCCTGGCACGTAGTAGGTACAAAATAAGTTTGTGGTTTGGGACATGACCAAATCTTGGACACAGAGCTGATGACGCCACTGTCATAGCCTGTAAAGTTGTTACTTATTGGTAACTCTCCATTAAGCTCCTTATTCGTTCATGACTGCCATGAGATAAAGCAAAGCAGCATCAAACACTAATAGTAACTGCCAAGAACATTCTAAGGAGCTCAAAGGAGCACATGTCGGTTCCTAAGCTATTGTCTCTTGGGTCCAAACTCACCCTATACCTTGATGCTAGGTCTGGCCTATGACACATCAGTGTCCCTTTGCCAGCTGCTCCCTGGGAGATTCTGCCAACAGAGGGCATGAGAGGAAGGTAGGAAGAGGAGGTGGGGCTCACTCCTTCCTGTTCTGTTCCCTGCTCCTGCCTACATCACCCTCACAATGTGTCTTCATCTCAGCAGTGCTGGTTGGTTTACTTTTCACTTTCTCCAACACCCCAGCAAGCAGCCTCAACGCACTGTCCACACTGGCCAGTTGGCCTCTCCCAGTGGTTCAGGTGCCAGTCGTACGTGACCCCTAGTCCACGCTTCCTTCAAGGAGCTTCCTGAGTGCTCCCTCAGCGTCTCCGTTCCACCTTAGTGTCCCCTTTGCCGTTCAGTCTTCTGATGTGTAGCCAATCTATTCCTATATGAAAATTCTCTCCCTTAAAATAACTCATATCAGTTCTGTCTTCCCAAGGAGACTATGACGGACAGAGAGCGCCAGTCGTTTGTTTCCTCCCTTTAGAGCTGAAAGGAACTTTCAAGTCCTCTGGCAGAAAATTCTCACAAGCTGGGCTCAGGCTCTCCAACCCAGTGGTGTAACTGCCCATCCACTTGGTAAGGTGCACGTGAGTAACGCCGTGTCCCGTGCATAGTCAGGCTGCAAAAACCAAGAGAAGAGGGTACCACCGTTCAGGCCATAAAGCATCAGCTCTGTTGCTGCTCCTTCCTGAGCGATTTTACTGATCTCCTGTGCTGAACATCAGAGAAGAATAATAAAAGAAAAATTGAATTTTCTAAATTTTTTTATTAAAGTAGCAAATTTCCATAGTTTATTATTTTATGGACTAGCTGTTCAACTCAATCCTAAGTGATCTAATAGAAATTGTGCCCTAAAATAATTTCTGAGCCAAGTAGCCCTGCCACAGGGAGACTATATGAGCACAGATATTTTTATTGATTTTCTAAATGTAATTGCTTGCTATGATCTTCAATATCTCCCCCTAAAAGAAAGAAAACTTCCCTGTTCCGAAACTTCAGAGAGCATCTTCACAGTGCTTAACGATTATCTGTTTTGTTTCAACTAATGGATAGTTTTTACTGTGTTTGGCACCAGCTGGCAAATGGCAAGCCATAATAAACTACGGTTTAAATGCCAGCAGAATCCCCTAAAGGGTTGTAAGCTTTAGGGAAAACAAAATTCCCTTTGGTCCTGCTCCACAGAATTGGGCATTTGGGTTTTTCCATTAAGATGTCTATAGGCCTCATCTTCAGGATTGTTAAAGAAGCGAATCGGCAGAGAAGGAAGGAGACAGAGGTGCTCAGACTTGGCCATATTGGTACATAAAGGAGGGTGAAGGGGTCACCGGATTTGCGCCACCATAGTTAGATGAGTAAGTCAGGCTACATCCGGGGACTGCATACGTATCAAAGAACACTGAACTAATCCTCTCCTGTCACAGAGGTGGAAACCCATTCAGAGATATGATTGATCAACCCAATGTTATACATGAAGTTGGAAACGGGGCTAGGCCTAGAATTCAGGCCCATCGCCATCCAAAATAAGGACTCCTTCCCCTAACTCGTAGGTCATCACCAACACTAACTTTAGGTTTTTGTATTACTTAGGCCAAGAGTGAGCAAGCTTTTTCTGTAAAGCGCCAGATGGTATATATTTTAGGCTTTGTGGCCATACTGTCATCATCATAGTGCTCAACTGTACCATCATGGTATGAAAGTAGCCGTATGGGAGCAAATGAACGTGGCTGTGCTCCAGTGAAATGTTGTTTATTTACAAAGACAGGCAGTGGGTCAGACTTGGCCCACAGATCACCATTTGCTGACCTCTGAGCTAGGTCACGATAGCAAAGAGGCATAAATAACTCAGCTTAATGGGTTACAGTTTACTTCTCTCACACTTAACGTCTCGGTAGACACTGATACGGTAGGGTGGTGGCACCAAGAACCCAGAAAAATTTATGCTTTTCTCCCACAAGCCTTAACATAAGGCCCCCAACTCATTTCCCTGGGTATCTCCTCCAGCTGGATGATGGATCCAGCCAGTGGTAATGAGAAAGAGAGGAAGTGGGGGACACAGCCATTTCCTTTAAGAGCCAACTGGAAAGTTGCTCACATCACTTTGACTCACATTTCATTGGTCGCTATTCAGTCACGTAGCCACCTGTAGCTATAAAGAAAAGTTGGGGAGGTTGTGTAGATTCTGGACAGCCAGGTAGCCTGCCAGGTTCTATTACCAAAGGAAGAAAGATGTGATGGATATTGTAGAGAAGCAGCAATTACTGCTTCAGCAGATTTTTAGTTTCTAAGGAATTTCTTAGCACGTGTATCAAATAAAGCTGCTTTGTTCAGTCATATAAAGACAAACTTGCTAACATCTTCTTCAAAGATAGCTGCTTTGGTAATATTCTACCCTCTTTAAAAGGAAATGTTACTTTAGAGGAGAATGAGTATAGCTCTCAAGCAGAATTGATTTGCTTCCGTTCCACTGTTCACTAACTGTGAGGTCTCGCTCTCAATGTTCTTATCTATAAAATGGATCTCAAGTAGATCTTAAGTAAATTAAAAGACAAGACTTACGCAAAGGTCGAAGTCCACAGCGAGACACCAATAAAGCAAAAATAATTCTTCTTCCCTTTTTTCGTTCTATAACAGAAAATTAAAAATTCATATTACTGTATGGATAAATTTTTCAATACAAGCAAGCCATATATGATTTAACACTCGGATTGTGTCTCTTTATTTCTCCCCCAAGCTTTATTGAGGTATAACTGACGAATAAAATTGTATATATTTAAAGTTTACACAGTGATGACTTGACATATGTGTACATTGTGAAATGGTTACCACCATCAAATTAATTAACACATCCATCACCTCACACAGTGACCTTTTTTTGCAGGGTAAGAATGTTTAAGACTCACTCTCTTAGCAAATTTCAAGTATACAATACATTGTTGCTAATTATAGTCACCATGCTGTACATCAGATCCTCAGAAATTATTCCTCTTGTAATTGAAAGTTTTTTCCCTTTGACCAACATCTCCTCATTTCCCCCACACTCCCCCGTGGCAACCATCAATTTACTCTCTGTTTCTATGAGTTTTACTTTTTTTTAACATTTGCTTTTCCTGGATTTAATAATTGCCACAATTTTTATTTGCTTCGTTTTTTTGTTTGTTTTGCTTTTGTTTTTTGATGAGGAAGATTGGCCCTGGGCTAACATCTGTTGCCAATCTTCCTCTTTTTGCTTGAGGAAGATTGTCACCAAGCTAACATCTGTGGCAATCTTCCTCTATTTTGTGTGAGATGCCACCACAGCATGGCTTGATGAGTGGTGTGTAGGTCTGCACCCAGGATCCAAACCCACGAACCTTGGGCTGCCGAAGTGGAGCACGCAAACTTAATCACTATGCCACTGGGCCAGCCCCTTACTTTTCTTTTTTAGATTCCACATATAGGTGATACCATACAGTGTTTGTCTTTCTCTGTCTGGCTTATTTTACTTAGTATAACGTCCTCCAGGTTCATCCATGCTGTCTCAAATGGTAGGATTCCTTTCTTTTTCATGGCTGAATACTATTCCATTACGTTTGGATGGATAAAGAAAATGTGGCATATAGTTTATAGGAACTATGTCACTACTGCTGTGTGAAGGACTTGGGGTAGATATTCCAAACATTCCTTCAAACCAAATACCAAAAGCTGTTCAAGAGAGCCTTGTGACTGTGACAGCCTACACCTGCCGACACATGGTAGGACATCAATCAATTTTTATTGGCAGGACCATGGCATTCAGTTCACTTGGTTCATTAGTCACATTTTAAAAGTATTGGACACTTGATTCAAATGGTGTAGGGGCCTTCCCTGGCTCTCAGTCATCAACCCCACTGTCTCTGTATTTGTGATGCCTCCTTTAGCAAATAACTGTTTCCAGAGCACCCAGCTCAGTAAAAGCTTGTTCCAAAATAATGAGTCTCACATGTACACACAGACAGCACTCCCCTTCCCTCCCACATTTGCCACAATGTCATTCTAGAGCCTGTACTGGGCACTGTGGGGAAGCCAGCAGGTGGTGCTCAAAGACGCAGCAGGGGCAGGGCGCACAGAGCACAAGTTCACTTCTCTCGTAAGTAAGGACCAAGGCGGGTCAATATCTGGGTTTTATTCATCCACACACTGGATGTAAAAAGGAAAAAGATGATGTGTGATGCACAGAATGGTAGAAACTCTTGATGTTTGGGGCCCAGTGTTGTTTGTATTTTCGGGCATCCCCACCCCTTGCAGTGTATTGAAACTTGGTTCTGAATGACTCACCTTACATACTCAAGTCTCTGTCCTCCTCTGAATGCCCCCTGCATTGGCCTTCTGTTCATTTGCCTGCCTTTGAGCTCACCTCGCTTATTGCACGAGCCTGACCTGGGAAACCAGACGTTTTCCTGTTACGTTGCTGTCTTCTCGGAAGCCCCCTACATTGGTCCTGTGCACAGCCTCCTTTGGAAAGGCTTCAGACACACAGTGCTCTCTCCACCCTGTGACACTGCTGGCAGAGCCACAGCTATGGGAACAGGCTAGGTGCCTGCCCCAGAGGCTGTCAACCCATAGTACAGCCAATAGCCTATAGTCCAATAATGCTGACAGTGATTTGAAACAATGGAATCCACTCTCACGGAGTTTGAGTAAAAGCCATGCCAAAAAATTTGCAGTTCATAACCTGGGCAGAAGCTGAAAGATGCCCATTGAGGAAGCTTTAAACAGGAACATGGTGAAGTGTGTGAGTATCATAAGCATCAGAATTAGGGCCCTAGGAAACCTGTGTCCCCATCATGGCTGGGGACAGCCAGAGTAGTGTGGATCCTGAATCTTTGTCAAGTTGATGTCCCAGATGTGTAGCCAATTTGTCCTCCCTGTTTTCCCATATCCTTACAACAAAGGAAAGTTTCTCACATTCCCTAAGAAATTCAAAGTTAGTCTATTTCTCGCTGCCTTCTGGCCACGACCTTGGCTTCTCTCAATCATGTTCTCATGGCCCTCCAGCTGTGCCACATTCACAAAATTTCCTAGAGTAGAACACAGCTCACCTGCCCCTCCCTGTCAGGCAGTTCTCCTCTGGAGCTGCTCACACGCCTCTTCAACAGGACCTGGTCCTCCCCCAGGAGCAGACGCTCATCTTAGGCTGCCCCTGCATCACAAATAGCATTGAAGGTAGGATTGGAAGCCCTCTAAGGTACTGATTCATTTACCGCCAAATATCTGTAACACCAGGGTCATTGCATTGGTTCGAGAGGAAGCCGCCTACCTCCTAAAACTTGGGGAAGTAGAAGACCCTCAAAACTACCACGCACATCCATCTTCTTCAACGTCTAGAATTTCCTTGGTACTTGATTGTTCTGGCTTACAAACTTTGCACAGTGTAAAGAGCAGTGGACCAGGAGTCAGGAGAACCTGGTTCTAGAATCTAGACTCACCACATTGTTAGGCATGGGGATGGTATTTAATGTTCTTGGACCTCAAATTTCTCATGTGCAGATTGGGAGTATAGCCTTTGCTTCCACAGACTACTTGCAGAGTAGAAGTGATAGCCAAACTAGCGCTACGCAGCATTTTTTAAATATGGTAGATGCAAACGCATCATTTTCAGACCGGCCCTGGAGCTGGTGGTCATTTCCTTGAGCTTACGCTGTAAGATGTTAACATAACTTCATAGATAGATTTATATGTGTTACAGAATTATGGGAACATTATATTAGAACTAGCTATTTTTTTAACTTCACTGTCTGCATTTGAGGGGTGACAACATAATTCACGTCAGTGGGAGGACTGATCTTTCATTTGGCAAAATACTTTAATGGCCTCTGGTTATGTAAAGATCTTAAGTAACTGAGCCAAGTGTAGAAGGAAATTAAAGAAAATAGAGAGAGAGAGAGAGCACCCTGAGCAATTATTGTACAGAGCACTCTTTCCTGGGGGTAGAACTAAGGGGAACACATCGCTGTAGAGATTTTACTTCGGGCTTAAGTGACTGTCCTTTCTTCCTCCGGTAGATCCCAGAGAAGGTGTACAAGGGACCTGGAACTGGGAAAGAACACAACCAGGGGTGGGGGTTCTATTGTGAGGAGGAGGGGATCCAAGCAGTAGGCCAGCGGCTAAGGAGGATGTCAGCCATCGGAAAGAGCATAGTGAACAGATTTTAAGTTTGCTTTTTTTTTTAGTTCTTTTGAGCCAGCACTCAATACAGCTTTGTTAACCATTGCGGCCTCTCAGCTTTGATGTGCAGAGCTGAGAAGTCAGGTGTATGTCAGTGCTTGGGATTCGGGAGTGAGAAAGGGCATCTTTCCTTCCTGCCCGGCATCCCTGGGGCCCCTGGAGAAGATGACAGCACTGTGTCCCAGCCTGCCGGGAGATGACTACGGGTCAGCGAGCAGGAGAGAAGCACAAAGCTAACGTACAGAACAAACTGTGACAAGATGGATCTGCGGAAGGTGAAACCCAGGGATTCTGAAAACCTTGGTAGTTTTCAGAAAATCACGGGGGAAGAAAGCCCAATAAAAGCAGGGGTGTCTGCAGCCACGCAGCGCAGATGTTTTACTGAACATAAATACATCAGAGGGGTTCGAGAAATCCAGCACACCTGGAGCGAACTTGCACATCCCCAGAGGGGAAGTTCCTACTGTGTGCAGGAGGCAACATGAGGTGGTGAAAAACAGAAGTTGGCTTTGAGCCTGTGTGGCATTGGGTAAGCTGCCTAAATTCTGGGACTCAGTTTCCTCCACTGTAAGTTCCTGTGGGGTTGCCGTGAGAGACAAGAGAATGTCTGTAAAGTGCTCAGACATATTTAGTAAATAAACGGTAGCCACTGTTAGGCATGTGCACAGATGCACATGCCCCACGCTGACTGCAGCCGATAGCAATTCAGGGAGGCAAACATTGAGAGTTTGCTCTGAGACACTCTTACGCTTGAAACATAGGCATCTGGAGGGCAATGACTGCCACACCTATATTGTGTTGAGGGCCTCTGACACCATACACATTCAATATTGAACAACAAGGGTCTTTCCACACTACCTAGCAATTTATTTCTGGGTTAATATGAGGTGATGGTTTCAACCTATAAATCCCATTAAGTTCGAATCCCAGTTACTTCAAGATAATGCATAAGAAACGAGGTTGTCATGGCAATTTAGATCTGAGACTCACACCCCGTCATAGACCCCAGCTCTGCGGCTCAAGAGACAGTACATTTTCCATGCTTCATTTTTCATACTAGAATTCTCTTCTCCTTCCAGCATCCAAAGACTCGATTGCTGGAGTCTCTGTGGGGCCGAGACTGTCTTTTTAGATTGGTCAAATAGTGCTCTGAGGTGGTAATTAGAAATCTAATATGTATATTTTTATATTGGAAAATTTCACATTGGAAAAATCTATGTATCTAAAATGCTTTAGTAATGACTATTTTTAATCTAATAAATAGTTTGAGGTAAACATAGGGATAATTTTCAAGCATATTTCCCCTGATAAATGTGTATATCAACTCTGCACTGCTCTAAATAAAACGCTTTCATTATCTAGTTCAAGGCTATATTTTCAACATTCAGCAAGTAAAACATACCTCTCACACTTGAGAACTTTCTCACTGAATTTAGCTCAGACACATTTTTCAGATTCCTCTTGGTGACATGATTACTTATGTTATTGTAAGCTACACATATGTTCCCAAACTATCTGAATTTTGACTTCTATACAAGTAGGAAGCGCTTTACCACGAGCCCTTCCAGCTGGTTTAGAGGGTCCAAATTCTTTACCCTGTTGACCCAGAATGTGATCACAAAAGAATTATGTACTTTTACATGCTATTCTGGCTATTTCCTGTGCCCTTTTTTGACATTGTTGTTTCTTTTCCTACACTTATTGTTTTCAAAGAGCACAGGTTTTTAAATGCAGGAACAGAGCTCCCGGCTTTTAGAAGACCTCAGGATTCGTCTACTGGCATAGGGGCGGATGCTCCGTAATTGCTCGTTGGCTTGACATCTTCTTGATCTTTCTGCTGTCAAGCACCACTTACCACTTTATCTAAGAAAAGGCTTCTTCGTGAGGAATATATTATTATTTCCAAGGGTATAAAATGACCTTCAGCCCTATTGACGTGTTCTCGTGTATGTGGTTTGGAAATTCATTTAAAAGGAAAATCATTAGGTTCTGTGAGCCTTTTTATAAAGATCAAATCCAACTGAGAAAGAAAAACATTAGAAATGTTGTTGTATGATTGTAAACATTATTTAGAAAGTATCGTTAAAAAGAATAATTAACTTAACATTCAAAATAACCATATGTGAAGGTATTGCTTTTATCTCTGTTCCACAAATGAAGAGAGTGATTTCAGGAAGTTCTTAGGAGATCTAAATTCACAGAGCCAATGAGTGGCAGACCCAGGATTGAATATTCTTTGGTTGTATTAATGGATACATTGAACTTTATTGAGAAGTTAATATATGCCAGATATGCCAGCCTTTTTCCTAAGGGACAAGCTTCACTGTCACACTCTTTAAGAAGATTGTTATGTCATAGGTAGACAGATACATTAGCTAATAAATTGTCATAACATATAATAAATGCTACAAAAGAAGAGAATTCATTCTCTCTCAGAGGCTAGGAGAAGATTCCAGAAGAGTGTACTCTCTGGTCTGGGTTTGAAAGGATGGGCTTGCTTGGCAGACTAGTGGGAGAAGCACATTTAAACATTAGGAACAGCATCGGCAGAGCCACAGAAGCCAGAGGCAGCCTCATGCGCCTGGGGACGGCAGCGGGTAGAGACTTTGGGAACAGGAAGTGACAGGGTTGGGTCACAGGAGCTGCAGTTGGAAAAGGAGGCAGTGGACAGTGTGTCAAGGACTTTGGTGTCTCTGTAGTATCTTTCTCTGTGGTTTCATTCTTCTCAAGACTTCTGGAATTTCTGCTTACACTTGGTAAGTATGACATGATTTTGTCTCACTTTTCTTTTTAAACCCATCAATTCTTCTGAGACCCAACAGACTGTCCATACCAGTCACCAGAAATTAAATGGTCTCAGATTTTCAGCAAATAAATAAAACCTAATTTATTCAAAGGATTGTCAATCTTTTAAGTCACCCCTCACCTTTGGAGAGCATGACTTTGAGAGCGTCATACCAGTTGGGGACATGATAGTCAGGAATATCTTCTTTTGGACAAACCTTCGTCCTTTGAGGATAAGTTTAATTTCTGAAGATGGCCAAAGCCAATTCAGGACAAAGAAAGGTGAAGGAAGGAAGTGACTGAGCTCAAAATTATCGTTTGTGGCCTAGAATGATGTGGTCCTCAAAGCGGTGAGCTCAGTGTTCTACTGAGTTCTCGAAAAATGACTCTCTTGAAATTCAGCAAAGAGAAGCACCAAATATGTAGCAAATCACAGAAAGGAGGATCTAGCCTCCTTGAAGGATAATTAATTTACCTGCTTTAAAAAATACTAATACCTCGTCACTCGGCCTTCACACTTGGCATCACCAGCTACTTGGCTTCCCTTCTTAAAACCAATATTTCATAAATATATTTATCAAAAATAAAGGCAATGCAACCTAGAGAGAGAGGAGACGAAAGATTGAGAAAGAGAGAATTGCCTCAATCTTAATCCTTACATGGAGCACTGTCAGGAGAGCATCTGTATCTTTTCTCTTGTTTGCTGTAGAAGGAAGAAATCCAACTGGTTTCTTTCATCCAAACTTTTGTCTCTCTCCCTACACTCATGTTAGAGTGGTTTTCCTGAAATATAGGAATTCCCACTTGAAAGCTCTGCAGTTGTCCCATCTGTCTCACAAATAAATTGTAATGTCTACAATGTGGCCTCAGGTCCCCATGACCAGGTCCCAAACTCACCAGCCTGACTTCCCCCATCATCTTTGTACCCAATTCTCACTCTATATAAAGCAACCAAAATCTACTACCCTTTGCTAAATAGAACATATTATTTCAGACCCTTGCTTATGCAGACTGTGCTCAGGAGGCCCTTTCGTGATTTTCCGTGTATGTGAAACATCCTGAGGCAAGTGCCCCCTCTGCAATACTTTCCGTGACTCTCCCCTTGTCTGAATTACTAGCTCCTTCCTCAACGCTCCACATTACAGGGTTCTGCTCTCTACTTAATATGTTTTCCAAACAGCCTCGCACTTTACTTAAATTGTTCTCATGTCTGATTTTCCCTATAACATTAGAAGCTCCTTGTGTTCACGGAGCACAGCATGTCTCATCTGAGTCCTCGCAAGAACAGCACATAGCAATAATGAAAATTAATTGAATTAAAATTAACATGTTATGTCGAACTGTTGGAACTCAGATTTAGACCTGTATGTATTTGGCACCCAATACAATCGTTGTTGTTGAAGAAACAAACACAGTATTAAAAAATTAATAAATGTGTAAAGTAATACTAGTGAAAAAATGCTAAGCATTTCCTAATTGAAAGGAAAGAACTAGTGGTAATAGGACTTATTTTCTTATGTCTATTTTTGTGCATATTATTTTTCTGATGTAGTGGTTTTTTCTAAGCACTTTTTCTCTTTTTCACATATTATTTTAATAAAAGCATTCTGATCACATTAAATGCCTTTTTGAGTGTGTGTCAGGAAGATTCACCCTGAGCTAACATCGGTTGCCAACCTTACTCTTTTTTTTTTGCTTGAGGAAGATTAGCCCTGAGCTAACATCTGTGCCACTCTTCCTCTATTTTGTGTGTTGGAGGCCTCCACAGCACGGCTGATGAGTGGAGTAGATCTGCGTCCAGGATCCAAACATGGGAACCCGGTCCACTGAAGTGGAGTGCACAGAACTTTAACCACTCAGCCACAGGGCTGGCCACCTGCTAAATGCTTTTTTGTGTCAATAATTTTATTTTATTAATTTTTTTTGAGGAAGATTAGCTCTGAGCTAACATCTCCTGCCAATCCTCCTCTTTATGCTGAGGAAGACTGGCCCTGAGCTAACATCCATGCCCACCTTCCTCTATTTTATACGTGGGACGGCTACCACAGCCTGGCTTGACAAGCAGTGCCCAGGTCTGCCCCCAGGATCCGAACCGGCTAACCCTGTGCCACCAAAGCCAAACATGCAAACTTCACTACTGCACCACTGGGCCGGCCCCCAATAATTTTATTAAATAATTCCTGTGCCACCTGACTTCATTCCAAAAGCATAGAAAACAACTTGACTGAAGCACAGAATTGGCAATTTCTGCAAACCTGATCTTTTCCCTCACTTTTCAAATGAGAAAACTAAATTTTAAATACTTTTTAAAAATTACTTTTTCCTTAATGTTTGTATGTTTATTTCTTTCTCATATATATTGATTACTGTCATCATTATTTTTTAAGACTATTTTTTATGGCAGTTTTATGTTTACAACAAAATTGAGAGGAAGGTACAGACATTTCCCATGTACCCCTTACCCCTACACATGCCTCTCTCATTATCAATGTCATTCACCAGAATAGTGCATTTTTTATCAAGGAAGAACCTCAACTGACACATCATAATTACCCAGTCTACAGTCTACCTTGGGGTTCACTCTTGGTGGTGTACATTCCACAGGTCTTGACAAATGTATAACGATATGTATCCACCATTATAAAATCATAAAGAGTATTTTCACTGCCTTAAAATTCCTCTTACTCTGCCTGTTCATCTCTCTGAATGACCCTCAACAACCACTGATCCTTCCACTGTCTCCATAGCTTTTCCTTTTCCAGAATGTTGTACAGTTGGAATCATACAATATGCAACCTTTTCAAGTTATCTTCCTTCACTTAGTAATATGCATTTAGGGTTCCCCCATGGCTTTTCATGGCTTCATAGCTCATTTCATTTTAGTGCTGAATAATATTTCATGGTCTGGATGCACAAGTTCATTTACCCATTCACCTGCTGGAAGGCGTCTTGGTTGCTTCCAAGTCTTGGCAATTACGAATAAAGCTGCCATAAACATCCGTGTGCAGGTTTCTGCATGGACATAGTTGTCAACTCCTTTGAGTAAACACCAAGGAGCACAATTGCTGATGATATGGGAAGAGTATGTTTAGTTTTAAGAAACCACCAAACTGTCTTCCAAAGTATCTGTACTATTTTGCATTCCTACCAGCAACGAATGAGAGTTCCTGCTGCTCCACATCCTCTCCAGCATTTGGTGTTGTCAGTGTTCTGGATTTGGGCCATTCTAATGCGTATGTAGTAATATCTCATTGCATTGTTATTTTAGTTTGCATTTCCTTGATGTCATATAGGGTGAAGTACCTTTTCATATGCTTATTTGCCATCTGTATATCTTCTTTGGTGAGATGCCTGTTAAGATCTTTGGCTCACTTTTTAATCAGGTTGTTTGCTTTCTTATTGTCAAATTTTAAGAGTTCTTTGTATATTGTGGATAAAAATCGTTTATCAGATATATCTTTTGCAAATTTTTTCTCTCAGTCTGTGGCGTGTCTTCTAATTCTCTTGACAGTGTCTTTCATAGAGCAGAAGATTTTAATTTTAATGAAGTCCAGCTCATCAATTATTTCTTTCATGGACTGAGCTTTGGTGTTGTGTCTGAAAAAACATTGCCATATCCAAGGTCATGCAGGTTTAATCCTGTGTTAACTTCTAGGAGTCTTATAATTTTGCATTTTAATTTAGGTCCATGATCCATTTAAGTTAATTTTTGTGAAGAGGGGATGGTCTGTGTTTAGATTCTTTTTTTGCATGCAGATGTCTAGTTGTTGCAGCACCATTTGTTGAAGGGGCTATTATTACTTGATCGTGTGATTTTTCTTTTTTAGTCTGTTGATGTGATGAATTACATTGATAGATTTTTGAATGGTGAACTAGCTTTGCATACCTGGTGTAAATCCCACTGGGTCATGGTGTATAATTCTTCTTAAGCTTTTGTATTAGATTTGTCAATTTTTGTTGAGGATTTTTGCATCTATGTACATGAGAGATATTGGTTTTTAATTTCATTCTCTTGTAATGTCTGTGTCTGGTTTTGGTATTAGTGTGATGCTGACCTCGTCAAATGAGTTAGGAAATATTACCTCTGCTTCTGTCTTCTGAAAGATTGTAGAGAGTTGATTTAATTTCTTCCTTAAAAATATTCGGGAGAACTAACCTATGAGCCCCTCTGGGCCGGGTGCTTTCCATTTTGGAAGGTCATTTATTATTAACTCAAATTATCTAATAGATACAAGTGTCCTCAGATGACGTATGTTTTCTTGTGTTAGATTTGGCAGATTAGTCCCTTCCAGCTAGGTTATCAAATATAAGGGCATAGAATTTTCATAGTATTTCATTATTATCCTTTTGATATCATTTCTGATATTAGTCACTGTGTCTTCTCTGTTTTTCTGTTAGCTAGCCTGGAGAGAGGCTTATTTATTTTATTCATCTTTTCAAAGAACCAGCTTTTGGTTTTGTTATTTTCTCTATTGATTTCATGTTTTCAATTTCATTGATTTGTGCTCTAATTCACATTGTTACTTTTCTTCTGCTTAGTTTGGGTTTAATTTGCTCTTCTTTTTTAGTTTCCCAAGGTAGATACTTAGACTATTGATTTTGGATCTTTCTTCTTTTCTAATATATGCATTCAATACTATAAATTTTCCCGGTAAGAACAACTGTTCCTGTATTCCACAAATTTTGATGAGTTGTGTTTTTGTTTTCATTTAATTAAAAACACTTTTTAATTTCTCTTGAGAGATCTCTTTTGACCCATGTATTATCTAGAAGTGTGTTGTTTAGTCTCCATGTATTTGGGGATTTTACAGTTATCTTTCAGTTCTTGATTTCTAGTTTAATTCCATTGTGGTCTGAGAGCAGACATTGTATGATTTCTGGATTTTTTAATTTGTTAAAGTGTGTTTTATCACCCAGAAATTGCTCTGTCTTGGTGAATGTTCCATGTGAGCTTGAGAAAAATGTGTATTCTGCTGTTTTAGGATGAAATAGTCCATAGGTGTCAATTAGATCCAGTTGATTATTGATGGTGTTAATTTCGCCTATGTCCTTACTGATTTTCTGCCTACTGGATCTGTCCATTTCTGAGAGAGGTCTGTTGAAGTCTACAACTATGATATTTCTCATGACAGTTCTATCAGTTTTTGCCTCAAGTATTTTGATGCTCTGTTTTTAGGAGTACACATGTTAAGAATTTTTATGTCTTCTTGGAGAACTGATTCCTTTATCATTATGTAATGCCCCTCTTTATCCCTGATTACTTTCCTTCTTTGAAGTCTGCTCTGTCTGAAGTTAACATAGCTACTCCTGCTTTCTATGGATTAGTGTTAGCATGGTGTATTTTTCTCCATCCATTTACTTTTAATCCATACCTGTGTTTATATTTAAAGTGGGCAAAGAACATATAGTTGGGTCGTGTTTTTTGATCCACTCTGACAATCTATCACTTTTAATTGGTGCCTGTATATCATTGACATCTACGGTGATTATTGATGCAGTTGCATTAATAGCTACCATATCCATTACTGTTTTCTATTTGTTAACCTTGTTCTTTGTTCCTATTTTTGTCTCTCATCCTTTTTCTGACATTTGTGGTTTTTATAGAGCATTTTATGTGATTACATTTTCTCTTTCTTCTTAACATATCAGTTATACTTCTTTTTTTGCTTTTTTTTAATGTGGTTGCCCTAGAGTTTGCAATATATGTCCACTTTCAAATAAGACTAAATCTCTTCACAGTTCATATATCTCATAATAACAAACAATCCTGATTTTCCATTTTTCCCCTTGTATCATTATTACCATTCATTTCACTTATACATATCTATACACATAACATATATCCATAAACAATCAAATTCACTGTGCTATTATTTTGAATAAACTATTAGCTGTGAGATCAATTAAGAATGAGAAAAATATTTTTTAATATTACCTTCACGTTTCCTTCTACAATGCTCTTCTTTTCAATAGATCCAAGTTTCTGACCTATATCATTTTCATTCTCTCAAAAAACTTCTTGTGACATTTCTTGCAAGGAAAGTCTACTGGCAACAAATTCCCTCAATTTGGATTTATCTTTAATTCTGCTTAAGTTTTGAAGGATAAATTTGTGAGGTACAGAAGTCTCAGTTGGTGGAGTTTTTTTCTCTCAACACTTTAAACATTTCATTCCACTCTCTTCTTTCTTGCATCGTTTCTTGGAGAGGTCAGATAGAGTTTTTATCTTTGTTCCTCTACAGGTAAGGTGTTTTTCCCCTCTGGCTTCTTCCAGAATTTTTTCTTTCTTTTTATTTTTTTTTTTTAAAGATTTTATTTTTCCTTTTTCTCTCCAAAGTCCCCTGGTACATAGTTGTGTATATTTTTAGTTGTGGGTCCTTCTAGTTGTGGCATGTGCGACACTGTCTCAGGATCACCTGATGAGCGATGCCCTGTCTGTGCCCAGAGTCCGAACTGGCGAAACCCTGGGCCACCAAAGCAGAGCATGCAAATCTAACCACTCGGCCATTGGGCCAACCCCTAGAATTTTTTTCCTTATCTTTGGTTTGCTGTAATTTGAAAATGATATGCCTATGTGTAGTTTTTTTTGACATTTATCCTGCTTGATGTTCTCTGAGCTTCCTGGATCTGTTTTTGTGTCTAAAATTAATTTGGGTAAATTTCAGTCATTATTCTTTCAAGTATTTCTTCTGTTCTTGTCCCTTTTTCTTGTTCTTCTGGAATTTTCATTACATCTATGTTACACATTCTCTAATTGTCCCACAGTCCTTGGACACTCTGCTCTTTTTTTTGAGTTTTTGTTCTCTTCACTTTTCCGTATTTGAGGATTCTATTGATATATCCTCTAGCTGAGAGAATCTTTCCTCAGCTATGTCCAGTCTACTGATAAGCTTATTAAAGGCATTCTTCATTTCTGTTACAGTGATTTTTATATCTAGAATTTGTTTTTTGTAAATTTTTAGGATTTCCATCCCTATGTTTACCTTGCCCATCTGTTTTTCGCATGCAGTCTACTCTATGCATTAGAGCTTTTAGCATATTAATCATAGTTGTTTTAAACTCCCTGTCTGATAATTCCAACATCTCTGCCATGTCTGGCTCTGTCTTTTCAAATTGTTTTCTTTATTCTTTTGCCTTTTTATATGCCTTGTAAATTTTTTAACGCCCTGGTGTGCCAGGTAAAAAGAACTGTGAGGAGGCCTTCAGTCACGTGATGCGACATGAGTAGCGGGAAAGCATTCCGTGATCCTATGATCATTTGTCAGTCTTTTAGTGAGCCTTTGCCTCTGGAATGTGAACTTCACAAGTGTGTCTCAGTGTTTTCTCCCCCGTTTGGTGGGACGTGATGCCTGGAGTGGGTTGGAGTTGGGTATTTCCCTTCCCAAGGTTGGTTGGGCTCTGACAATACTCCAGTAGGCCAGGCTCTGGCTAACCAGCTTGCCCCAAGGGCAGCCTCGTTAAGAAGAACAGAGGGCTCTGTCTTAGTTCAGAAAGGTTCCTTCTCCCCCTCCCCTACCAGCAGACTGAGGGGATTTTTCTCCAATATTTACTGTGGAAATCTGGTCAAGCACCTAGAGGTAAGTCTCACACTATTGTCCTCCAACTGCCATAACTGGGTCTCCCTGGAGCTCTGAACTCTCAGACTTGTCACACGAAGCTGCCAGAAGTTTGTCGATCATAGTTTAGGTGTTCCTTCCCTGCGCAGGCGCCCACCGTGGCTTCTGCTCCTATGTGTCTGCCCCAGTAAGCACAAGTCCCTGTCACCTGTCTGTCTCTCCAGTCTTGGAGGCAGCAATTTGCCCTGTGCCCTCCCGTCTCTTATGGATCCAAGAAGAGCTCTTGATTTTTCAGTCTGTTCAACTTTTTACTTGTTGTTAGGACAAAGTGGTGACTTTCAAGCTCCTTACGTGTGGAACCAGACACTGGAAGTTCTTGTAATAATTTGTAAGAACGTTTAAATGTTTAAAATGCATGTCCTATGATGAACTATCTCCCTTAATGGTGGCATATGGGGGGCATTTCAATTTTTTTCACCTTTCCATATTACAAATTTCAACTTTAAAAGACTGAGCCATCTTATGATCAATTTCAGCGGATGGTCACATACCATGGATTCTCAGTCCATTGACCAAAGCCCCAAAGAACAATCTGGATTGTTGTGGAGGATTCTCTTTAAAAGTACAGCAGCAGATTTATAGAAGACATTGTCCAGCATGACTTCCTAAATAACTTTTCTAGACTGCTCTCTGTTCAAAATTTGCACTCACAGAGCTACTAAAACTCCGTTTTCTTTCCCGGTGGCTGTCTCAGTGCCCACACGGCTCTTCCGACACTTTGTCCTGTCCCATCTTACCTCTCTCATCTTCCCCTTACAAAGGATGGAACTCCTAAAACTGACTATTTTCTTGAGATGGTCTGCCTCACTAGAATACAAGTGAACCTTCCGTTATAGGAAATAAGTAATACTTTTGTTAACATCTTTGTGCCTAAAGCTTTGTCTAAATTTTTGATTTATCCATAGAGTGAATTTCCAGAAGTAAACTTGTTTGTTTCAAAATTATTAATATCTTTAAAGTTTTAAATAGCTATTGTTATGGGCTGGATTGTGTCCCCATACATTGATATGCTGAAGCCCTAGACCCCAATATAACTATATGTGGTCTTTAAAGAGATAATTAAATTGAAATAAGGTCGTTAGGGTGGATCCTAATCCAGTATGACTAGTATCCTTCTAAGAAGAAGAGATTAGGACAGACACACACAGAGGGAAGACCATGTGAGGACACAGCGAGAAGGCGGCCATCTGCAAGCTCAGGAGAGGCCTCAGGAGAAACCACTCCTGCCAACACCTTAGTCTTGGACTTCTGCCTCCAGAACTGCGAGAAAATACGTTTTTTGTTTAAGCCACCCAGTCCATGGTATTTTGTAACACCGGCCCTAGCAAAGTGGTACAGCTCCCTTCACGTTTCATAAGCTTTAGACAAATCCATGCCCCCACCAGCAGCAGAGAAGACTGGCGCTAGGGTCTAAGGAAAAGAACCTATGCTCTAATCATCCCCCGAAAAAGAGACCTGAGGTGCAGCAACTGTCACCAGGGCAGCTGGGCAAAGCACAGCACAGCCACATCCCAGCAGAGAGGCTGGATGTGCTCCTTACAGCGAGACTTCTGCAGGCATTGGGCAGATGTCATGGCAGAAGTGTGGGTTCAGCTTCAGTGGCCATAGAAAGAATATCCTCACCAGGCTGGGGGCGGGCTCCACAAAGGGCCTTGCCAGAAAGGGTGCAGTGGGTGGCCAGGGCAGAGCGAATCATCTTTAACAGTCCAAGCTGATTTGTGGCCTGATGTAACCTTTTGTATGGCTTCCCTCAAACTTCATATAATTTGTGGCTGTGGCTCACTTCCATTACCGTGCTCTTGGCCAGGCTTCCAGAAACTCCTGTAAGGGCGACCTGCACAAGTTGCCCTGCAAAGTGGAAGGAAGAGGCACTCTGGATGGTGTGACAGCTGCTTGGAAGAACACGCTTCTGAAGACCCAGGTGGCCCCTTAAGGCTACCCCAGGTTTTATTTTTAATGGTTACATACTTAACTTTCTGGGAAATGCTCCAATGGGGGATACCCAGCTGTCAGTCAGTTCCTGCTAATAAAATCACGTGAACCCACGACTCTCCTCTGAAGGCTTCTCCGTGTGTCTCGCTGCCTCTGATCTTGTTCCCTGACTATTTCACCCTCCAAAGAGCTGCTGGAGTTACGTCTGCACACAGATTTGTCATGCTGTCCCTGTTCTTGAGTTCCATCATTGACAGCAGTGCTTTTAAAACTTGGTGTCACTATTATTAAAAATAGTTCTGAGCATGCATTCTCTATACATACATATACATATATATATAAATATCTTTTTATAAATTAGACATTTACTATTATATAGATTTAATATATTCTATAAAAACCACAAAAAACACCAGAAATTAAAGGGGAAAGAAATTAAAAGGCTAGCATCCACATCCTTTCACCCTGTGTAAAGACCACCACAAACAGCTCCGTCTTCATCTGACGCAGTTCCTTCTGAGCGCCCAGGGATGCCTCGCGCACACCAGCCTCTTGCCATCATCCAAAAGGTGTGCTGCATTCCCACCTCTTTACCTTTGGAGACAGTCTTCCCCCTCCTTTGATGGTCAGCCTGTCCAAATTTTTCATCTTATGGGATCCGGATTAACTATGAACAATGGTAATCGTGTACCCAGGTACCAGGAAAACACGCTGTGCTATTCCAGAGCTCAAGCAAATAACACTGCTCTATTCACTAAATTCGCTGAAAGACATAACTTCAATCGCAAGGTAAACACACAGATTAAGGACTTAAGGATGGAAAAGCAACATGATAAGAATTTCTATGAGCATTGAAAATCATTAAATATAAATCTAAGAGTTTTGAATCTGGTTATAAAAGTAATCGCAATAGTCCAGAATTTATTCTTATAAAATACATAGAAATAATAATTAATAGCATTATCATGGGTTCAAAATACCAGATCATATTAGGAGAACTTATAAGTGGGAGGAGGCAGCAAAAGGATACCCAATTCCTTATCTAATTGTTAGGGAATGCACAATCAAATTTCATTTTGAACTTTACTAATCACGGAAGATAGGTTTAAAACGTTTTGAGAAATTTAAATATACCTACTAGCAGCTTTTCAAATGATATTTAAATTTTATTAATTATAAAATAAGATAGTGATCAAAAGGTAGTTTACAAAGCAAAAGAAAAAAATGGAAGAAATAATTAAGAATGCATAAAAATCAGAACGAAATAAAGTGACAGGATCAAAAACATATAAATCAGTTATGGAATATTATAAAGTTATTACAGTGTTTTAGAACATTTTGAACGATATTTGGAAAGTATTTATTGAAAATATTAAGTTTAAAAAGGATAATACAAATATTTCTAAATAAAACAAACACATAACACGTATATATTTATATACACACATGTGTATATAGGTAGGCATATATGCAGGTGTGTGTATACACGCATGTCTGTATGTGCATATGTAACTATATATAAAACTATATATTATATGTGTGTTTATCTATACGTACACACATGTATATATTTATATAGCTTTTTCTCTGAACGCTCACCATCAGACCTGTACGCAGAACATCATGTCAACAAGAATTAGCCACAGTCCATGTTGTTGGCCCTCCTGGCACTCACAGGACATCTGCTTTCTACAGTGTTCTCTAAGGACCCTGAGAGTTTATGGTGTCATTCAGAGTAGTGTAAAACAAAACAAAAAAACAAAGATCCCAGTCTGTTGCCAATAGTACTGAAGGGAAAATCAAAATTTCAGAATCAATAGGCTTTTGTGTCCCATATTTTAAAAGAGAAAATAAAGCTTACAAAAAAAACCGCAATAGCTTACTCCGTGAACAAACATGACCCTTACTGTCACATTTCCCGTAGTTCTTCTGAGCAAACATTGGGTTGCCCTTGTTCTTAAATGTTTATTTAATCTATTTTCATATTTGTATCATCAAGTTTTCCTTTCAAATTGGCTTTTTGATGCATACTTTGTTCTCTCCCTCTGGATCGTAAAGCAATGACTGGAAAGGGTGGGTGCAGAGCTCTTGCGCAGTGCAATTCTCACATGGGAAAGGGGATGGATGGGTTTAGAAAGGAGCCTTAGCGTCACCCAGTTTCCGGCTGCTGGCATTTCCCAAATATTTTTCCTCCATTCCACTTTTGAGAAAGCAGCCATAGTTATAATCTAACGGTTAGAGGCTGTGGTCTTTTTTTGCATCATTGCCCTGCATCTGGCTGCCACATTACTTCTCTCACCTCGAATTTCCTTAAATTGGTGTCTGGGGCTTCAGTGGTGTCCACCACCCACACCCCCTAACAAGGTGGTGTCTCCTGATGCTCTGGAATGGCCATCCCTTGAGATGCTAGAGAAGTGTTGATTCCATGTGGAAGCAGAGAGAAACTCTCTCTGGAGCTCTCCACCCCTCACAATCATGCCATGCATTTCCTGCATAATTTAGAAACCTCTTTGTGTCCTGCAAATGCACACTGCTCTAATTACACGTGAGCAATGTATGCTCAGCTGAAGGCAGCCTGTTGAAGCCGAAAAGGTACTCTGAGAAGAGACGCCACCATTGTTTCTCAATATGGCTCCACCTCTGGTTTTAGCAAATAATTTAGCCACTGCTGGGGCTTTATTTTCATAATCTGAAGAGAGGGAATGGTGATCTATGACCTGCCTGTATCTTGAGGCTGTTATGAGAGTCCAGCGAGGAATAAATACAGATGGACTCTGCATGACTAAAACACGCAGGGCCAGCAGAGGGAACTGCTCTGTATACAACTCTCCTGGCTGCCCTTTTCCGCTCTCTGTCACACACTTAGAGGATGTGCCCCAGTCTCTCAAACGCAAGCCTCTTGAAGTATACAGAGAATCTGCAGTCGCTGTCTAATGCATTAGATGTTGGGACATGTGTTTGTTATTGGTAAGTTATCTGTATGGCCACCCGGATCAGAGATTCCTGTCCTGAACAACTTCTAAACTAAAGATCATAGATGTTTTTTCACTCAGCTGTTCCATTCTGTTCCTGACATAGTTCTAAGCATAGGTTGGCCTTCAATTCAATGCTTTTTGATTATGGCAAAGATTTCTTTTTCTCAGTATTAATCCTACTCAAATAATAAATGACACCAAACCACAGACACCAGCAAAACCCTGATTAATGGAATCACATATCCCTTTTCATCCCAGCATTTGGAGACTAATGGCAATATGCATAATGACATGCCACATGCTTCAAATATTAAGGGGATGTCCTGGAAAGATTATTTATTGCCCTTGGGAAGAATTTATCAGTGAGAAGAGTTGACATCCTGTTGGCGAGCCAGCTTCCACATTCCCTGGGAAATGATCCTGTGTGTAGTGACTCGAAAGATGCATTTTTCCCTTGCTGGCTGACTTCTTATCTGTTGTTACACATCCTTTGTTTGGCTTATTACTCACAAAGTAACTCAAACTCAATCAAACTTACTGGCTTTGGTCTTGTGAACAAACTTGTTCAGGATTTTCCTTAAATAGGCAATATGCTATAGGAGGGGGAAATGTAGTGAAATGCACAATATTAGTGAGGCAAGGGCACAGGGCCAAGAGTGAGAAGGGTTGTTGGCGACCCCTGGCTTTCCCATATATGAGTTGGGCGACCTTGGGCAAGGGTGCACCTCAGTTTCCTCATCAGTACAATGGGAAATGGCCTCATGGGGGTATTCTGAAGATTAAGATGGCAGGGGTCAAGGGGGTCTGGTACAGCGTGGTGCTAAAATCCTCCTGTTTGCTCCTGAATTCTCGGTGCCCTCGTCCCTCCAATCAGGAAACTGATCATTCTATTCCACGGGGTTGTATGAAGATTATGTGAAATAATTCCAGCAGGAGATTTAACTTCACGTTGTAACCGTCATCATTATAAGACAAGATGTGTCCAGGGAGAACACCTGTTAAAAAGAAGTTTATTTAGAGTATCTTCCATCTGGGCACTATGAAATGCTCTGGAAATTCCAAAATGTCTGATATACAGTCAGGCCGGTGAGGAGCTAGTGGGAAAATGGTTGGGGCTCCAGATAAGGCAACAACATCAGCAAGATAGAGGGGCGTGAAATAGTGTGTGTGTCCATGTGTGTGCATGTGCGCAGGAAACCAGAATTTAACATTCACTCAAGTGTAAAACCCAGAGGAGCTAGTGCAGGAGGCAGGACCAAGTCAGACACTTGACCCTGAGGGTAGCAGTGGGCTGAAGCATGATTTTAAGTCAATTTGCATTTTAGGAACATTATCCTGGATGCACTTTGGGGAATCAACCTAAAGGTCAAGAAGAAAGACAGGGAAACCTGGCTCTCCAGCTCATCTGAGAAGGCATGTCGTGTGATCCCAGGTCTTGGTGGGTGGGAAAGAGGAGGGGTTAGTAAAGGCAGGAGCAGTAGTCTGGGGACTGGTTGAAGGGAGCACTAAAGGAGAGAAGCGTATCTAGGATGGTGACCAGATAGCAGGCAGGCTTACAGGGCAAAGGTGTGCGTGTGTGCACAAGTCAAGGGGCCACTTGAACTTGGGAGACGGCCGAGATGATTTGGGGCTATGCTTCTACTGACACATCTATGGAGCTCCCAGCCTTTGCAGTTAGAGAGCAGACCAGTCTGTTCTTCAGCAGTTGGTTTGTGTCTGGCCCGCACATGACCAGTCGCACAGCACGTGCTGGACAAGCGCAGCTAAGAACAACCAGCAGCACATTTTGCAAAACTGACAGAGGCACGTGGACTCAAGGGGCCATATCAACTTGTTTGAGAAAGGGGAAAGCTTATTGACATCTGTTTCAGAGTGAGATTAACCCCACTACTGCAGATGCTCTGTACTGGGCTATCTTAGTAGCTTTTCAAATAACATATCACACCCAGACTTCCAACAGCCAGTCCAGGGAAATGAGAGACTGGTAAATACTTAGGAAAGTACAGACTCATGACTGGACTTTCACACCTAGTATGATCTTCCAGGGAAACTCATTATAAAGTTCTTTTCTAGGGAGAAAGGAGTGAGTCTAGTACTCAGGGCAGCTTTGGGCAAATTTTGAAGGGCTTGGAGTACTGCCTGATGTAGGGTACCATGTGAGGGGCTCAGAAATGAAGAGGAGACACCAGCATGAAGGGAGGACACTCCTACACGGGGAGCTTACACTGTAGTGCTGGAAGCATCTACAGAGATGGCATCTGCAATCGAAGGCTCGCTAAATGCCACATACCATGCATTTCAGACTGTGGTTTATCTGTCTCTTGTTTCTCTGGAAATCCAGTCCCCTCTGCTTTCTAGTGCCTAGAGTTCTTCAAACTTTCAGGCAATCTCAAATTAATGACCACTCTTTCTTACGCTCTAGCACTAATATGTTCTTTTTTAAATACAAGATTTTTGTCATTTCAAGAAGTTTGGTGTGAAGGGGCATCTGGCCGTGTGTACCCCCAGTACCACCTTGATCCAATCTCCTGACAAATTTGATGGCCCCTGGGTTCTAATGTGTTAATACGTCTGTAACCTCCTGGAGACAATATACTCACACAGAGAAAGTATTTATGGTGGCAATTTCCAAGAAATGGAGATACTTTGAACAAAGTGAGCTGTGCCTCCTTCCCAAAATTTCACTACCTGGTAGCTTAGCAATAATAAGGCTTTTCAGAAGATGTCGCATGAGCCATATAGGCAACATGTAGGCATGATGGAAACACCAGATTACTGAAAGGAACGCAGACCTGCTTATTGGAATACCTGGGCTTTTAGTTTGCTGTTTTGTTTAACTTTGGCATTTAGTTCTACAACTTTTATAACTTGGAAGATTTTGGAAGCCAATTGAAGTTGTGCAAAATGGTTAATATTTTTTCAAAATGTCAACTTATGTGTCTTTGATTGTGTTGTTAGCATTGATTATGCCCCATTAATTCAACCACACCAAAGATGTTTTTATCTTAGGGTAAGGGCGGGAGTGGTTAAGAAAATTGATATTAATATTTGCCCTAATAATAATCTTAAGCAATAACAGTTATATTTCCTCAAAATTAATATAATTAATTGGATCTTCGTCCATGGAGGGAAATGAGCTGACTTTCTCAATGGAGGAGCTTTCATGACAAGTTCACAGCTGTGGGCTCTGTTAACAGGACTTGCTAAAATTCGAAACTACAGTTTACAACATCATGGCGTTGCTCTTCACATGTGCAAAACCTTCAGAGTTCCATGGAAAAGTAAACCACAGTTCAAAACCAGCCTTTGAGGCTCAAAAATAAATGCTGACCTGCTATTTTCAAGACTTGATGATAAAGCAGTATAGAAAAAAAAATTAAAAAGGAAGAAAGAAAGAAAAAGAGATAGCTTTCTATATTTCTATAGAGACAACCTGCTGGAAGGCTAATGTGAATTTCAAAGGGCAGCAGTAACCATTAATTAAGCATGGGGCTCTAGCGCCCAGGGCAGAACAGTGGGGCAGGAACAAAGAAAACGAGTTCAGGCAAAATGCTCGCTGTGTATAATAAGGAGTAAGGGACAGTTGTCTGACCAGCAAAGTTACAAGTCACTATAATTCTCCTGTGAGAAGGAAGAGTCATGCCCATGAGGAAGGTGTTAGGGAGACCCAGTTACCCCTGACCCGCCTCATGTCAGCCCTAAGGGTCCTGCTCGCACTTGCTCCCATGACCAAGATTCATCTGCTCACCCATATTTGGCCTTGAGTTTTCTACTGTTTCTTCAAATTCCAGGCTTTAGAAAATTCCCTGGCTCTGCTGTCACTCTGCTCAGCTGGGCATGTCACCCCCTTCGACGCTCCTCGTAAATGTCACCACGTGCTGGACCCTGTTCGGCATTCCCTGATCATGTTTGGTGAATACACTCAGGGACTCCTGTGTGAAATGGAAAACTACTGAAAGAAGGAGGAAGAAAGGAGGGAAGAAGGGAAGGAGGAATGAAGGAGGGAAAGAAAGGATGGAGGGAGGAAGGGGACAGGCAGGAAGGGGAGAAACCTGTTTTCTTAGACAAACTTGCAGGAGAATGTGTAGGAGAGAAAAGGAACCAGAAGAAATTTCAACCTACCATGTTCCAGGTACAAAGTTAGCGCTGTATCTGTACACAGCTACCCTACTGGCTGTCTCATCACTTAACCCTCAGAGCCATGCCTGCTTTGCAGATAAGCTTTAAAGAGGTTAACTAAGGTCACACGGCTGGAAAGTGAGGAGCCAAGGTTTGAGCTCCTGGATATTTCTGTCTTCAAATCCAATGGCATTTCTAGAAGAATTTGGAACCAATTTAGCAGACATATTTAAGCTGTCAATGGTTTGCAATATTTAGCAATGTCTCCCTCCAGCACACCGACCCCGACAGGAAAGCCCTCTGCACACCAGCAATTATGATTTCAGATCCACGCTGCTTCGACTACAGTAGCTAATTAGATCAAGACAGGTATCCTGACACAAAGCATAGTTCAGACCAGCTAATTAGATTACAATCAATAGAAAATCCTCTTCAGACGAAGGAGCAATCGGACATTTCTGGCAGATATATATGCAGGTTGAGTCAATAAGATAAGGACAAAAAACACATGTTAAAGAGCATCAGTGTGCCAGAATCCTCTCTCCGCTCCCTAATGAAGTGAGCAGACCAGCTCCTCAGGAAATGGAAGCGAGTTAAATAAACAGAGAAAGCTTCGCGCTGCTTGCGAAAGCCAGGAGTTCAGGAATTGGATGGCAGAGGTGTTGGTGACTCAGCCTTTGAGCCTCTGTTGTCTCAGATGGTTTGTACGTAAATCTTTGCTCGAGACTTAGACGCTTGTCGTCAGTTTTCACACAGGACATTTTTGGATCCTCACCACAGCTCTTTAATGGGGCTGTTACCACTATATTCATTTACAGAGTAAGGATACTGGGGCTGAGGCTTTTAAGTGACTTTACCCAACATTTCCCAGCTAAAACAGAGAGCCAGCACAGATTGTTCTAACTCCCAATGCCATGCTTTGCCAGGGGGGCACACGTCCTGGGGGTTATGGCATATTAACAAGTCGAGTGATAAGACCTGAGTCCTACATCCACCTTGACGTTAACTTCCACTGGACCACTACACTTACGACTTCCAGAGCCCTCGTCTGCAAGTCCAAAGCTTTAAGTTAGTGGTTTTTAAACATTAAGAGTCATGGGTTGTTCTGAAATTCTAGCGAAAGCTATGAAACTGACCCCTGGGGTGGGGGATCTTATCCACTCAACCTGTGATGTCAAAGCGTCCCCTGCTCATCGGGAGCTCTCTCTCTGTGCAGGTGCCGCCATGGAGCAGGGCTCCCTGGTCTGGGTTAGCTCTAAGCCATTCTCAGACTGAACATCTCAGGTCCCAGGCAGTATATTTCAGCTAAGGGGAAAGTTCTTGTATCTTAACTTGACTCTTCACTCTTAAGAAAACGGACTATTAAATAAAAAAGAAGTAATGCAGAACCAAAGTACTTAAAACACATGCAGAAATGTATAACTGATGTTTCTGCATGCATTATTAATTTAAAGTCACAATTTTTTCAGGTTTGTTTCCTCAATCTGTAATTCCTACAACATAGCTAAAGAAAAGACTAGAATAAGGCCTTATGAAAGAATTTATAAAAACAGACATGAGAAATTGAAGATAGATTTGTAATATTATAAAAGGTGATTTTCCTTTCCATCTTTCTGAATAGCATCCTTGATGGAAATGGACCCCAAACCAGGAAAGGAAAACCTCAAAGGTGAGCGTAGCTGGAAAGTTTGTGTGAACTCAGCTTGTGAAACGTGTTCTCCAAAAGCCAGCATCAGCAGGGACGGCCACCATTTTAAGTGAAGGATGACTCAATAAGGGGAAAGATGACATGATTTCGTATTTCAGCTGCTCTACATACTTTCCCCTTTCTGCCCCTCCCCTCAGGGGCTGGGGAGGCCTGTGTTGGGAGCGGGTGCTAGGAGATTAGGGCCCCTGAGGCAGCGCAGAAGGCTTGTCAGCACAGGACTACACAAAGCCAGAGCCTGCTGGGTCGAGCTGAATTTCAAACCCTGGAAAGACCAAGTAATGACAGGGACAAGAGTCAGAGTGGAAGCTGCAGAGCCCAGGGTCCTGAATCAGAAAGGGCCAGAAGAGGAGGGAAAGAAGGACAGGGACAGCAATGAGAGGCCGCGGGGCTCTCTGTGGACAGGCCAGAGGAGATCTGAAGCTGCTTCTGAAGATCTCGGGATGCCTGGTGGGGACGAGATTAGACTTGTCAAAAATATTGAACAACCGAGCTTGGACAGTGGGGGCACGTCAGTCAGATCTCCTTCATCAGGTCATCCTGGCGCCATACGCTGGATCTCAGGTCACCTTCCCCAGTGGCCTGATGTGGAATACCTTGCACATTTTTTGCAACATCACATTTTCAACCAAGAAGGTGCAAACCAGGTGGTTTGCCCCCAAACCCTCAGCAACTAGATGCTTTTGGACTTCCAGTTAACCCACAAGGATCCGTGAGGCCTTGAGTATAATTACATTGCAAATTCCCTATCAGCTTTTATGGATAAATTCTCACACAGAAACATTATACAATGATCAGTCACATACAGTGCAATGGGATGATTAATACATTTGATTTATCTTTTAACTTCTGATTTATCCGCACTTCTAAAGCTTCCCCTTAATCTAAGTCCTGTAGCATCTTTACACGTTTTTCTACCAAACTCCACATCTAAATAGTGGTGTGTTTCCCAGAGAGTTACCCTGTAGCAGATCTTGGTCCACAACCAAAAAAGAAGAGAAATCTTAGATTGCGTAGAAGGTAAGGTGAAAATAAGCTCTATCTTTAAATATGGAAAAGAAATAATCATAGGGAATATTTCCCAAGACATTTTAATACTTCAGACATAGGTTTAACTGAATGCAATTGTCCTTTTTGTAGTACAAAAGCAGCTGAGCATCGCCAGTTTCCTACAGTTGGTAGAACAGAGGTGGCCGAGGAGACACCATGCCACCTGAGGGCCGGCCATGGCTTCTGCCACTGTTTCAAAACGATGAGTTCCAGCCTCAATGGATGGGCCCAGATTTCCATAATGAGAATATTTCAACACAAATTGCAGCGCCTTTCTTAATTCCCCAGTGAGAATCTGAACCCCTGTAGAGACAGACATCACTGAGGCCGCTCCTTCCCTTATATAATTCTCTTCATTCTTAGCTTGAGGTACCCCTGAGATGGCAAAGTCTGGGACCACATCTGGGACTGGGTGAGAGTGAGACATGGGGCAACACTCTGATGGTGCTGGGTCTCCCTTACCTCTTGGCTATTTCCTTTGCAGTGAATCAATAGTTCTTTGGCATCTCCCATAATTCCAAGAGCCTGCTTGAGATGCGGTGTCACGGGTGGGGAGGGAAGTCCCAGCAGAACGGGCACCCACTGAAGGGCTAGCACTGCACCAGTGGTCTCACAAATGTGCTCCCATCCAACCCTCATGAGCCATGAGCGCCAGGAATCTCTGCTCCCATTGCATTAATAAGGACATGGAGGCCTGAGAAAGCTAAGTAACATCCTCAGGGTCGTAAGGCTCATAAAGGTAGAACTGGGATTAGGATGCAGTCATATCTGATATTAAAGCCCCGGATATTTCCCATCCCCCTCTGTCTCCCTTCAGCCACAAGCACCTGCACCATTATCCGTCCCTGGTTTATTAACTCAGAGCAATCTGACCCATTTGGTGCACGCATCTTATTATGTTTGAAATTCATTGAATAAGGTTTGTGGTCCTTTAATAAACAGTAAATGCATAAAATTAGGGCTTTTTCTTATTTATAGAGTTGAGATATTTTCATCATTTACACCAGAGTGTTGCTGACTGTTTATGAACTGTTACACAAGTAGCTTAACTTGGATTGGAAAAAGCCAATACAGATACTAGAAGGATTCCTTTCTAGGATATGCTCGTGTTTGTGACAGACAACAAACAAGCAATCTAAGTGCATGCTGTTAGGTCTGTTTCACTGTCGAATACTCTAACATTCACTTAATAAATGTTCATTACTTTACTACGTTCTGGACAGACAACTGGCAAATTTGCATATTTTAGCAATCTTAATTTAATCATTTTCATTTCATTTATTGCATTTAAGCCCCTCAAATTCTGCGACATATGCACCCCAATTTCACAGATGGAAAAGTCGAGGCTCACTGAGATTACATAACTTGGCCAAGATCGTGCAGCGAGGATGTGACTAAGCCAGGACCCACGCCCTGGTCTGTCCAGCTGCTCCAACTAGATTGGCTGTATAAAGAGATTTTTAAAAGCAGTCCAAGACAACCGTTTTCCCTTCGTCTTTTCTATACCCATCCTCTACATCTGATTATTAATTGCAGTATCCTAGAGTCACAAAGTTTTATGCTGAAGTCACCAATTCAGTTTGATTGTTTTATTGGTGCCAGGGAGAGAAAGGTTCTCATCTCTCCCACCTGTCATAAAACTCTTGCTTAAAAACCGCTTGGTGGAGACATCATGCTCCAACACAGAGATAAAAGGAAGATTTAAAATGCAGGATGAGAACCCGTCCTAGAGGCTAATCGCATGAGGAGGAGCCTGGCTTCTGGGGTGATCAGCCATGTATTATCTCTCTCATTTGTTTATCGTCAGGGACATCGTTAGGAAGATTAAAAACCAGTGTCTACAAATAGTCCTGAAATTTTTGTCTTCCATTAGTGACTTATTATTATTGTTACTCAAGACCTCCTTTTTTCCAGCAAAGACAATGATTTCTTAGTCCACATCAGGGTGCAATCCATAGAGAATTCATCAGGACTAAGGAAATATTAAATGCTATTTCCAACTACCGCATCCTATTGTCAGGGGCCATCTTTGATAATAATGGCCTTAATTTATAGAAATATAAATAATACAACAGTGACACCAAGAATCTATGATCATATAAATCTGTCACAGATCAGTACAAATGAACACAGTTAAATGAAACTCAACTATAAATATATCCATGCCTCAGCCTGTGACGGAAAAAAGTTTACAAAAAAAAGAAGGAAGAGCAAGAACCACAATTGCAATAAAAATGGAAGCGTTTTTAGTCAACAGAGGGCTTTCACCTTGAAATATGAGCCATTTTTGCATTTTATTCTTTGGAAATCTTAAAATATATTGAATGTGTTTTTTTTAAAGGAAACAGATGCCATGCATCTTATAGTCTCAGACAGTCCCCAAGAATGCTAGTGTATGCAACCCTTTATAACTTAAGTAGCAATAACATTTTATATTATATTTCGTGGTGCTCATTGGAGTCACAAGATTTATGATCTTATAAATAGCCTAGTACAGCGGTGTTGCTGGCTTGGGTGGGTAATGTTATTTTTCTTTCCTTTTAAGAAATACATGCATTTTCTGTTTGAAATTAATGAAATCCATTTCCAGGAGTGTTCTCTTTATAGAGGAAAAGTATCTGCCTGCAGCAGCTGCACAAAGACATCTTCTTAATTCTTTTCTCTTCTTAGATTTCATTTTATTGATTACTCCAGGAAAATGCCTAAATTGCTTTATACAGCAGAAGGGAGAGCAAAATATAAAACTTTATAATACAGAAGATAAGCTGGATTGATCCCTTCAAATATTCATATCAAACATGGCTTACTAGAAACACCTTCAATCTAAACAAACAGGCTCAAGAAAAAAAGAAAATATGCAGAAAGATTATTGTTGTTCTGGGGGCGAGACATGTCCTTTTCATTGTGGAATATGCTCATACAACGAGCTGGAAGAGGAAAGCATATCCACAAAGTTTGAAATGTTGCCTTGCAGATTTGTAATGTTGAAATTTTTTATTTGACATCCATGACAGAAGTACAAGATTTTACAAATTCAGTTCTGATTTTATCAGGATGGAAGTGAAGATCCTGGAGCTAGAGGTGATAATATCCCCAGACACATCACAGCCAGTAACTTCCTGATGAATCAGGCCATTATGGAGAATTATTCAGAGCTCTTCCATCAAACTCCATCTTTAATTGGTAAGCAGGACATAATTTTATTAATGTTGTATGTGATTGCAGGAGGCTTGTTTGGGGGCTTTAAATCTATTTAAAGAAATGTCAATATATTAGAATCCCAAATCATGGTAAGCGATTCCTAAGTTGCTACCAGTGGAATTAATACAAATCTGCGCCCTCACGCAGTTGCTACACAGGATCTAAGTCAAGGCCACGGCTAGGGTCTGTTTAGGGAAAGGAGCCCCTTCCTCAGGGCAACTAAGCCCCAGAGCCCCGACCTGCCATTCTGTCTCCTTTGCCATGAACACTCTGGCTCAGAGCAACAAAATGCATCAGTTGCAGCCTGCACTAGCGGCTGCCCCACAAAACCGTAGAATCGATTTCCTTTCTCACCATCCTGCTCTCTTCTTGGCCGCTGCCACTGCATTGGGAACGTGGGCAGTGCATGCTCCCCGTGCCTTTATTCATCACCATTCGCTTTCCGAATCCTGTCATTCTTCTAGAAGTGATCCTTCTCACACATTGACTGTCTCTTCACCTCACACCCCTGTTTCTGGCTTTCACTCAGCATCTACTAGTTGGCTCAGGGGAGTGGCTCTTCCTGCCACCTCTCAGTCTCCTCCTCTGTGTTATGATAGCTGGCCAGGAGGGGACAGGTGTTATGGCTGATGAGACCTAACATAGTGACGGAAGCTCTAGACTTAGCCTGGCTTCCTACTCCAGCTCCAGAACTTACCTGTTATTGAACGTTAGCCACTGGCTCAAATGTCTTGCTTCTTGGTCCCCTCATCTCTAAACTGTGTGTGCCGGATGTCCTCCACCTGTCCCTCTGTGCCGTTACGTGTCCACTCTGCTGTCCTTCCCAGGCCATCCATGTCCCTGACTCTTGGTAGGACTTGGCAGATAAAAGAAAGAGGAGAGGAATGCCTGGGGTTTGTTTTCCTGGCTCCTCACTGTGAAGTTCCTTTGGGCTAGATGCCTCCCTCCACAGAGAGCCCCTGTGAGACTCAGGGCAGCCAGCGTGGTAGGACTTTCTCTCCCTGCCAAGTCCAGTCATCTGTCCCCAGCCTCCCCTGCCAGGGTGGTGGCAGCTTGGCTGCTTCTAGTCCTGCAAATTTACCCCCAACAAAAGACGTCAGATTGGTCCCCTAGTAAATAAGCACTCCTAATTTAAGCCTGCCTTTGTTTCCTCCTGGGACCCTGACTCACAAGAACTGTCTCATAGTTTTTGTGTTCTATTTGTTTGTTTTTGTTTTGTTTGGTTATGTGTATGTGTGTGTGTGTGCGTGAAATAAGGTAATGTAATGTATGCAAAATCCTGAGCATGGTGGCTGGCATATTACTGTAATATGTGCTTAATACAGGTTCAAAAGTAGAATTGGTTGCTGGAGGAGCCAGAGCACTCATAGCCAGAGCTGGACATCTCCTGAAAGGCCTCTTGCTGCTGCCATCTCCACAGACTCCTGAAATCTGTGTGGTCAGCAGAACAGCGCCCCCCCACAGGTGCCCACATCCTAATCGCCAGGACTTGTGATTCTGCTACATAGCACGGCAAAGCAGCATTATGGCTGCCGATGGAATCGAGGGTGCTAATCAGCTGACCTCAAAACAGGAGGACCTATCCTGGGTTACCCAGATGAGCCCATGGTGATCACGAGGGTCTTAAAAGTGGAAAAGGGAGGCAGGAGAGAGGAGTAGAGGGAAAGGGGACCACTGAAGAAAGGCACAGAGAGGCAAGGTTGTTGGGTTTGAAGGTGGAGGAAGAGACCCACAGATAAGAAATGAAGGGACCAGGAGCAGCTGCAAAAGGCAAGGAAATGGGTGCTCCGGCAGCAAACACAGCCCCACCAACCTGTTAAGGTTAGCCCGGTGAGAGCTGTGCCACATTTCTACCCTACAGAATCCTACCCAACAGGTAAGATAATAAATTTGAGTTGCTTAAGGTGCTAAATTTGTGGTAATTTGTTACAGTAGCAGAAGGTTATATTTATATATATGTATGTACATGAAGTGGAAGAAACTACCCATTCACACTTCAGCTCCTGAAAAACTTTACTTAATCTGAACCTGGGACCATCTATGCTGAATTTGAGGTTCATATGAATTTGAGTTTGTGCCAGATGATTGCTAAGGAGTTAGAGTAAACACAAGTAGTGATGACATTTTCTGGAATATTCTTGCCCTCTTTCAAAGACTTTCAGAGTATTGATCTCATTAGGACATGCTGGAAGAAGCAAACCCTTGTTCCTGTGTTTCCCTTTGGTAGCTTTTTCTATCCTATAATAAAAGGACCACCGTGACAGTCCTGGCAGGGCAATTCCTGGTCTAATATTCAGGGTTGCACTCAGCCTCTGTCGTCTAGTTACAAATCCATGCACAAAGCTATATAATTCATCTCAGTCCTAACTCTGTTTGTTGTTAGTGCTGTCAAATGGATTCCAATTCTTAGCGACCCTGTTTACAGCAGAGTGGAACCCTGCCCGGTCTCTCTGTGCCATCCTCTCACCTTCCGGTGCTCTATCAGACAGTGCTCTGCTGCTGTTCACAGGATTTTCATGGCCAATTTTTTGGAAATGGGTGCCAGGTCCTTCTTCCTAGTCTGTCTTAGTCTGGAGGTTCCACTGAAACCTGTCCCATGGGGAGACCCTGCTGGTATTTGAAATCCCAGTGTCATAGCTTTTAGCATCACAGTAACATGCAGCCACTACAGTGTGACAACTAACAGACGGGTGGTATGGTTCCTTGACTGGAAATAAACCCAGGCTGAATCTTTACCACAGGACCACCAGGGCTGGTTCCTCACCCTGTGCATTTTCCAAATTTTATACGGTCTCTCCTGCCCAGGCTTTGCAGTGCACTAGGCAAGTTGGATGCTTAGCATGTTTAATTTGGCTCAGAAATCCATCAGTCTCAAGGATGGTCCCTTCCCCCTGCGTTCTTCTTTAAGCCCCCTCAAATCTGTCATCAGATTTTGTGATACTGAGGCACCCCATCTAGATGTGTCACACCAGCAGCATTAAGGAAAAACTGTACTGAAGACACAACTTTTTCTTTTTTTTTTAAAGATTTTATTTTTTCCTTTTTCTCCCCAAAGCCCCCCCGGTACATAGTTGCGTATTCTTCGTTGTGGGTTCTTCTAGTTGTGGCATGTGGGACGCTGCCTCAGCGTGGTCTGATGAGCAGTGCCATGTCCGCGCCCAGGATTCGAACCAACGAAACACTGGGCCGCCTGCAGCGGAGCGCGTGAACCTAACCAGTAGGCCACGGGGCCAGCCCCACAACTTTTTCTTTTTAATGAAGAAATGACAGCTCTATGTGTGTGTGTGTTGTGTGTACACACACACACATGAACTACATGTCCTGCTAGGCTTTTAGAGATCATCCAACTCTACAGCTCTCTTCCTTTCATTCATTCATTCATTCATTCATTCACCCATGTATTTGAAAGCCAGCCTTGGGTCAGGCAGGGTTCCAAGATACAACAGTGAATAAGACAACCATGGGTTCTGTGTTGACAGATCTCATATTTCTATAGGAGAACAGGCAATTAGCTAATACAAAAATAACTCAAGGAGATAATTTCTTATGTTGACAAATAAAGAAATGAAAGCATAACAAATTGAGGTGGGGGATGGATGGCATTAGAAAGAGTGGGCAAGAGAACCTTCTTGGCAATGGATACTTTCGATCCGAGAACTGAAAGAAAAAGTAGAGACAGAGCCTGTTGGGTCAGGAGAACATCTTCTCTAAAGACCAGAGTGCAACAAACCTGCTCTATAGAGGGCTCACGAGCCTGTGCAGGAGGCAGGAGGGAGGTGGAGGGTGACCCGGAAGGCAGAGGACAGAGAGTCCGCGGACTGTGGTGAGACATTTGATTTTCATTCTGCTGCAATGGAAGCCACTGGCGGGGTTGGATGGAAGAGTGTCATACACTTCTTTGCATTTAAAAATTTACGGTCCAGAGGGTTGGGAGTGAGCAAGAGTGTAAACAGAGTGAAAATTAGGACACCAGCCACTATGCCATTGCAGTCACCAGACAGGAGATGATAGTGGCTTTGACTAGAATGCTAGCAGGAGAGGTGGAGATAAAGTTTTAACGTGGGATTCATTTTGATGGTGGAACTTGCAGAACTTGGTTTTGGACTGGAGATGATGGTGAAAAAAGAGAAACTCCAAGAGTAATTGGCAAGTATGGGGCCAGAGACACTGGCTGCATGGTGACCTCAGAGACCCTAGGGGAAGTCGAGTTATCAAGAATGCAGCTGGAATAGGAGCCTGGAGCTCAAGGGTGAGACCTAGAGATACAAATGTGGGAGTCACCAGTACAGGGCTCCCTTCAATCCATTTAAGGTTGCAGACCTGGATGAGGTCACCCAAAAGAAAGGATAGAGAGGGAGCTCCAGTGCCGAGCTGAGTGACTCCATCCTTGAGGAATGTGGGAAGGGGGATGAAACAGCAAAGGAAGTCGAAAAGAGCTTCCAGAAAAGGAACAAGACAAAAGTCTGGATGCTATGAAAAAATTAGGGCCTGGAGATAAAGAAAATGACATAATCAAAGTGGTATAGCTAAATTTTGAAGGATCCAGGGGTCTTGCATTCAGCTGTGGAGTTTTGTCCACCATAATATGAATAGCATTCTGATTTGGGATCCTTCTTAGTTTAAGTTCTTTTCAGAATCTTCTTTTAAAAGGATTTTATCCTGCTAACTGAATAATAGTGTTGGAGTCTTTCATTGTCTGTGAACGAGTTTGGTTTTATCTATGAAAGAAAGAAACAAGTTATCATTCTAAGTTCTGGAGCCCTGCTGGAGTCACTGTGTCTAGAGTGTAGGGCAGCCCTAAAAGGCCAGGGCCAATCTGGGTGCAGATTTGCAAGACACCCTTATCCTAGCGATGCTGATGAGCATCTTGGGAGGCAGGCAATGAGAAGGACCACACCCTTCTCAGAGGTGCATGTGTTTGTTCAGGACACCGGTAGTTTCCAAGAATCTCCTTCCCCCTGCTCAGTACTTCCTAATATTCCCCCAATTTCAGCCTCCTCCCCACATGCCTCATCAGGATTGCTGTAGGAGGGATTCAGCAACTCCATCTTCATTTAGGAAAGTTAGTTTCTCTGAAATCCTGTCTATATTCTGCTTGTCGGCATTTCAGTTCCTGGATCTTCACGTCCACCCATAACCACAGAAAGCTCCTTGCTTTTCTAGACATCTGAGAAGCTGAGATATGGCAAGAAGCCTTTCTTAGGTTCACTACAGCACTGCATGTGTATATAGCACCCACGTAACATATAAAGGAAAGAAAAATACGTCTCCAGATTACAAAGAATACAAATAATCACCAGGCAGCATGCAGTTCTCTCTGTCTTAATTGAAGTGTAAGTTGTCTATAATAAATGCACAGACTCTGAGCGTATTTCGATCAGTTTGACAAACATACAGCCTCGTAAGCACCCCAAACACCTTTGTGAATGTAACAAATGTAAATGTAAAGGAAGAACATTATATTTAAACAGAAATGCAATTGAGGTGGCACTTTTCAAAAGCTTATATTTTACATTATTCAAGGTAAAAATATTCAGTTCTAAACTTAGCACAGTAACAAAACCTTAACAGTGAGCATTCAATTTTTTGGCTACAAAAATGTGTTTTTTAAACAATTGCAAGGAAAATAAAATCTTCCATAATGTCCAGCCCAGTTTTCTCTGCTCCTGTATTCAAGTTTGGTTCTAGTGAGCTGGCGAATAACAGAATTAAGTTGCATCTTCACCTCCTTTGTGGATAGATGTCCCTCCAGGAAACTGTGAGTGGGTGCAGGGCTGCACCAAGAGGGGACTCAGGTGCTCTGGGGACAACCTGATGTAATACCACTTAGTAACACCCAACTCGCAAAAGTTCTCACTGTGTGCCTGTGTACAGTTCTCAAGTCAACGAGTTCATAGACTGTGGTTTTGTTTCATAAAGCTGGTTAAGTCGGTCTCCATATTGTCTTTAAATACCCTGTTAAAACACATACACACACACACACACACATAATGCTAAGCAGATCATTTTAAATTGGTTGAGTCCAGGTGATACTCAAGGACAATATTCTGATTCCCATCATGAGAAAAAGGAGGAAGAGAAAGAAAGAAAGAGTATGAGGGAAGGATGCTATTGATTCCTATTAGGGGTTTCCAGAAATTTCCATAGTGTGCTTAGAACTAATAATTTGATATAATTAGTATCATAAATATGATATACACTAAGATAAATGATACTTTAAGATAGCATATTATTCCACAGTCTCAGCAGCAAGCACCCAACATAATTCAAACTCACTTAAGCACGAAGAGGAATCTGTCCACTCCCCTACATTAAGTGAGCAGTTTAAGATTGGTGCTGACTTCACAGAGTCCAGGGATTCCAAATCTGGTACAGTGAGAATTCTCTCCGTATCTCTCAGCATTCGTCCTGCACTAGGCTGACATTATTCCCTCATAATGTAGACAGTCTTGCTCCATGTGCAGGGGATGGGGATGCAGGCTTTCGTCACGACAGCCTCATGAATCTAGAATAGAGACAGCCTTTCTCCCAGAGTCTACATAGGAAATTCACCAGATCACCTCCCTGGGGCCTCTACTGGCCCTGTGTTAACCACTTGGGTCAGGAGAGCAGAGCAGAGCAGTGGCCGATCCTGGACTACCATGGAGTGGAGGAGGTCCTGCTCCTCAAAGGAAGAAGGTGCTGTTTCCATAAAAATACGGGAAGAGAGGCTGGGCATTGGAAAGCACCAGCTGTCCACTTCAGACAGCTAGTGAATACATTATCCTGTCAACAAATGCGTGTCCAATTAAAGGACAATTCAGTTTTCTCACTTGCTACCAAATAAATTTTAATAGTGACAATGATTCCAGCTGAGAAATAAATGCCCTTCTCCCAGACCATGAATATGAGAAGACAGTGTCCAATAGAGGCTGTTTCTTGAGTTAATTCGGTTAGATGGAGGCAGAGGGACATCAGAAGATTTGGCTTAAAAAGAACACTGGGGAAATAGTTTATTCTCCTTCAGAATTGATAAACAAAATTTAAGACATTCTATCAGAGGCTTCGCAGTTTTGTTGATTAGTTCACATTGGTATCCAAATGGTAAACCATTATTATAGTTACTACTGCTTAAAATGTACTATAAAATGGGAAAAGAGTTCCAGAATTTTCATGTTCTCATATTATTGTGTTAAAATTGCACATAAACACGTATACATATATACACACAGACATTATAGACATAGATATGTATATGTATATATACACGTGAGCAAAAGAAATCCTAGAGCCACAAATATATCTATTTGTTTTTATTTGTTCTGGGAGCTCAGACAAGAGCAAAGCAATCAAACAGCCAGGGTCTGGCATTGACATGTAAATGAGTCCACGACGGAACTGCCCTGGCTCTGTCGCTGATCCACATGTCAGTACCTGACTGTTCTGTAATTTATGTACATAGAGAAATCAGCAAGGGAATAGGCACAGTTCTTATCACCCCTGAACACATGTTAAAAATTTACTCTCTGAAATGGGTATGATCAAATACAACTTAGTCATATGGGCTCGTGTACTTTACAAGTTTATTCACATGCAAACTATATTTTGGAGCTATTTATCTTTCCTTTAAAGGAAATCACTGCCATAAAGACACAGTCAGGAGCCTCTGATTTCTGCCCAAAAAGGCCCAGCCATGTATCAGAGAGCAGAATCGACGAAGCCAACACACACACCTGGTGACGTAATGCTCCAGCGCAGGCTTTTCATTACCAAATACCCAAGTATCACTGTTTATTTCCTTCTCAGATGACTGATACTGAAGATCTGTGTTTTCGGGTTCATATATTAGACTGATCATAAGGACAAATTTGGTTCCACGAAGGAGGTCAGGCTCTGCCCATCACAACTCCTCTCTTGGAAAAGTCTGCCACAGGGAGGCTTGGACCACACTCCCTCCCAGGGCTGTGGGGCAGCCCCAAGCTCTCCGTTAAAAGCTTCAGGCAAATGACCTTGGCCCATTGAGGGTGGCTTTCCTTTCCTGTTTTAGTATTACCATCATCTAAAGGCAGCATCTAGCAGAGCTGTGTGGCCTCAGACTTCTTGTGACAAAGTTATAAAGCCTACTTTTCATCAGAATCAGTTTTCAAACATCTGTTAAAACGGGGCAGGCTAAGAGAGAACCCATCCTCATGAAATCACTTTTAAAATCTCTTTCTTTAATATAAATATGTCACAAATGAGCAAAGTATAAAAAATGTATAAGTTGTGGAAGTTGGACATGACTCTCTAAATTGAATTTAAGCAAATGCTGATCTTCAATGTCCATGAAATTTCTTTGGAAATATTTTATGATGCTATTCCTCATATATAATTCCCTCTGTTCAGATCATTTTAAAAATTGCAGTAGAAAAGAGGAGCAAGATGCTCTGATGAGAAAACAACTTTTCAAGCAGAAGCCAGAGACCTGGGTTCTTGTCTGACAGGCTCTCTGTACTGACTCAGGAGAGCCCCTTTCGTTGACTTCTCTTGGCCACAATTTGCATATCTGCAAGATTAGAGCATTTAGGGTATTTTTTAAATGTTTATATATCATATAATGCTAACTGATTATTGTTTTCATTTAGGGAAACCAAAATGGCACATAGGTACCCACAATGAGGAATGCAAAGCGGTAGGGTCGTAAGGCCCTTGAAGTACAAGGAAGGTTTCTGCCTTCCTTCTCTCACTATAGCTCATTGAAGTTCTGACTGTACTCTTACAAAAATTAAGCAAAACAAAAGACACAAAGAAAGTTAGATGTGCTATCAATTGAAAGCATTGCAGGAGTTATAATATGTAAAAGTAGATGAGGAGCGTGGTAGAGAATTTCACTACAAACAAGTTCCCAGGCGGTGCTGGCGATCCAGGGCCGACACTTTGAGGATCACCGCTATTGTGCAGATCTAATTCTAACATGAATTTAAAATCATTAAGAGTCGCTTTGAGGGTCTTCTAATTTTTTCCCTTTTTTGAGAGAGTTCTCTGCAGCTAAAACCTAAGGTTCCTAAAGTCAGGACCTCATTTTTACTGATCAAAAAAATACTCTGCGATTAACAGATCTTTTTCCTAAATACCATAGCAGGCAAGTGCTGTGGAACACTGCAGCCATGACAAGGTTGCACACCCCATCCCCAACCTCCCTCAGGCTGAAGAAAGGCAGCGCGACCCCCTGGGAATATTCCCCGGGCGCTTCCTCCCCGGTACAGCTTCTGGGAGCAACTCTGGGCTGGGGGCTTCCCAAAAGCCACCTCCCATGTGACAAAAGTGCGCAGGAACGTCTCCCTCTTTATCCTTACAAACGCCACTCGAGACACAGGCGGTCGTTGGAAAGCCCTCAGGTGGCTTTCAGACTTGGAATCACAGGTGGTGCTCGTAGCGAAACTGTGTGCAGAGGCTCTCCTCGGCCAGGAGCCAGGAGCTTGCTTCTCACACCCACGTGAAGTTCTGCGTCCCATCCGGGAAGACGGCTCATTCTCCTGACAGCTGCACGGGTGTTACAAGATCAGGAATGAGCGTACACCATACTAATGCTATGTAATTTAACATAAACATCTAGAAACACGCTTTTAGATGCCGCTTACAGGTTCTTTCTTCCTTTCCTGCAACGAAGCATTAAACTTTAAAGGAACACAAGGATGTTAGGAAGCAGCTGGGCAGGAGAGGCGTATGGGCTTCAAAGACACATGGAATTCCCATGAAATAGCTCACTTAATTATTCGTATCGTCCACCTCCCGGCTTCCCCACTCGGGAGAAGCAGGGACTCGACCCTGGGATCTGATCCGGAGACTCAGAGGAGGGAACTGCCTGCCTGATTGCTGGATGATCAGCCCCAGGGGTCCCTCACCTGTAGTGTCCCCCACACAGAGGGTCTTCCCAAGGTCAGCTTCTCCCCTCCTCTTCCATTTTTGTCAGCTGCCACATAGCAGCTCTGCCTTTTGCTACTGACACATCTGTAGAGTCCAAATGTTATTTTTACATACAAGGAAACTGAGGCAAAAAAAGAAAGTTAAGTGGCTTTCCACATGTCAGGAAAGACAAATCAGTGTGAGAACCAGACTCTGAATTCCACATCCCCACATTCCAGGCTGATGGACTGAGAAGGAAGAGAACAAATGTTTAGCTTGGTTTCTTTCCATGTAAGTTACTAGACACACTCTATTCTCCTGACTAGGAAATTATATGAGGCTTTCGGAATCTCGGCACTTTTGACATTTTGGGACAGAAAATTCCTTGGGGTGTGCGTGGAGGGAGGGGCACTGTGCTCTGCAGGATGTTTACCAGGGTCCCGGCCTCTGCTCTGTAGATCCCAGTAGCAGCGCCCTCCCAAAGGAGACGTCTAAAAATGTCTCCAGACTTTTCCAAATGCCCCCTGAGGCGCAAATCACCCAGGTTGAGAGCATGTATGTTATCCTATAGCTAATGCTAAGCTGATAATATTTATCAAGCGTTTTACTTACTGTTTTCAAAAGGATGTATTTGGGTTTTGTGTGTGTGTATGTGTGTGGTGTGTGCGTATGTACGTGGCATGTAGTGTGTGTGTGTGTGTGTGATGTGTGTGTCTGTAAATGATGAAAAGAAGCTTCACGAGATTTTTTTTGGTGAGATCAAAAGGCGTTAGACTTGTGTTTCTGGCCAAGGTGGAGTAAGACTGACTGAATTTACCTTTCTGCCTGAACAACCCAAATACCAGGAAAAATCTCCAGCTCAGCACCTTCAGGCCCTGGCGAAGGGAGCAGTGGGGAGCCCGCCATCACCTCACCCGCTGCCCTGAGGGTGTCCAGGAAGGTGAGTCCAGCTGCCTGCAGAGTTAGGAGAAGGGACATGGGGATGCTCCTCCTCCAGCACCTCAGAACAGGACACCTTGTATGGTCGTGATGGAACCAAAGAGCCCCTTCGGCTTCCTGCACAGCCCGGTGCATAAAGCGATGGTGTGCCCACAGCCTGAATGACACCATCCTACAGACACAAGGAAAAGCCCAGACCCTCGCCTCGAATTGGGAAGCACAAAGCCAACACTTACGGTGTCTGTGAAAGTACAACGATTTCTTGTTTCAGAGAAAATATTTCCTTTCTAGAAAGGCTATTCTTTATTTGTCCACTTTCCCCATGTAACTTTGGGGAAAAGTACTTGCCTTTCTGTTAATAAATATACTTTTCCTTACTGAAAATAGTGGTCCTTTCAATCTGGCTATAATCACTCATAGTCATACTTTTTTTCTGATGTGGAAATTGGTAGCTTTTGCCTTGAATGAGCCCCTGACCACCCCAGGAAAAGGAAAAAGCCCCCAGGCCCACAGAAACAGGGAATGGATTGTGCCACCTCCTTGCCAAAACTCAATTTCCCTTTCTTTTAAAAATAGATGATATGGTAATAATAACACGAATGGTGATCATGATAACATCTTCCTCCCACGTCTACAGTGAGGGATGAAGGAGCCCACGGTGCGTGACGCTCAGCACAGCCTGCCCAGTGTAAATGCTGAGCATGTGGGAACCACAATCAGTGTTAGCATTGTCACTATGACTACTTTTACTCTTGTTATTAAAAGAAAGGGGGTATGGAGAAGCATGAAAAACTAAGTTAGCGACCCAAATCTGTGCTCTACCAGCCATTTAATCATAGACACTCAATTACCACCTCTTGCTATATTTTCCCATATGCAAATGGCAATAATGAAGTTTTTCTCAGAGCTCAGTGAAGCCAGGATCCAAACTCACAGCTGTCGGACCCCAAAACCCTTGCTGCTTCATATCCCATAAAACCCAATTATTCATGAATCTGAACTTGAAAGCCACATGGTAACTTAGAAGGCACAGATATAACATGGCCAACCTGCAGCCATCTCCGGGTAATGGATCACCGGGTCCCAGAGTCCTAGATTTTCCCAGGTGAAACAGCCCAGGATAAACAAGAATTTGTATTTATTCTTGCGTCTTTCCAGAGAGTTGCTACCACTCCCAGAAAATTTCTTCTGAGCAGTGCATGGCTCTCCATCTGTAGCTATGCCATTTACCTAGACATACCTTCCTGTTGCAGGAAATGCAGGAAGGAGCAGACATGACTCAGAGTTCCAATTAAAAAAGGAAATTTGCATTAGGCGGTCTAACTGCCTGTTTCAATTAGAAACAGCAGCTCTCTCCTCCTTCCTTCCTAAGGAGAGAGGAACATTAGGCCCATGAGCTTGCACTTTTGCAAGGGGATGTGTGACTGCTCAGATTCGAACCACTTACTCGGGGGGAGGGTCAGAGATATGGCAACATACAAAGGTCTGAGAAGCGCCCACGTGAAGATGAATGCCTCCTTTCCATGGGGCTCTCTGTCTCTTTAACTCTTCGTCCATTCTCTGCGAGACCCTGGCAGCCCCTCGCAGCTGTGACCTCTCTAAACTGTCAGCCTCAGATTAACTGATACTTCATCAATTTCGCCTGAACTGCATTTGCAACCCGGTCTCAGGAGAACGGCCAAGTGCGTCAAAAGCCACGCATTAGCCTCCCAGAGCCAGGTTGTCTTCAAAACGGTGGGGGCATTTTCTAATATTCTTGCCGGGGCCTGGGCAACAAGCCTGGGGGGACTTTGCCCAGAGGGGAAGAGTAGGAGCCTCTGATTGTTCCTTGTAAATTTTTCATGAGGACATCTGCCCACACTCCATCCTCCTGAGCCACCCTGTGCCTCTCTCTCTCTGCATTCAGGGCTCCTGACAGGGCATGAAAACGAGAAGGATTGAGCTCAGACCCCATTAGCCAGGAGGTGACTGCTAGGGCTGCGCGGTTGCAGGCTGCGAGAGGGGCTGGGTCTGCTGGGGAAGGGTCTTTAAACAAAGGACCAGCCAGAGATGGATGACTCCCAGGTGAATCTACAGATCGAGGCCACACCGTGGGCAGGTGGCCCCGGCCACACAGATGGTCATGGCTGATAACGCCAGCCTGGGCTAGAGAAGGCTGTGGGTTCTGCATATCCCACTCACCAGGGCCAGAGGAACTGGGGTGCCTGGCCCCACGGTCCCAGCCCTACCCCCCTTCCATTTTATTCCAGGGGAGACCTCCAGTATGGAGCGGAGCAGAAAGCTTTCTGGGCTTCCGTATCCATACCGCCCACGTCAAGGCCAAGAATTAAAGTGTAGAAATGGGGAGGGAACCACTTCCTTATCTAAATAATAAAATATAATCATTCCTTTGGAAATACTAGCAGTTTACAAGCTCTAAAATCCTCTCTCTTCCCATACAGTTCAAATCAAGAGCCAGCATCTCGTTCTCATTAATGCATCGAATCATGCCGATGTCCTTTTTGTGCTCCCTTTGAAGTGACATGTGCTTCAATTTATTTTTAATCTTCTAAGTGATGTCGTAAGGACAGCCGCCCCTCTGACATACGAAGTTGCGGTTCCTCGGCGCTGTCGAGCGGGGATGCTGGCTCCACCCGCACCGCGCCCGGGAGCTCAACCCAGAGCCCACGGCCAGAAATCGACCTCCGGCGGGGCGGACGCCTCAGAAGGAGAATTCCACAGAAGCAGGAGATTCATCAAGAAACTCACCGAGCACACCTTAGAAACGCCACCTTTTGTGCTCAGCTCGCCTGGTCCTTGGGGGGGGGGGGGGGGGGGGGAGCCCCTGGCGGCCCTCCATGGAGCAACAGTGCCCCCCAGTGGTCGCTCCCCGCGACTCCCTGTCTTCACTCCCGTCCTAGGCGTCCAGGGAGACGATTGAGGGTAAATGAGTTAGTATGAACTACTCGCCCTAAATATCACATCTTGAAATAGCTATCCACATGGAAGAAGCCTGGTACTGATTCAAAGCCATCTTGACGGGAAAATCCGAGAATGCCCATAAAAGGCAGCGCACACAGAACCGAGGGGTTTCGTTGTTTTGTTTTGCTTTTTTCCCCCCAAATAGCTACACAGTTGATTACAAATTCCAGGGGGAAATAAAATTAAATACATTTACTTAATTGCTTAATTAATTTGTGGGTATATACCACAATCCAGTTCAAAGATCTAGACAACTGGAACTTCGTTGTGGGGGGGGGGGGGTTACCTCCCCCCCCCCCAAACATTTAAAAGGGGCGGACATACCAGGGAATTTGGAGTCAGACGATACTGGTAAAAATCTTGCCCTGCCATGGACCATATGTGGTTGATGACTTTGGGCTAATCACCCAGCTGTTGGTGGTTTGGTTTTCTCATCTGTGAAATGGATCATCTGTGAAGTAAAATTTGTGGAGACGGTCCTTCTAAAGAGGGAAGTCAATACAAATGGGAGTTACTGTTAGGATTAAGCTTCCTTGTAAGTCCCCGCCCACATTCCTGACGCCGTTCTTCATGCTCTGCGTCTCCTTGGTGGTTCTCCTGTCTCTGCTCACAGAGCTGAAAGTCTAATCCAGACCCGGGTGTCCTGCTCCGCAGCATCTCCCCAGGATGCATCACCGGTCTGTGATTCGCACTTGTTTTCTGTGATCCGTGTTGTGGGGTTGCGTCTCCTCGTGCATCGTCCTTGTGTACTGTCCCCTCAGTTCCTAGCCACACAGCGGATGCCTAAAAATCCTGACTGCTGAACGGGTCGGTTCTCAAATTAGGCATGCCCGAATTTTGAGGCGAAAAGTACAATGGCAAAACCTTTGACTCCAGCATCTGACTGCATCTCTGGCCCTTCTCTCTGCATCAATGAGTGATCACAACTTCTGTGAATCGTATTGTTTGTTTGTTTTCATTTTTAAAATAAAAGTGTGCACTGGGAAAAAGTTTATAGTATTTTTTTCTAGAAGTTTTCAACTTAGTACCTACTGAAGCCTTTAAAAATCTCCCAAAATGAGTTATTTCAGAAAAAGTTGTTTGGTAAGCGCTGGAAAATACTAGATTAAACCATGTAAAGCTGCTACTTTTATGGGATAAAATCATCAAATATGAGAAATTTCATAGTATAAAAGCTAAGATTTCTCTTTCCAAAGACTCGAATCATACTAATTGAGTGTCTGCACCATGCCGGGCGTTTGGTACAGACAACTGAGCCTACCGCGTTGCCAGGTGTCCACCTTCTGCATTACCAGGATTGAAAACGGTAACCCGGCAGCAAACTGAGGCTTCTGTCATTGTACCACCACGTCGTAAGGAATGTTTCCGAGCCTGAGGGAAACCACCGATGTGAGAGAGGACAGAGGAGTGTGTCAATGGTTTACTATAATAAGAGCTTGCACAATAATTGCTACCATTTCTTGAGCACTTACTATTTGCCAGGCACACATGAAACCATTTTAGTTTTGAAATGTATTGAGAATAAAAAGGTAAAAATTATAAGGAAAGTCTTAACAAATGCTGGAGGTCAGAATTCGAGGCTGTGTAAATATTATTTTCTCCTCTAAATACACAGAGGAGTGTTTTCTTGAAAGCACATCCAGCAGAGAGCTAACACTTCATAATCATCTTAGAGGAGTTGGTATATGCTAAACATTGGGGTCGTTAGTAGTCAAAACGTCTGATGTCCTTAAGTGTTTTTAAGTGTTTTCCCTCTTCACTGGCCTTTTGTCCCGTCAGTGCCCCTCTGAAATGGTTAGGGCGCATTGCAATAGCTCTTATTTCTTATCTAGAACAGCATTGTCCAATTTTGTTTGCTCTTGTCATTCATGTATTTAGTAAAACAATCTGAGAACATAAAAAATATCTATGCTGGGGCCGGCTCCATGGGCTAGTGGCTAATTTTGGCATGCTCCGCCTTGGCAGCCAGGGTTTGCAGGTTCGGATCCCCAGTGTGGACCTGCACAATCCCGGGTGTGGACCTGCACCACTGGTCAGCCATGCTGTGGCGGCAACCCACATATAAAGTGGAGGAAGGTTGGCACAGATGTTAGCTCAGGGCTAATCTTCCTCAAGCAAAAGAAAGAGGAAGATTGGGAACAGATGTTAGCTCAGGGCTAATCTTCCTCAGGGGGAAAAAAATCTATGCAGATTTATCTACTCATTCATTATATACATGTACTACTGAAGAAGATGTTACATTATCAAACAAGGGAAAAAATAAACACCTTAAAGAATGACACGAGAGGAAATAAATATTTTAAACTAATATTTAATTTTTATTTATAAATAAAAACTTTTGTGCTATCGTAAGAAATATTTTATTACTAATAATATTTTAGTGAAAGAAGTATGCTTAAATATGATTTGTTATTTTTATGTTGGTTTGACGCTTTGTGATACGATAAAATTAAAGTTCTAAGTTCAGTATTTTTTTTATGTTAAAGCACTGTCATTGGTGAAAACTATATTTGATGAAAGTTCATAAATCCAAATAGAAGTGGATTGTCTGCTATGCTCTTTAAATTTGGGTACCACATTTCAATCCCATTCAGGAAGTATATGAAGATTTGTGGTGGTGGTTGTTAAAATTCAGCTACTAAATTTCCTTTTTCCTCAATGTTAGTGGATTGTTTTTATCAAGCTGATTTTAAAATCTTGGCACTTTTATAATTTTATCCAAGGGTTCAAAACACTCTACCTAATTTTAGAAAATTGAGAACAAAAATATCCTTTAAGTTTGTATCCTGTACAGATTGGAGAGTGTGTCCTTCTTGACATATATTTTGATAATAAAATCCCTTCAGGGTAGAATTGCTTCAAGATATCAAATTCCAAATGCCTCTCTCTCCTTCCTTTGAGAGAAGTGGAAATTTCTTTCAAAAAGCAGATACTTTCTCATTCATTGTTTAAAAATCGCCTATGAGTTGAAGTATATACTTAAGATTCCATATTTAGTTATTTATTTTCAGTTTACTCATTAAAAGTGTAACTGGTTGTCAGTCTTGGATGATACCTAGCGCTCACCGTCTAATTCCCCAGAGTGTTACCTGCATTGAACAAATAATTTGCATTACTCATTTTTAAGTTTGACAACTCTTTTAAGCACTTTGCAATGTAATAAACTGCAAACGTATGTGTGCCTCAAGAGATTTTCATATTTATTACCCATGTCTTTGAAAAGGATAAAAAGTATTGCAACATTTTACAGGGTACCTTACTAGGAATAATGCTGTGAATGAATGATAGGTGTGAAAATCCTTTTTCTTTTCTTTTCTTCTCTCTCTCTCTTTTTTTTTTTTTGGTGAGGAAGATTGGCCCTGAGCTAACATCCATTGCCAATCTTCCTATTTTTGCTGAGAAAGATTGTCCCTGAGCGAACATCTGTGCCAGTCTTCTTCTATTTTGGATGTGGGATGCCACCACAGCATGGCTTGATGATGGGTGTGCAGGTCTGTGCCTGTGATCCAAACCTGCAAACCCTGGACCGCCAAAGTGGCACAGAGCACATGAACTTAATCACCACGCCACTATGCTGGCCTAGAAACTCCTTTTTTGTTGTTGTTGTTAAGTAGGGAAAGCATCACTGATTACCCTTGCATAATTTTTTTCTACAAAATACTGTTTTGTTAGCTGCCTCATTCGCTGTTTAGAACACAGCTTCTCTAATACATCTTTTCTTCAGTAGATCAGAAAGAAGTTGTTCATTGTGTATTTCATTATTGGAACTGAACTTAGCACGTACTAGAAGGTTGGACATGTTAGATACATCTGTACTTTTACCCAACTGTATAGCAAAGCTCCCAGACTGAATAATTTATTCACAAATTGGTTTCTTCCATTCTTCCATAGCATTTTTATTCATCTTCCAAAAAGGTTTGAAATTAAAGGGTACAATTTAGCATATGCCACATTGTTTTCTCCATGTTGTCTCAGCCATTTTTACCAAAGTAGGAAGAAAAAACATTTTATTAATTGATTTGGCCTTTTGTCTTTTTCCACTAAAAAAGAAAACTCAAAAGAGACTTCTAAAGAATTATCATCGAGTTTAGCAGAATTTTGCAAAGTAGAGGATTAAATTCTGTCAAACTTTCAGCACTGCCCAAAGATTTGGAAACGCTTGTCTTCATGTCAGGATTCTTCATTTGCAACACCTTGCTGATTGCGATGGATTTGCACTTTCATTAGTTAATACCCCGAGGCCTTCACTCTCTACACACAGAAAGGGAGGTTCGGACTTAATAACAGTGGATGTAAATCTATATTTAAAATATTTTTTCATAATGTTGAAATTTGTGTTTGTTATTGTCAGATTTTATTAAATTGTCATCATTTTTATCTGGTCATGACGGACAAAGAGCTCGCATGGAGAGCAGGACAAAACACAGCTCTGTTGTTTCCTTCTGGTTCACCTGTCCTTGCAATGTTAGTATTCACCTCAATCTATGGCGTGGCAGGAACACTTTTAAGCTATTTTTCCACTTTGGAGGGCTAGCAAAGTTAAAACTAGATGAAATAATCTATAAACGCACCTGAGCAGAGACGAGTAAACTGCACTGAGAATGTAGGAGGTCGCGTGGCCCTGCCCTGGACCCGCTGCCCCAGGAACCTCCCGCCCTTCCTCGGGAAGGCTGTCTTATGCCCATGAGAGAAAGAGCACCGGGTCCCAGGGCGGGGCCGTCAGTCCTGAACTAACACAGGTTTTGACACACACGTTTGTTTCAACGAGGTTTATATATTAGGGGACAGTTTGAGAATAATGCAAATGTTGTGTTTGCATATGTGTGATTTCATTGGCAAGCGTCACTAGGGATGCAGAAAAGACTGCACCCAGCTGATCTGAAGCAAGGAACACACACGTGCACACACACCCCCCCTTCATCTCTCAACTACCACAGATCACTGAGTGTGTAATGAGCCACACCCACCACGTCCGGTGTTAGAACTTTCCCTGCCATTCCAGATCTCCCCCTTCCTCCACTTCACCGAGGCTCACAACCTGAACCCTCAACACCCAAGTCCTCAAGCAAACCACAGGTCTGTCTCAAGGTTAAGTGCCGTATTTACGGTAGTTTTGATGCGTCATTTAATGTGTGTGAAACCGTATGATTGCTTGTATGAGGCTCTTGTTCTCTTTCTATGCCACTGGCAAAGATTTCAAGTATTGTGCCCCCTGATCCATTTTCCCCATAACCGATTAATCGATGGCCCGATGTTGCACAGTGTGGTGATTCTTAAGAACACTTGCACCTGTTATAGCCGACCTGACTGTGCAGCTGAGCCTCCTTCTTTCCTGCCTCTTCCGTCACTTGCAGCCCAAAGCGTCCCTAACTTATTCAGGCACCTAACGTAGGCGTGAGAAGCTGGGGAAGCTCATTGGAGAAAGTGGCATACAAGCTGCAAGCAGAAGGACGGGTGGGAAGAGGGATCCAGAAACTCCATTAATGTCCTCATCGGGTGCTTTACATGCATAATTTCAATTGATCCTCAGGACAGTCCCATCAACTAGACATTAGTTTCCTCACTTTAGACATAGGAAGTGGAGACCCTGAGTTATCAGGACTTTACTGAAGGTCGTGCAGCTTTGCAACTAACTCTTGGACACCGACGCCCACAATCTTTCCATCATGCTTGGCTGCCACAGCTCCCCGTGGAGTGCCCCGGTCCTGGTCCTCATCCACCAGGTGTCCGAATAAGAATCCGGGATCCTCACTCCTCGGAGAGAAGCACATTGAGAGACCAGTGAGCTGTCACCTCCTTTAGGGAGAGAGAGACTCACCAGCGAAGTGGACAGAGGTGGCGAGATGAAGACCGTGGAGCCATCAGGTCCGCCCCCGGTCTCCTCCCTGCTATGGTGGGTCGTGGCTCTAAGGAGCACATTCTCCCTGAAGCTTGTGAAGGGCAGCTCCCAGCATGGTTACTCCGTGTTTCATTGATAGCAGCCCCTGGTGCCAGCTCTTCCTTCCGTGACTGCCTGGTGGCCACCATCAAGGGTGGCTTCCATCAGAAGCAGCTCCCGGAGATTGCTCCAATGAAGGCAACAACACCTGGAAACAGCTGCTTCCAGGACCTGGCCCTGACGGGGACTCTCTCAGCGCCCAGCACTTCCCCTCTGCTGAAACAGATGACTGTCTCTGGCTGCTGGCCAGACTGGCGTCGCCTTCCCATGTGCAGCAGGCACCGCTGTGTACATCTCAGGAAGTCACTTTGACTTTCTTAGTTTGTTTCCTCTTACGTGAAATAGAATTAATGCCTCTCAACATTGTTGTAAGGATTAATTGGGATAAGACATGGAAAGGGAGGGGCCGTGAAAGGAACCTAATCCATATCAGCCCCTTTCTTCTTCATGTGTGTGTAAGCATGGTGTATGGTGTGTGTGTATGTGCGGTGTGTATGTGTGAGTATGATATGTGTGTGTTGTATGTGTGTCCATGGTTTGTGTATAAGATGTGTATGTGTGTGTATGGTGTGTGTGTATGAGGTGTGTATGTATGTGGTATGTGTAAATGTGGTGTGTGTATATAGCATGTGCACATGGTGTGTGTATGCATGTGTGGCACATGTGTGTCATGTGTATGTATATCGTGTGTGTTTATGTGTTATGTGTGTTGTACATGTGTGTATGGTCTTGGTGTGTGTGTGTGTGTGTATGGTGTGTGTATAGTGTGTGTATGTGAGGTGTGTGATTGTATGTGTGTGCACCATGTGTGCATGATATGTGTGTATGGTGTGTGTATAGTATATGTGTGTATGTGAGGATGTGTGTGTATGGTATGTGTGCATGTGTGTGCTTTCTCCCCTCTAAAGGACAGTTCAGAAGTTTCCAACTGAGTTACTTTGCTCTGATGCGGCTCATTCCATAAGTTCTTTTCAGAACTGAGGCTCACAGGCTGCTGGAGAAGGGATGCTAAAGGAGCAGAAACAGAGGCCGAGAAAGTGTGAGTCAGCCACCCACACCAGCCCGTTCTTTCAGGCGGTGTGCTGTGATGAAAACAGCACAGAATCCGGAATTCTATAAATCTGAGTTTGGATCCTCACGCCATTATTTCCCAGCTGTGTGATGTCAGGCAAGTGGCCTCTGGAAGCCTCAGCATCCTCATGGCCCATGTGGAGAGACTGGCAGGATGGCCCAGTGAGCCACTCTGTGGGTCCGGGCTGCCTGGCAGGGGGCTGACCTGACCCGGTGCTTTGGCGGGAGGGGCTGCCCTGAGCTCAACCTCCTGCAGGATGGGGACAGGGGACAGGTTCTGGAGTAGCCTGAGCCCCACCTCACCAAAGGTGAGGTGGTCTCAAATTCTGTGCCCATGAGTGACCATCAAATTCCAGCATGCCCGCTGGACAAACTGCGTGCAATGATGGTCATTTCAGTGCATCAGACTGACGCCCAGGGAAGGAGCCCGAGGTTTATCTGCTTTGCTTTCTCTTGTCTCCTCTCTCTTGCATGATTCTGGCATGTGCCGGGCTCAGCTTCTGACTTGCTTTCTTCTCTTCGTTTGTTCCGTGGTGGACAGTAGACGTGGCTGCGCTGATCTGACAGCAGGCATGCGCTAGTGCGTACCTGAGCATCTACACTCGCCCCACACACACACACAGGCCGTCTGCTCACAGGCACTTGCACATCCCACTCAGAAACCTCCTGAAACGAGGCTGCTCTGCTAGTGGCCCAGCCAGGTCTTCCCCAGTTCCCTCCAGGGAACTCTGGACGGAGAGAAGCAGTGACCTTGCTAGTGTGCTACATTCTTCAGTCCAAATGTTAATAAAAGCACAGATTCCTGTGCACTTAATTTGGCACACTTCATGAGGACATAATTCATGTCTTTCCATTTAAAGAAATAAAACAAAACGATTTATGGCGCTTTTTTTCTGCGTATCAGAAGGAATCCCCATGGGGTTAAGCATTTCACAAATATCATTCAGGAGCTGGCAGCTTTTTAGAATGAAAATTCCATTGTAAATCATGCTAATGAAAAGAACACTCCTTAGGAGGCACACAGGCTTTTTATAGAGCACTTAGCTTCTCCTCATTTCCTGACCGGTACAATCTCCGTCTCTAACCAGATTCATCAAATCTGTTGGAGACAAAGGAGCACTGGATGGAGAGCCAGAAGTCCTGGCCGCGACCTACTGCGTGACCTTGAGCAAGTCCTTGGATCTCAGCACCCAGCCCTGTGAAGGAAAAGCCCTGGCACTGACACTTCAAAAGATGTCCCTGGATAAAATGAGAATGTGAGAGCCAGACATGAAATATCTGTCAAATGAATGGTTAAGGGAAGGGAAGGTTACTCACAAAGTGTAAAGTATTTAACAAAGGTAAGAAATCAGTGTCTCCAATGTAAGAACTGATTTTCTGTGTCTACATTTGAATGAGACAGTAGACTCCTCTATCATTATTCCTTAGATATACAGGCACAGACAAAGAAAAGCTGGAGAGAATGAGAGTGGGAAAGAGAGAGTGCTGATGAGCTCAAATGAAAGACAGGAGAAGGGAAAGGACGGATCACACGGCTAGGCCCTCAAGTGCTCAGCGCTTGGTGTTTCTACATAGAGCATCTCATCAGAGCCTCACCACAATTCATGGCAGTAGAATTGTTTTTATTTTAATTTTACATAGGAGGAAAGTGAATTAAATCACATATGCAGAGTCACACAGGGAAAGTGTTAAAGCAGAGCCCCCCACCGCCAGGCCTGAGCTCTGCCCATCCTTATAAGGTCTGCCCGCTTCCAGCTGCTCCTCCATCCCCCAGCGCTTCTGCCCGAGGGGTCTTCCCACACGCTGTAAAACTGCAGAGCACGCTGGGAGGAGGAAGGTCCTTTCTCCCAGGCTGTGTACAAGTAGGACCAGGAGAGAGATGAAGAGATGAGGGGGCTCCCCCCTCCGCATGGAAGCTCACAGGATGAACGCTGAAACGTCAAGAAGAATTGGTGGAAATGACGGCATAAACCACAAAAGAAACAATACGCCTTTTGAGAAGAAAATTAAGCCAGTGAGGCTAAGAGTGCTTCCTCTGAAGATTACCTTTTTTAGCAAAAATGCTTAGGAATCATTGGTTTAGGCCATCAGGGCAAAAATAATGGCGACAGTGAAGACGACTTTGGCCGTAATGCTCGATCTCAGCAAATGTAAAGACACAGACATCTGCCCGTGGTTGTTATCAGGGCTCTGTTTGGCTGAGCCCTCCGGGATGGAAGGTTAGCCCTGTGGGAGGCACAGTGAAGAGGAAGAAGGTGGGGCCCAATCTGGCCTGGGAAGCAGGAGCTGAGCCTGGAGGCGGAGGACCCAGGGCACAGAGCCAGGGTGGAGGCATCTGCGCTGCCTTGGGCTCCACGCGGTCTCCTTCAGTCAGCACTGGCCTGGCCCAGCCCAGAGGGGTCTTTCTCCCACCACAGGAACACAGCCACCCCTCCCAGGGAGCTCAAGGGGCCACAGACTGAGAATTACATGAAATCATGTGTGTGAAAATACATTGCAAATTATAAAATATGCATTATTACTCTTCTTGACCACTGCTTTTTTCCTACTGCCTGGCCCCCATGTGGCTCTTTCGTACATGTGCTCCCAAGAGGGGCCACAGGCCTCATTCACCATCCTCGGCCTTGACCTTCTTCTTTCAGCTCCCTTCCTGGCTCTCCACCTGACTTCGTGCGGCCTCTGGCTAGTATCTTGGCTCCTTCTCACAATGATCCTGGCTCTACCCTCCAGAGACACTGCCCCCACCGCCTCAGATCAAGAGCCCTCTCAGATTTGCCTGCCCGAAGCCCTGACAGTGGGCTCGCTCTGCGCCACCCTTAGCCTTATAGGACACGCCCAGACGTCCGCTGTGCCTGGGCGTGGAGTCCACATGAAGTAATCATTTAGTATTCGTTGAATGCTGGTCTAGTAGGAAAAGAGGGCTCTTAATAATTACAGCAAGATGTTCTGCTGGGGCGTGACTGCCTAGCTCGTGAGTTCTGATCACTAATAAAAATCTTGGCAAATAACCCGTACTGAAAATAACACTGTGCTGCTGTGATTTGGAAATGTCAGCCTCCATTGAACACTTTACACCCAGAAGGCCCCAGGAGTCGTATTCTTTATAGGCGGGGTGAGAGTAAAGAAGTAGCAGGACTGTGTAAGGAACAGAGCATGCTAGTGCATTACAAAGAGCTGGTAGTCCCCGCCATCGCCTCCACCCCTCCGCTAGCTTCGCTCCCTAGAGGGGCCCCACTGACAGCAGCATCCTGCAGGGAAGTCGGCTCACACTGCTTCACAGGCAGACCAATCAAACCAGCCCGCACGTTAATGGGAGCCTGGAATTCTGTGTTGAATTTCTCATGACATTAGCAAAGCACTCAGGCATCCCTGCATGGAATTACAGACCTATTATGTACAATCGAGTGTGCATTACTCCTTATTGTCATATCATTAGCTTGGATCAGGCCATTTTAAACCACTGAAGTATGTAAGAGTTACTTAGGGGCAGAAAAAGCTGAACCGAGGAAGAGAGACACAAACATGAGCACGTAGAAGGCATACTTTCAGTGACACATTCATATCTCCAGTAGGGTAATTAAACAAATATAAAATGAGACAAATTGTTGTTTTATTTATCTCCATTTTCACTGTTGTCTAGTCAACTTCGGATCCAACTCCACCTGTACAAAATATACATTTCAATGGTCCTATCACAGAAACGCTGTAAATTTGACCGTCTCCTATGGTGCATATCTACGTAGATTTCCTTACAAGTAAGAACAAGCTTTGGGGCCAAAGAGGGAAGCAGATGAAGTTTTTCCCAAAACTTGCAACATTTTTTTAAAATGACAACAGCTGCCAGATGCTGAACTATTTTAGCATAATATTTAAGAAAATAGACTATGGAGCTAGATGAGCAGCTAAATGATAGGCACTAATGTTCAAATCTTGGCTCTGCTACAGCATCATCTAGTCACTTCTTCTCTCCTGGCCTTACTTTCCTCCTCTGTAAAACGGGGCTAATACAGTGTCTATTGCTTGGTGTTTTCTTAAGAAGTCAATATACATAAGATAATGTACACGAAGAACTTAGCTCAGTGTATGGTGCATGATAGACACTTGATGAATGCTTGTTATTTTTTATTATTACTGAATTGTCAATTTAGGCAAATCATAACCTTTTGGGGCCTCAGTTTTCTTATCCACAAGATAGGAATAATGATAATATCTATGTCACAGTGTTACTATGAGGATCAAAAATGGTAATGGTGGCTGTTGCTACTGTTAAGCACTTTGGATTGAGAGCTCAAGACGAGCTTCCAGAGGACGGAAGATTCTAAGCTTATCTTGAACAATGAGAAGGATAATTGGGTTTATCAGACAGGAGAGAAAAGCGTCATGAAGGATGCTTTGGCTGTGTCCGCCGTGATACCATCACTGAGAGCAGAAGGCAGTGGGGGACCTGTTACCAATTCGGATGAGACAGTCGGTGATGTCATCAGAGCAGCGTGGCAGCAGCAAGGAGACGCAGCCAGATTACAGAGGACTGGATCCCACTGACCACCAGGAGGCAGCCTAGGTGGACACCTGTGTCTGAGGAGGGGGAAAAGGGTACAGGCTCAGGTTTAAGTTGACGGCAGAAGCAAGGCAATCAGAGGAAGGAGGTGAGTCAGTCAGCTATGCTTGAGGTTCTGTAAAGAAAGCACAGGACGAGCTGAGGGCTATTGCCTTTGTGATCGTCATAGCTTCTCTTTTATTAATGTCATTCCAGCACTTTCTTTTGGTGACATTGATGACACTGTTGACACTTTAATCAATGACTACCCTTGCCAATGGAGTCATTGATCCATGGGTTATCCATACACAAGTGTCCTCCTGGCTAGCCAAAAGCTCAAACAGAAGAACCAAGTCCAGTTTCTGCCAAGGGAACCCACTGAGGGAGGTCACCAATGACCAGGCCTAGTGTGGTGGAGAGGCACTGGCCGGCAGTCCCAGGCAGGGCCCGCTTATGTGGTCCAGGAGTGCTGCATGAGATCGGGGGATCGGATGGCAGGAGGGGTTGCTATGGTTTCCAGGGTGGAATGAAGTATTGTTACTTTGTTTTCCATAATCTGAAATCAACTCTTCAGTCCACTGGGCAGAACCTCCCAGGTAGAGTCCAAAATAAAGGTACAGAATAAAGTTACCACACATTTCCATCCCAAGTCAGATCTTCTGGAAGGTTAGCTACCAAACGGGAAAGTTGACGCCTTCTGCCATGGCTTGTGGCATCTCTAGAAGCCCAGGGCCTGTTTACCTTTCCAGGTGGACAATGCCTCCCCACACAGGGCGGCTCTGCATGTGTGGCTGCACCGGACTCCTTGACCCCAGCTCGGAAATGCTGGAGGGAGGAAACGGCATCATCAGAAAACACCTTGAGACAGACGAGTCTGCTGTCCCTCTCAGTTGTCCTGCTGGCAGACAGACAGCTTTGAAAGGATATGAGAAAAAATTGAAAGAAGGGAAGAGGGATCATGTTCTATTGACACAAGTTTCCACCAAAATTACCTGGTAATTTACCCTGGCACTTAAAGAAAAGTGTCTGTTTATGATTTTCCTATCAAACTTTCCCCCTGAGACTTGTCAGAATGATTTCAGAGAAGGAAACAAGGACACCCAGGCGAGGCCCCCATGAGCTGTCAGTTGTGTGTAGTGTATCGCCCACTTTTACATCCTGTAATTAAATCAGCAAGCCTTTCAGACTGCCTCTGTTTCTAAATTACATGGAATGAGGATCCTTCCAATCACTGCTCACACACAATTTGTGCTGTCACTCTCTGACTTGAGGAATGTTAAAGGAAAGGAAGTAAAGTCCATCTGGGAATTTCTTTCAACCAGGGAAAGCCAACAGACATGAGAGATGGGCAGCTATAAATATGGACCTCTCTGGTCTCTGGTCCTGCATAGATAAATGCAAGAAGAAAAGGAGTAGGATTAGCTCTGTGGAGCTCATATTTTTAAAGAATGAACTTCTATTTTATTTTCCTCATGGAAAATGAGTTATCCTCAGTAACAGACTGAGGTTTTTGCATGATTTATTAAGGATCCAGGCCAGACAACTCTACATAATTGCTTCAATTTGTCAATAGAGATACAACTTGTGACCAGGCCAAGATTTGAGACAATAATCAAAGAAAAGGGAGATTATATAGCATAGTAGTCAAAAAGATGGACCCATCTCCTAGTTCACTGACCCCTCTACCAATGATAGACTGTGCCACGTTAACTTAGTTCCTTAAGTCTGCCGTGGGGTACGATTCCCTTATCCGTGCAATAGGCATCGTGGTAGTAGTTTATAAAGCTCTCTGGTGAGATCAGTGAGGGGCTACAGTGTATATAGTGAGTGTGCGTGGTAAGGACTCAGTAAATATTATCTATTATTAAGACTCAATTGCTTGTGAAGCAAGTAGGAGAGTTTCCTAGAATTGTCAAAAGGCTTTGATTTATGATGAAGACAGTGCAAGGTTTAAATGTTGTTTCTCCCACTCCCTGATCTGTGGCTTTGTACAAATGGAAGTTTCTGAGTCATTTTCCTTTTTGAGAAAAGGCTGAGAAGGGTCCCAGCCTCTAAGGAGCAGTCATAGCGACTCAAAAGATTGGTCAGAATTGACATGGGCACCCCATATTAGTGCCTTTCTCCTTTTCTCCATCATTAGAGTGAATTGGGAAGAGCAAAAGCAGATCTATAGATCTCTGTGAATGGAGAAAATGGGCACATGCAGGAATTGTCTGCTTATTGCTCCTTAACATTCAATGAAGCTACAGTCACCAAGACGGGCTGTGCGTGTCATACAACACTACCCTGGAATCAGTCATCTGCTTTCTCCAAGAGCCTCGCCATGCCACTCTCATGAGATAACACAGGAGGTACACATCGCTTGGTTTGTCTTCTTCTTTGTTTGATCGTCCGCATATTTCTGATGCCACAAAGGATTATGTAGACCAGCCATTGTTGGTGCCAGCGCTGTACAGTGCTGCTCATTGATGCACCATGAAATTTCATGATGGAGAAGAAACACCCTCAAAATATGTGTCTGATGAAGAATAAACACATGATTGATCTGAAATGTCTTTCTGCCAGCCACGTGTTTCTTTGAGTTGTATTCTGTTGGGCTTGAACAGAGAGCTGCCATTGAGTCCTTGAGGGTGATCACCGTCTGTGTCTGACTGATGTCTCCATCCCCAGGAAGGAGCTCAGGCCTGGCACTTAACAGGCGCAAGATGACTGTACATCTGTCTGTCTTTTTCCCTGTGTCTCTTTGGTTCTACATACATTTTGGTTGATTTTGTAGGTGCATTGGAAAGGCCGTAGAGAGGGAGGCAGCTCAGAAACTAGCTTCCCATTTCTTGGTGATTTTCTGGTCATGCGATCATGATCTTATCCTAGGTCACATGACTTAACTGGCCTCTGTATCTCAGCAAGTCTAATAACAGCTGTTTATTAATTGCCTCCTGTGTCTGAAGCACTTCACATGAGTTAGTCCATTTAACCATCACCACCTTATGAGGTAGGTGGGAATATAATCACCCTCATTTTTACAAATGAGCAAACTGTGGCTTGCAATGTTGCATTTGCCCAAACTCACACTGTAAGCAAGTTACAGAGGTGCTGGAACAAGGGAAGTACCTTGCTTCCCCTTTATTACACAGATTACGGAGTCTGATTTCATCCTCACAACAACCCTTTTAGGTAGTTATTATTATCCCCTTTCACAAGCAGGGAGATGCTCCCTGTAAATGGTAGAGCTGGAATTGATACCCAGCTCTTTTCATTCCAAAACCCAAAATCTTTCCATACACCGTAGATGAACTGTGACAAATTACTGGCCTAGAAAACACGTGTATCGTGGACCCAGAGGAGCTAGCCATACTCTTCCCCCCAAAACAGAATCATAGAAGTTCAATGCCGGAGGAAATGCAGCAATCATAAATCCCATCCTTTTACATTAAAGATAAGGAAACAAATGACTGACACCCCCAATCCTCTGAGGTCTGTCACTTGTAATGAGGAGAAAACTAGTTGCGTGCCAAAAGTAGACCAAAGTGGGAGCTTGTCAATCTAGGGTCCAGCAAATCCCACAGGCTATCTTTGGATGGCCCCAACCTAAGAACAGTTTTTACAGTTGTAATAAATAAAAACAAAAAATAAGACTATGTGACAGAGATCTGCTGTGGTCTACAAAGTCTGAAAGAGTCACCAGCTGGCCTTTCAGAGAAGCGATTTACTAACCTCTGATCTAAACCCTCAGTCTCCCACCGTGGATGCACATTAGAATCACCTGGAGAACTTTTAAAGCAGGCCAGCGCCCAAGCCCCCCTGGATTATTGAAATTAGAAGCTTTAGAGATAGTGGTCCATGCGTGGGTGATTCTAATGACCATCCAGGACCGAGGACCAGTGGTCTAAGAAGGAAGACAAATGCCTCTTAGGGAAAAGCCCTGTTTTATTCAGGAAAAAACCCATAAAGCCCTATGTGAGTGAATGTCAAGGTCCATGAGGTCTAACTGGGAGCTGTTTAGAAAGAAAACATGACCTCTCTACATAGTGAATAACAGGAATTTTTGGCCTCCCCTGGGTGGAGATGGTAGACAAGGAAGAGTGAAGGAGGAGTGAGTTTTGCAAGAGAGAGTTGGCCAAGATACAATGGTGTCAGGCAGGCCCAGGAGAGAAGGTCCAGGAGGATGGCTGAAGATGGGTGGGACTGCATTTCTAACAGGCCTGTGTAAGTTCTGGCCAGCTCTTGGCTGGGATACAGTACCTCTCTGTTACTCCCAAACTGTCAGCAAAGTCTGTCCCACTGAATCCTGTCTTAGGGATGTTTAAGGAATGGGGAATGAGGGGAGAAACAGTGTGAAAGACAACAGTGGCTGTGGGCAAGGCACCATTCAGGTGATTGATCAAATCCAGACGGATGAGCAGTGCCCATGGTTACAAGAGCATCATGGTCACCTCTCCACATCCACAGGATATGGATTCAGGCTTGAGTTATTGTATTTGGATCTTACAGAAAGGTAATACCCAGGAGATTGGAGAATTTGGGAACACCCAAGTAGCTGACCCCAGGTTTATAAACATGAAGTAAACTTCAGTTCCCTTTTCCCTATACCTCCACACCCCACTTTCCCAATATGTGATACAACTGCTAGCTACCTTCCATATCTTTGCTCATATCATTCCTCTGTCTGGAATAATCCCCCTCTCTCTAATGATGAAAAAAAAAAAATCACCTTCCTTTAAAACCAGCTGAGGCTTAATCATGGATGTGGGGCCTTTCTAAGGCCTTCTCCATATTATCCCAGAAACAAAGGATGTGTCCCTCTTTTTAAAACATACTATGATTACAATTTTATTTGTCTTTTCTTAACTTACCAGTCAGTGACACAAGGGCCTTCTTGAATTCCTGGGTTGAAAAAGCGTGCAATTTAGCTAGATGTAGTCACAGCCAACACACATCATCTCTACTGTAATCAAATCACCAAGGGAGAGGAAGAAGAAAACAATTTTTAAAAGGTGAAAGCACAACCCAATGAGAGCAGGAGTTGAGGAAGGAACAGGTGTCCAGGTGCCTCTATTTGGAAGCTGTGAGTGTCGTGGCGGGAGTCAGGGGGTGAGACAAGCTTGCCTGATAGTCTCCTTGAGCTGAGGTGGGGCCAGTCATGTGTGTTTCTCAGGAGCCAGATCCAACATTTCTATATAAGATGGGCTTGAAAGAGGGTGTTTGAAATTGTTACAAGGCCGGCCTGATCCAAGATGGCGCCATGAGTAGTCTTCTTTGTCTCTCCCCCTTTGAGTCTACAATTATTTGGACACTCATCGCTTAACAAAGGATATCCAGATAGCATCTCAGGACATCTGAGAGACCCACGCGACTATACATCGGAAGGCAGACAGACTTCCCTCCTGCAGGATGTGGAGATAGGTGAAAACTCTCCGACCCCGACTGAACAGCCTAGTACCTGCAAGTGGCTTTCTTCCAACGGATGCCCCCAGAAGATCAACACACACCTAGGGCAGGAGCGAGCACACACAAGAGGAGTGATGGTGGAAACAGGTGACCAGAACCCTACCTAAACCCCCCGCAATTACTCCTAAACACAGAGGGAAACTCTAGAGTTACACACCTGAGCATGCGGGGAGAGTCTCGCCCCGCCATTGATGGGGAGATCCCGCCTAGTGTTCACGGTGCCCAGAGGGTCCCAGAGAGAATCACAGAGGGTGCGGTGGCCCCCCGACTGCCACTGCCTGCACAGTATGGAAAGGGATTGCCGGAGATCTCGGAGAGGACTGGGGCTGGGTGAAGCTCCAGAGGCCGGCTCCGTGCCCCGGAAGGGAAGCTCCAGAGTTCCGCCCGGGCAGCAGACAAAACTCTCTGTCTGCCATTAGCGGAGGGGCCACACCCAGCATTCAGAACTCTGGGAAAGTCCCGGAGAGAATCCCAGAGGGCGAGGTGACCCACAGCTGCCATTGCCCGCCCCGTGGGGCAAGGGATCGCAGGAGATCTCAGAGAGGACTGGGGCTGGGGGGAGCTCCAGAGGCCGGCTCCACACCCCGGAGGGGAAGCTCCAGAGTTCCGCCTGGGCAGCAGACAAAACTCTCTGTCTGCTGTTAGCGGAGGGGCTACTCCCAGCATCCACAACACCGGGAGGGTCCTGGAGAGGAGAATATCAGGCAGTGCAGCAGCTGACCAGCTACCACTGAAATCAGGATCTCTGGCTATCCCCTAGACAGGGCAAAGGGCTCCCCAAGTTCCTGGGGAACAGGACTGGGGCTGGGTGGAGTTCCAGCAACCCAGCTCCATAGCCTAGGGGGAAACCCTACAGGCTCACAGCAGCCTCAGGGAAAGCCTCTGCACAGCACTAGTAGAGAGCACCCATCCGGGAGCCACAAGGCTGGAAGACCCCGGGACAAAAGTAGCATAGCTAGGTGAGCTAAACACAGACTGTAGAAGATGCCAATAGCTCTGCTGTGACCCATAGTGGACAAGTGAGATTTTGTGGGTGCCGACAGTGACAGAGTGGCAAATATAAGTGATCCTACCCCTGGCCGCTGGAAAAGCCCATAACACCGTTGCAGACCCCAAGGAGGGAGCATGTCTAGGTGGGCTGCAACAGTAGGCACCAGCAGCCTGAAGCCCCCCCCGTGATGGCCCCCACGGCAGAAGAGGGAATCCAAAGGACCACTGTGACTACGAGGAGGGGCCCAGACCCAGTTAGCAACTGTGGATAGGGTTCCTGGTTGGTGCAGTATAAACAGCTGCTCCCCCACCACACCAGCAGAAACAAGTGGAAGGAGCAACTAAACTCTATCTCTGTGCGGAGGCACAAAGCTACAACATCAAGCAATATGAAAAAATACATTAAATCTCCAGAACAGAAGGAAAATAACAAATACACAGAAAACAATCCCAAAGAAAATGAGATATATAACCTAAATGACAATGACTTCAAAACAGCCATCATTAAAATACTCAATGAGTTAAGAGAGAATTCAGATAGACAACTCAACGAGTTCAGGAGCTATGTCACAAAAGAGTTTGATACGATAAAGAAGAACCAAACAGAAATACTGGAAATGAACAACACAATAGAGGAGATTAAGAAAAATCTAGATGCACTGAACAGTAGGGCCAATAATATGGAGGAAAGAATTAGCAATTTGGAAGATGGGAATATAGAAATGCTGCAGGCAGAGGAGGAGAGAGAAGTAAGACTAAAAAGAAATGAAGAAACTCTCCGAGAATTATCAGACACAATTAGGAGATACAACATAAGGATTATAGGTATACCAGAGGGAGAAGAGAAGGAGAAAGGGGCAGAAAGCCTATTCAAAGAAATAATGGCGGAGAACTTCCCAAATCTGGTGAGAGAGATGGATCTTCAGGTGACAGAAGCCGATAGATCTCCAAACTTTATCAATGCAAGAAGACCAACCCCACGGCATATAGTAGTGAAGCTAGCAAAAGTCAACGACAAGGAGAAAATGCTAAGGACAGCCAGGCAAAAGAAACTAACCTAAAAAGGAACCCCCAGCAGGCTATCAGCAGATTTCTCAGCAGAAACTTTACAGGCTAGAAGAGAGTGGAATGATATATTCAAAAATCTGAAGGACAAAAACCTACAGCCAAGAATTCTCTACCCAGCGAAAATATCCTTCAAATACAATGGAGAAATAAAAACTTTCCCAGATAAACAAAAATTAAGGGAGTTCATTGCCACAAAACCTCCTCTTCAGGAAAACCCTCATTCCCGAAAAATCAAAAAAAGGAAAGGGGCTACAAAACCAAGAGCAGAGGAGATAAGTAGAAGGACAACAACAGAGAGTAGCAGCTCTTCATCAGAACAGATTAAACCATGGGACGAGAAACAAAGGAAATTGAAGAAAACCGGAAAACAAGTCATAAAATGGTAGTGGTAGGCCCCCACATCTCAATAATCACTCTAAATGTAAATGGATTGAACTCCCCAATCAAAAGACACAGAGTGGCAGGATGGATCAAAGAACAAGACCCAACAATATGCTGCCTCCAGGAAACACACCTCAGCCCCAAAGACAAACACAGACTCAGAGTGAAGGGATGGAGAACAATACTCCAAGCTTATAATGAACAAAAGAAAGCAGGTGTCGCTATACTAATATCAGACAAGGTAGACTTCAAAGCAAAACAGATAAAGAAAGACAAAGAGGGACAGTATATAATGATAAAAGGGACTCTCCACCAAGAAGACATAACACTTATAAATATATATGCACCCAACACAGGAGCACCAAAATTTGTAACGCAACTCTTAATAGAACTAAAAGAAGACATCAACAACAATACAATAATGGTAGGGGACCTCAACACACCATTAACACCAATGGACAGAACATCCAGACAGAAAATCAACAAGGAAATTATAGAATTAAATGAAAAATTAGACCAGATGGACTTAATAGATATATATAGAACACTTCATCCAAAAACAGCAGGTTACACATTGTTCTCAAGTGCACATGGAACATTCTCAAGGATTGACCATATTTTGGGAAACAGAGCAAACATCAATAAATACAAGAGAGTTGAAATAATATCAAGCATCTTTTCTGATCATAATGCTATGAAGCTAGAAATCAACTACAAGAAAAAAGCAGAGAAAGGTACAAAAATGTGGAGACTAAACAACACGCTTTTGAACAAACAATGGATCATTGAAGAAATTAAAGAAGAAATCAAATATTATCTGAAGACAAATGAAAATGAGAACACAACATACCAAATCATCTGGGATGCAGCAAAAGCAGTCCTAAGAGGGAAATTCGTCGCAATACAGGCTCACCTCAATAAACAAGAAAAAGCTCACATAAGCAACCTCAGACGACACCTAACAGAACTAGAAAAAGAAGAACAAACAAAGCCCAGAGTCAGTAGAAGGAGGGAAATAATAAAAATAAGAGCAGAAATAAACAATATTGAAACAAAAAAGACAATAGAAAGGATCAATGAAACAAAGAGTTGGTTTTTCGAAAAAATTAACAAAATCGACAAACCTTTAGCCAGACTCACCAAGAAAAGAAGAGAGAAATAGCAAATAAATAAAATTAGGAATGAGAGAGGAGAAATCACAACAGATACCAATGAAATACAAGGGATCATAAGAGAATACTATGAAAAACTATATGCCAACAAATTGAACAACCTGGAAGAAATGGACAACTTCCTAGACTCCTACAACCTCCCCAAAGTGAATCAGGAAGAAATGGAGAGTCTGAATAGGCCAATCACAAGTAAGGAAATAGAAACGGTAATCAAAAACCTCCCCAAAAATAAGAGTCCAGGACCAGATGGCTTCTCTGGAGAATTCTACCAAACATTCAAAGAAGCCTTAATACCCATTCTTCTCAAACTATTCCAGAAAATTGAGGAAGATGGAGTACTCCCTAACACATTCTATGAAGCCAACATCACTCTGATCCCCAAACCTGACAAGGACAACACAAAGAAGGAGAACTACAGGCCGATATCACTGATGAAATTGTTACAAGGCCTTCTGCAGAAGATGAGAAAATGTCTACCATCCACAGCAGAGAAAATAGCAACCCATGGAGATGAGTGTGGCTCTCAGGGCCTCTCAAGCAAAGTGATGAATACCTGACTTTGCGCAGGAATGAGGGCCAAAGATCGCGCTGAAGAAGTACCTCCACACGGAGTTATGCAGACGGTGCACATACGAGACTCTCAAGAGCCAAGGTACAGAATCAAATGACCTGTGAATCAGGCCCTGGGACAGGAACCGTAGATCAGAGTGCAGCGACAGGAATCAGGAGGCCAGCACTCTTGGCTGGTGGCCATGGGCTCCTTATGTGTGCTTTTGTGGATAGGAAATGCTCTTTTCAAGGGGCTAAGTACCAAGAAAGGAAAGTCCCAAACACCCTACCCAGAATGGGGCCTTTTTGAACTCTCAGCATAGTTAGTACAAAGTGAGAAGCTCGGGGACACCAACAGATGTTCACTGAGCTCTTACATGTGGCCAAGCATCTATGAACTGCTGTACCCCTAGTCTCCCTTAATTCTCACAGCAGCCATGCACAGTGATCCTGGCTTAGGTGGAGTCTCACGTCAAGGGCTGCGGGTGGGAAGGGCTACCATGGTGTGGGTCTGAAACCGGCTGGGCGGGAGCCGGCCCCTGCGGAGGAGCAGGCCAGGTGCGGTGGGGAAGACGTGTCTCCAGCAGGCTGGGAAAGTGCTTTCATCCAACGGGTGTTCTGAACTTATGGAAATTCTGTGGAAGGGCCAAGGCCCTCCCTCTGAAGATTAGCCCCCAGTGACCCAAAAGGCCCAGAATTCTGAATTAAATATTTCACTGCTTCATAAGGAGAAGAACAATGGAAAGAATGTAATTACCCCCCCCCTTCCCAGTTTTATCTAAAACTGAATGTACTGTGATCATCCCAAAATGATTCTCACATTGCTGAGAGGCTGGATCAGCTGAGCGTCATTCAAACTGTTTGACATGTCAGACTAGGGAAACAAGACCCCATGATCCGTTCCCCTGTCTGTTGTCACTTCCCAGGAGAAGAAGGAAGAGGGAGCCTTGACTGGGTTAACAGAGTGCTCCTGAGAAAGAACCTGAGTGCGTTCCCATGGCAGGCACACACCCAACATTACCAGTCACTTTATGCTGGCTGGACTCTTTATTAGAATAACAAAGTAGAATCTTCAGTAAACCTTAGCATTTGGCCAACGTCAGCTTATTAATGTCAAGACTAGTTTCCTAATAAGTAGCCTTTAGACTTGTGTAAAAATAGTTGTCTATGTGGCAGGGGAATACAAAATTGCCCATGAGGTGACTCCTCCTAGTCTCTTACTTCCCAATTAGATTCTCAGCTTTTAGTGTCTCTGCTATAGGCAACAAATTCTGTTCATACTTATGACATCAATTCAGCAAACTTCGTGCACGCCTACATGCCAGAAGGAAATTGCTAAGTGATTTTGGTAAATGCAAAGTTGAACCAAACAGTCATTGCATTCTCCTAACCAGTGTCGTTCTGATTTTCCTTGTCCTTTTCCACACAACTCTACCACCAGCGTGCACACTGTCCATGCAGGCGCCCACGCAGAAACACACTACCATTCATCAGAGTATGGTTATCTTACGCTCCGGTCTGTCTTGTACGCTTGACCTCATCTGTTTCTGTAAGGCTGTACTTTTCACACCAGCCATCCGCATGCCCAGTTTCCCACTGTGAAACTTTTTTTTTCCTTTCCAGAATCCATTCCCTAGAGACTGCTTGTCAAGCCTGGATGAAGAGTACATGCAGAAGATATGTCGACTGTTTCTGCCAGATAAAGAAATGGAAATGCTCTGTGAATGCCAAAGCAAAACAGCACAGTCCCCAAACACATGGGCTCCATCATGATGGAGCTGTGCCAAGGTGCAATGGGTAAAATGCACCTTATCTCAAAAAGGCAGGATGACGAGTTTTGAACACTACTAATCAATAGAATATATCTGAACGAGTGAAAAACAGAAAGCAGATCGAGGGTGTACAAAGTCATGGAAAATAGCACACATCAATTTATAAATGATTGAGCAAGGAAGCCTCATGAAACAAAAATAGCAACGCAGAGGGACTGGGGAGATAGAATGTGGCTCAGACTCACAAAAATGTCAAGGCAGTTGCCCTCTCTCTTAAAGCCGTAGGTTGGTTGTATTTATGTTGCTCAGTAATAGGCAGGGGAATGAGACAGATATTTCAGTACGAGCCGGTAGAGGATGGCGACTGTGTCTTGCTAGCTTATTTCTCTCTCCCCTGAATAGCGACCATGCAGCTGCGGTCGGTACGGAGCCCTGGCGGATGCGGGGGTAGCCCCGTGGCAGGCCTTCACCGAGAGGTCCCGTCAGGGGCGCCCAGTGGACTGGCTCTCTGCCTGTAGAGGCTGAGGACAGCATCTTAGCAGACAAAGCATTTGACAGAGGCGGGGCCAACAGTGAGTGACAGGGCATGAAGCATGCCTTCGGCGAAAATCAGAACCTTTTGGGGGAACAGAGCGAACTTTGACAAGGCTGTAGACTAAGATGCCAGAAGGAGGGGAGTGGAGATGAGAAATGAAAAGCAGATCAGAGTAAGCCTCATGAGGTTGTGTGTGTGTCGGGGGGTGTGTAGGGGGGTGTGTGGGTGTGTGTAAAGGTATGTGAAGGGGGTGTGTGTAGAAGTGTGTGTAGGCATGGATGTGTAGGAGCGTGTGTGTAAGGGTGTGTGGGGTGTCCTACAAGCCTCTGAGAAGCATGGACTCCACTGTGGATACAATGGTGCTTAAGTGAAGAGGGGCCATGGACACCTGTGAGAAACTGATAAAATACTACCTTCTTCCCCCAGGAGAAAACAGCATACACTCTTGTAAAGAATTTACATACAATTTCAAGTGGTTTACAGTCCGTGTGGGCCCATCCATGGACCCCCAGTTTATAAAAATGTGCAATAGATGCTATGAGGCCAAAAGAGATGGCTAGCAGAAAATAAATTGACATATCTGAAGATGAACCTATTTATTCATAACTATGTGTGCAAAATTCCATTATTGGTATATGTATTAATAAACATTAAAATATTTGATATTTTTAGTTCCCATATAAAATGAGACTAAGGAACAATTCTATTCCTAGGCATCTGAAGACAAGCTCAAAAGACTTGATTTTTACTAAATCTCCTATGGGCCATGATTACAACTGCACAAAAATCACATACCCTGAAAATTATGTTTTCTGTGAATATAAAGCAATGAAAACAGTTGGTATGTGAGGATGATGAAATTAGGAGTGATTTTTAAATTTTATTCATGGTATGAATTTATTAATTTTATATATATATATATATATATATATATATATATATTAATTTGTTTTCTCCTTACTCAGAGTGGTTCTACTTTTCTTGATAAAAATTGTGAGAAAACAAAGCACGGCATATCTTTTGTCTTCTGCTTGTGTATTGAATGTGCCTGGAAGACAATCACAGGATTTCAGAGGTCAAAGCGACATTTGAGGTCATCGAACCTAAACCCCTCAGCCTACAATATACTTATCACATGAACATCCAACTTAGATGTTCCAGTGGCGAGTAACTCACTTCAAAACAGAACTCTCTCTTACTGAATGGAGCTTATAGTGAGCTGGAATTGGTACCTGAGCTGTGTAAAGATATAATTTAGTTCTTCCCTTTAGGAACACAGAGAGCACGTGTATTCCCTCTATTGTTCTTACAATAATAATCTATCAGCTATTTACCAATCGCTATCAAAATACCTCTACCTAGTCTTCCAAGGGCCTCTGAGCCAACACAGTCCAAGGTTAACTCAAAAGGGCTAGCCACACCATCCCTCACTCTTGTCAGGCCGTTGGTTTCCACCACATTGATTTTTACCATACTAATTATCAAAATGGGTGTATGGAGGCAGGTACTCCCCAGGCAAATGTGCCTGTCTTACTTACAGCTTGAAATTTCAAGAGGAGACCCTCTAAGCACATTTGAGGAACAACATTGTGTGTTGATGTAAATCAAAAGGACCAGTGGTTCCTTCAATCCGTGAGTGATTTTATTGGCATATTCTGAAATAGCTTGTCTTCTCTGCTTCTACTAGGCAAATTACAAAAGCTGAAAGTCAGCATTTAAGAGGTCAGATTTGACATGAGCCATTCATAACATCACAGGCTCTGGGGGGCAGTAAGCCCACAAGGGCAGGAAAGAATATCACTGCCACGGACTAGGACAGTGGTGGCCACAGAGAACTCACGTGTGACAAGCAGCTGACAAAGACAGAAACTGCAGCCCAGATGTCTCAGGTTCTTTCCTAGTAAGGGTAGGTCCCATCCTCCAGAGGGCCCTTGATTCTGACAGCTGCCTGGAGAAGCACGTGTGTGGCAGATCTCCTCTGCTCTCGCTCCGTGGCTGGGCGCATCACCACAGTGGCTCCAGTGTGGCTATGGCTGCTCTGGATTCACTTTCACCCTCTTATAGGAGCTTCTTGGAAGAATTCCACCTCACATGCAACCATCTCCTGAGACTGCAGCATCCTCCGTGGGAGAGAATGCAGGCGGGGCAGGAGGTCAAGATGTCCAGTGACAGGCTAGGTTCCAGAGGCCTCAGGGTGAGCCCAAAACCTTAAAGAAGGTGAATTATAGAGTGTCAGACCAAAGGCGGTGAATGTGTCCTTTAGTAAAAGAGTAAGACAGAGTTGGGGGAGGAGAGAAAGCACAAACCCTGAACCAGGGACATCTAGAAACAAAATTCAAGATGAGACCAAAGAGGCAAGAAGAATCAGTGATGTTGCTGTGAAGAGAGCTGAGGAATCTGAATCTTGTTGTTATGGTGTACAGGCCACATGGTCCTTGGAAAGGATGACCTGGACCAGGAAAGGGATCAGGATGACTGGCATATTCCCTAGCATGTGGCAGTGTGACAAGAGCTGGGGCTTTGTAATCTGTCTGAACTGGGTAAGAATTATGTCAACACTCTTTATTGACTGTGTATTTGGGCGAATCACCTCACGGAGCTGCAATGTTATCAGCTCCATTTGCAGAAGGTCACATCTATGTTGTGGTTTTATGAAGATCAGCGTTAACATATACAGAGCCCCTCCTACAGCATCTGGCCTATAGTGGAATGCTTGTATGTTCTTGGTGTCAGTGGTATTGTCTAAGAGCTTCTGTGTCCAAGCCTAGCCTGTTTTCCAAGTGTTCTTTAACCCACTTCCCTCTCTAGGGCGAAGTTTTCAGCTACATCAACCCTGGATTCAGGATTTCTTGGTAGATTCCTGATTACAGATACTCTTCCTGTTGTCCCATAAGTAAACTTGTCTGCCCAGGTTTTCTGTTTGTTTAGAAAACAATTTGTTCATATTTAAGGAACTTGGAGGACTCTCAGTTTTTTGGCTTTGTCCAATAGAGGTCTTCACAGCTTCCCTGGATGCTGCTAGTGTAGACAATGCAACACCACTGGGACTGTTTGCATGCATTGATGCAGATGGGAGCTTTTGTCTAGTAATCGGAAAAAGAGGGAGGCGTTTTGGTTGAACCGAGAGCTGGGAGTAAAGAACAGGAGGTTGAGAGGGATGGTAGAGATCTGCTCCCCATGACGGTCAGAGGTAGAGCCAGGAAATGACAGAGACCTTTGCTGGAAACTCTGAGTCTGGACGCAAACAAAATAGTTAGAGACCCAGTTGAGCGAGATGGCACTGGGTGGGGAAGTGGTCGTTCCTTTGCCTTTGCCCAGTTCCAGCACCTCCCTGCCATATCCAACATCTGGTGGCTTTTAGGGCAACTGACACGTGCACAAACACTGGACTTCTTTCCATGGACAGTAGAGACTGAGGAGGGAAAACCCTCCTTCAAACAGCTCCACGTACAGGTATGGACAGTGTGGGGCAGGCAGGTGTGGGGCACATGGCCATGGACAGATATGCACAATGTGGGGCAGGCCAGTGAGAGGAACATGGCCATGGGGAGATATGGACAGTGTGGGGCAGGCAGGTAAGGGGCACACAAAACATGCTGTCTAGTAGCTGGAGCTTAGCAATATATGGGCCACAGTAGGAAGTTCTGGTTGTAGTCACAGACCGATGTTGCTGAAAATTCCAGGAACAGTAATGAGGAGGAGGAAGGGGGGGACTAATGAAGAAGAGCATATGATGTTTCAGTGCCACAAAAAGTGTGCCTGTTTCCATCCATCAGTCATGGGTTCTGGAAAATTTAAGGACAATTTGTCCTTAGGCCAAGTCTGAGGCAGTATTCACAGTTTCTTGTTGCCAGAAGTGGGTTTAAGATAATCTAGCGTAAACAGGATCGTCCATTCAAGTCCACACAGAACTGTGTCTCTCCCTTTACAAGGGAGGGAAACTGAAGCACAACATGCAGAGGCAGGTGCCCACCAACATGGTCCAAACTACACCCCTCCCTGCAGTCTCCAGGGGGCAGTGTCCTCCCAGGAGAGCTCAAGCAGGGGCACATTTAGTCAGGATCTCTCAGAAAGTTTAGTAGATTTTCTTTCTCTGCTTTCAGAAAACATTATTTCTAAGCTGTGAAAAGTCATGGGAATTTACATTTAAACATCAATATTCTTCAACAACAGCAATGAGTATCCTACTCCCTTCAGGCTAAGAAGTGGCCAGTTTCCCCTCCTGGATCCCTTGGGCCACACGGTGACCACTGCAGATATAGAGGAAATCGCCTGCCTCTCCAGCCCTGAGTGACACAGCGAGGAGGTGCTCTACAGCAGGACAAGAGGGCTCTGTCGAGAGCCACTAACCCAGGGCAAGGAAATAATCAATCAAAAATTTTAATTCTTAGTTAAGTGTTTGAAAGAGGCTCCAGGAGACATTGATAAAGTGATAAATTAGCCTAGATTTTAAAAGAAGATAAAGAAACATAAGTGCTGGCATCAATTTTCTCTGCATGATGACTTTTTTTCCTTCTCTCCTGACTCAATGGAAGACACTGGACGTCTTTCCCGTCCAGCTTAATCTCTCCCACCCACCACCTCGCTAAAGTTCGGATGCCATCCCTTCTCCACTGTCTTTCAGGGCTTTGCTTCAACTCTCTGCTCTTTCTTTAGATCGTTAATCTCTTCCCCTCAGTCAGCTCCTTTGCCCTGACCCTACAAACTTATTCAAATTTCCCCAATGCCTGGCTTAAATTAAAGAAAGAAAGGAAGAAGCTCAACCTCCTTCGATTTTGCCTCGGTCATCCCCTCCCTCCTTCCTTCTGATTCTAGAAAGATGGTCAGAAAAGGGAAAACTCATGAGCACAGAGCCTGTGAGTGAGCAGCGAGGCCAGAGCTGAGAGAGCTGGCCGGGCATAGGAGGTCAGCCCTGGGCACAGGCTCGTCCAGAAAATGGGCTTCACCTGCTTTGTGGGCAGCACATCCTGGTGACGGCAACTTGGAAGACTGAGGCCACTCTGCTTCTCTCTGGGCCTTGTTCAGGTTTGGGCAGAGGCAGCCAAGGTGGAGGGCATGTGACCAAAAGAAAGAGACACTGCAGCAAAGAGCAGACCCAAACAGGCCCTGTTGCAGAGAGAAGGGATTCTTGCGTTGGCACAGCTCCTTCCTGAGACAGCAGCATGTAGTTCCCCATCCATTGATTCATAGAGTTGACTTGGCAAATGCTTGGTAAGCACCTCAACCCTACCAAGCCCAGGGCCCAGGGCAGTGGCCATAAAAATGAAAGGCATGGTCCTGAGACGGAGGAGCTGCATCCACAGGCACAAGTGCCCACCTGGAAGGAGCCCGGGACAACAGCCTCACCCAGGCTCGGGCAGCAGCAGACGTCTTTGCTCAGCCTTGGAAGACGTGGAGGGTTAGCCAGGAGAAGGATATTGAGGAGGAAGGAGAGGGAAACCCAAGCGAGATGAGAAGAGAGCATTTATGAAAGTTGGGGGGTCACGCAGTGGCTCACTCCCATTCTTTAGCACACTGTGCCTTTCCTCGCCAGATTCCACCGCTCCACTTCTGGCAGGCTGTGCTTTCTTCCTTGTTATGTTTAGTATTTCATTACAGCTTAATCTTCTCAAAGCCCTGGGTTAAGCTGACTCTAACACAAAAAGAAAAGGTTAATAAGCACAGACACGATAATTGCTCATCTCTCTCTCCACACATGCAATAAGTCATGCTATGGCAACCAAAATTGACCGGGAGAGGTGCGCTGCCAAGGCTGCCAGAACACAGGGGAGAGGCAGCCCAGCGTCGTGGAAACCTGTTAGAATGATCGTATTAGTCAAAAATGGAATGCAAATTACAAGGTCCTTAGAAAAAAGATGAAGAAGCCAAGCACTCTCTGATGAACACAAGCCACGTTTGAAGAAAAGATGAAAGACTTTGAAATGAAAAAAAATGAATATTGAATCTTTAGGAATCAATCAATCTTAAAGAAAACATGAGATATCTGTTTAACATTAGATTCATCAGGATTCAAAAGGAAAGGTAAAAATCACTCAAGAACAGGGCTTGAGAGCTGGCAAGATGAAACCTAAAGTTATGGCAACAGGCAAGAAGCCAGTAAATTTCATCGAGATACTCAAAACAGCTGACTCATACATTTCCCAAACCACCTATCATTTGCACAAAAACATAGGAAAATCATTGTCCTTATCAGTTTACTTAAAACATTGCTTCGGGTAACATAATGAATGGGGATTCCTCAGCCTTTAGATGTCCTATATTTCTCAGCAATACTTTCACATCCTACAAACCTAATTAATTCAAAATCCGTTTGTCCGGTCCCTTGTGTTCTAAATTAATGAGATTTTCATGCAGTCTATCCAGGCAACAGCTTCCCGTCCCTTCTTCATTTCCTCAGATGCTTAGGGCCAAAACGGCTTCCAACTAGAAAAACAAAATAGAAAATAGTTCTCATTTTTGATACAATGTTAGATCCATACATCCAAATGTCAAAGATAAGGACAGTGTATGGAATCAATGTGTGTGCCATTTTGTAGTTAAAACATTTGTAATAAGCCTGCTTGGTCTCTTCTGCACCGCCTTGGACCGCTTGTGACTGCTTCTCTCTGGTCTCTCAGTTCCCCCCCGACTCCATCCTGTGAATCCCTCACCCTGTTGCCGGAGTGCTCAGTGGAAAGCATGTTCCCATTGGTATTAGCCCCTTGTTAAAGTCCTTCTCAGGAGTGAACTGCTGTGCGTGGTTTGCAAAGGTTTCCAGCATCTGGCTGTCCTCTACTCTCTGGTCGTCCTCTTCGCCAGCTACCCCCTCAGCCCAAGTGGGAACTGCCCCACTTGAAGCTCTTCAAATCGGCTGCCCTCTCCAGCTCTGCAGACGCTGGCCTCTGGCCAGCTGCCACTCCGCTGCCCCGGACTCAGCTGAACCCCTCCTGGACAGTCTTCCTTCCTCCCTGGACAGAGTCCTGGCTCTGTCACCTGTATTTCAAAGTAGCACAAAACTCCACTGTTACGTTTACTTCTAAGTATTTCTTTGTTTTTCTGCTTTCCCCATTTGAATGCACATTCCTGGGGTCAGGGACTGTGTTTTATTTGTTTTTACTAACTTATTTCTAGGTCCAGTCACATGAGTGCTTCAAAAACACTACCAAAAGAGAGAAAGGAATGAATGAATGGGTGAAAGTGTCTTTGTACCCCGGTTCTTGACCTGGTCGCTCATTAGGCACAGCTCATATGGTTTTGCCTTTTCCTGGCTGCATGCCTCAGGCCCCAGCAAGTCATTTAGTCACCGCTGTCTTTCACAGGTTGCCTTCCATGTGCATGAAAAGGGGACATGCCCCAAGAGGACTGGGCAGGATGCCCATCACATTATCTTCCAGGTCACAGGCCACTCACTCTCATCCTTCAGCAGGTATTTCTGGCCAAACAACCTCTCCAAGACTCTGTGAATGCCTCATTGGAGAGAAGGGGGAAGAGGCATGCTCCCAGCAGCTTGTGCTGGCCTGCTTTAGCCACTACTTATCCAATTCAGTGTCTGAGACCCACATGGAGACCCTACGCCTCCCTGTCCTCCTGCCTAGATGTGGACACGGCCTCCCCCTCCTACCGAGGGGTCAGTACCCAGGCCCCCTCTAGGACCCAGCTGCAGAGACAGTACTGGGATGTACTAGGCAAAGTTAGTGACCAGACAATCAGCCTGTTGGGCCTTTCTTCCAATGGCAAAGTATCTGAAACGTCATTGGTTCTCAGTAACCACATCCCCTGCCTGAATCTCTCCTGGCACCAGGGTTCAGGGGCCCAGTGGTGGCAAGAAATGTATTGTTGGGATTCAGAACCCAATATATATGTAAATGATTAGTCAGCTGTGTGGGTGAGTGTGGAAAAAAGCCCCAAAGCCACAATGTGGACTTTCTTGAACTTACTTACCTCAAACATGTAATTCTGAACATTCTCAGAGGAGATATTCCATCTTATTAAACTGACCATCTATTTCTTGATGCTTGACTCATATGCATAACCTGGTACCCTAGAGGAAACACACATCTTTGCCTACTCCATGCCAGGGACTTTCTCTATTAGGTCTCATCTAGTCCTGCCTGTGGTATAGATGTCATTTTCCTGATTTTATCGATGAGAAAATGGAGCCTCAGGAAAATAAAACGACCTGCCCAGAGTTAGCCAGCCTGTGAGAGGCAGAGCTGACCCTGGCCCCTCGCTCTGCTGGCCCCACGCTCAGAAGAGCCCGAACACTAGAATGAACTTGAACGGCTTCCTCGTCTCAGGAGCCTCCAGGATGCAGCATGGTCTCCCTGGGCTCCCCATCGCCAGCCACACCGGCGCCTCCTGCTCCCACACACCCGGTAAGAACATATGTCTCTGCCCAGGAGCGCAGGGATCCACCCAGGCTACGGCCAGTTTCTGGACTGTCTTATCTACTTATTCCCAACTTCCTGTACAAGAACAACGGCCGTTCTTTTTTTATTTTTTTACTCCTGCTTCCACATGAGCAGTATTCCTGATGCATTGTCAGCACTTCTATGCCTGTCTCCTAGCTGGACTGTGAGCTCCTTGAGGCAAGGACGAGCTCTTTTCATCTTTTATTCCTGTCACAGGGCTTAGCATGTGGGAGGCACAGGTATGGCGCCCTGGACAGAAGGTGGTGGGCCAGGAAACTGGAGCAGATTGCTCAAGGCCATGGAGTCAGGGACGGCTGGGATGGGGGCAGTCACCAAGAAGTAGGGACACGTGAGCTGGGGATCTCCCAGGGGACGAGCAGGCCTCAGTGCCCGGTGCATGGTGGGGGTACACCCTCTTCATTCCATGCCCTGACTCCTGGGATTATTGTGCGCTCGCCTGTTCCTTCAACAGATCCTGAGCCTCCTGAGAAGCAGTCTCTGGGCTAAGTGCTGGGTCAGGAGAGGCAGGAAGCTCAGGATCTGGGGAAGAGCCAGGCGGTCCCAGAATAGAGTGTCAGGGCTCGGAGAGAGGGGAGCAGAGCCCATCTCAGGGGCACAGAGGAGAGACCCCCAAACCCTGCCTTAAGGACACACGGAGGATCCCTAGAAGGCCCTAAGCACGTAGGGAAAGCTGCGACATCCCTGCAGGGCGGGCACAGGCAGGTGCAGACAGAAGGAAGGCACATGCCCAGAGGTGTGAGGGGCCAGGGCCTTGTGCGATGGGAAAGCCTGCGCAGATTAAAGACCGTCATCAAGAAAGACCACACAGGCCAACTTTAACTTAACACCAGTAAAGGGGTGTATGTGGGTGTGTGTATCCAAGTACACACTATATGTAGTGATGTGGTGGTGAATGTTTAACAGCTGGCTGGGATTGGGGAGAGCCCTGCTTTGTGGCACTTGCTCATCGCTGTGGCATACATACTCCCAATGTCAAGGCAGGGGTTGGGGAGAGAGACGCACCAAGAGAGATGTGCAACTGGTGATTTTGAGCCAGCACAGGCCAGGCCTGGCCTGGTGCTGTATGTATGCGTATAGCATTGAGAATCCTTTGTAAAGGTGTATCCATATGCTGGGCCTATCTGTCATCTTCAAGCGGGCCATTGTTTCTGCACTGTATTGTTTTCATTTCCCTCTTTCTCTTTCTCTCAAGTGGATTTAGAATTCAAAGATCCTTCATAATGCAGAATACTTTTATTTTTGCCATTTCCTCCTCCTTTACAGTTATTTTTCCTGTATCAAATTCAGCAGTTATTTCAGCTACTCCCCTTTATTGAGTCCAAAGTACTCTGCTTAGCTTTCATAGAAAAAGCTCAGGGCTTTTGTTTACACAGGCAGATTGAATATCTTTCCCTCCCAAAATCTCAGTAAAATGACAGTAAAGAGAGAAAGTAAAAGGTATAGACCAAAAGGAGGAAGAGGCGGGAAGAAGACCACATCGCGAAGGGAGGTGAGGAAAGCTGAGGGGCTAGACATCACATCCCCAGTGGCCCTGACTTGGCAAACCAGAGGAACCCGAGACCTGGGAATGCTAACCCATAAGGGCAGGACTGAGGGCCCTGGGGAAGCTGGTGGACAGGAAGCCCCAGTACCCACTGGAAGCAGAAAGGCAAGAGGGGCCAAGAGCAGGCATATTGTGGAAATTTATAGAAGAGGCAATTGGACTCCTAGTTCCTACCTCCTTCTCAGCTAGATGGGGAGTGACCCTCTCTCATGCTCAAAAGACTGGGGGTCAGCTCTGGAGCTGTAGGGCAAAAGGACCCTGGACCCAGGACATCAGTCACACTGAGGAGAGGGTGCTAGTCACAAGATGGAGGAGTTAAATGAAAGTCTGCCTACAGCATGAGGTGGCCCCCTACCACCCGGCACCCTGTTCAGAGAGACCAGTCAACAGATGGGAGACCCTTCTCCAAATGAAACAACTAGGCTCCTGCTCAATCAATGTCACCAACACGTAAGAACCCCTGCTCCACACCCACATGCACAATTACACACACACAGCCGACACAGTCACAGACATCCTGAGAGCTGCTCGTCTCCTTGTTTTGTCTAACACTTACCTGTGATTAGACCTGCGAGAAGCAGTGATCACTGGAGGAAAGCCTCTAACGTGAAAGGGAGGGAGGGAGGGAGGGAGAAAGCAAAGAGTGAGGAAAGAATATGCATTTCCTGGGCTGTTACAACAAATTACTACAAACTTGGTGACTTGAAACAGCAGAAATTTATTTTCTCATTGTCGTGGAGAACAGTTCAAAAATCAAGGTGTTGGCAGAGCCACAGTCCCTCTGAAGGTTCTAGGAGAGAATCTGTGCCTTGACTCTCCCAGCTTCTAGTGGCCCCTGGTGTCCCTAGGCTTGTGGCTGCATCTCTCCAGTCTGTCTGCATCCTCACGTGAGCCTTTGCTCTTCTCTCCAAGTGTCTTATAAGGACGCTGTCCTTGGATTTAGGGCCCACCCGGATATTCCAAGATGACTTCATCTTGAGATCCCTAACTTAATCACATCTGCAAAGACCCTCTTTCCAATAAGGTGACAGTTTCCTGGGGTTAAGATGTGGACGCATTTATTTTAGGGCCGCCATCAACTCACTACAGGGGGAAAAAAGGAAAGAAAGGAACTTGAACAAAAAGAGAGAATGAAAGAAGGCTAAAAAAGAGTATAAATATGTATTACTATCCTCTAATAAATAAGATATTGCAGATATAGCATCCATGAAATAAGAGTAGAATGCCAGAACGAAAAAAGGAGGGGCGTGCTCTGTTCATAGCAGCATTATTCACAATAGTCAAAAGGTGGAAGCAGCCCAAGTGTCTCCTGACAGATAAATGGACAAACAAAATGTCATGTATATATACAAAGGAATATTAAACAGTCTTAAAAATGAAGGAAGGAAACTCTGACACATGCTACAACATGGATGAACCTTGAGTACCTTATGCTGAGTGAAACAAGCCAGTCACAAAAAGGCAAATACTGTGTGAATCCACTTAGATGAGGAATCTAGGTCAAATACATAGAGACAGAAAGGAGAATGGCTGTTTCCAAGGGGCTGTGGGAGGGAGGAAGGAGGAGTTATTGTTTAATGAGCATAGACTTTCAGTTTTGCGAGATGGAAAGAATTCTGGAGATGGGTCACACAACAATATGAATACTGAAATATAAAAATGGCTAATACGGTAAGTTTTATGTTACGTGGATTATAGTTCAATTAATTTTTTTAACTTTTTTAAAAGGAGGGATACTCAGAGAACAAAATTAAACTTTGGATACTAAAAATATGATAGCTGAAATTGAAAATTTATCAGAAAAAAAACTTAAATCATTTGTTTTCAGAGTTAGCAAATGGTGAAGCCCAAATGGAGCCCAGTGTGTCTTTAGAACCCATATTGATGGCCACTACACTTTCTCAGATGAGGCTGGGTCACACTGTCCAGAGAAAAGAAGGTCTGGAAAGTTAGAAGTACAGAATTTGCAACACAGAAAATACAAACTGACGTGGAAGGCATTACAGTTGGCTTGGAAATGAAGTTTCAGGTCGTCAAGAAGATTCTGAGAAGGGGCCAACCACAAACCATTGTATCTTCAAATATCTCTTTCAATTTCTCCATCATAAACTCAGACTCATCAGACAGGTCTCCTAATTTTAGTATAGAAACCATTGTCTGAGGATGGAGAGGGAGAGAATCACAGAATTTACCAGGGATTGAATGGACTTCAGAACCATTAAGCCCAATAGGCTGGCTTTCCTGAAAAGAAAATGCCAGACCAGATGGAAGTGGTGTGCCCCAAAAAAGGCAAGAAATGAATGATGGTGCTGGTGCTCATATTCTGGGGTTGCCAACACATACTTCTGACTTTCACTTGATTTGGAAAGGTTTCCTGGAAACGCTGGAAATTTGGTGGAAAAGACAGTGAGAAAAGATAAGAATTTGAAGGTAGAAAATTGCCCTTTGAAACTTAAATAGTTCTTTTAACTTTTTCTCCAAATTTGTATTCTTTGACCTGTACGCAAGCCCCGGGGAAAATGACATGCTGACACAATACATGTGCCTGGTGGGTTCCGACTGCCTGGAGGGAATAGAATAGAATATGAAATCATGATCACTATGCCACCACAGGCGAATAAAGCCAGAAGAGCTTGCGTTAACCTGTGCAAAATCATAGCTGCCATCTACTGAGCACACTTCACATACGGTAGAGGAGGCAAGCACTTTTCTAATAATCCTCAAAACAAATTTGGAAGGAGGATATTAATATTAGCTTTAGGAATCTAAAGTTAAGCTAAGTGCCCGTTTGACAGATGTGGAATATGACATTCAGACAGGTTAAGTAATTTGCTAATTTCCCACCAGCTCGTAAAAGGCAGAAATGAGATTCCTTGCAGATCTTTCTGAATTTATTCTTTCTTTTCCTCTCTCTCTCTCTCTCTCCCTCTCTCTGTCTCTCCCTCCCTCCCACTTGGGCTTCTTCTGCAAAGTCCAGCTCTTTCAAGCTTGCAGGTTTCAAGCCCCAAGGCAGTGAGAATTCACATTAGCGTCAACACTTCTTATCAGATTTTGCTACAGTTGGTATGGAAACCTTAAGACCCCTGGAGTACTGAAAATCACAGCTCAATAGAATGTAGATGAGATAGAGACTGAGAGAGACACAGAAAAACAGAGAAAGAGAGCTGTGTTCCTTGATATTTTGTTTTTTAAACAAAAAGAAAGCAAAAGGGCCTCTCCATCTGAAAGTTTCATGTCATCTCAGTTCCTCTCTCTGTCTCTTATGCCTTCCCCTTGAAGCTCCTGGCCCACCCTTCCTGGAATTGGAAGCCCCCCAGCCCCTGGCTCCAGTTGGCACTGCCCGAAGTCTGCCAGCTGGGGCAGGCGGGTGCTCCACATGTCCCCAGCTCCTGCCAGCCCTGGAAGCTCCACACGGGGACACAGATGCCTCGAGTCACCCTCTGCCACATTAGCTCCTTTCACAGGGGATGGGCTGGCTGTCGTGCAAGTGTTTGTTTACTCGCTCCTGTGGGGTGCCAAGACTAACCCAGGTTGTTTCCACTGGCTTCTCTTTATGACATCTTCCCCAGCACCTCTGTTTGGCCCCTGGTTGGTGAGGAGATCCTGGGAAATCACGACATGCCATGTGCACTGTTCCCCAACACTAAGCTTCATCAGAGCGTGTGCACTGGGGCTTTTTGGAGACGGGATATAAGGACGCCACATCCCTCAGAATGTCATAGCTGGAGGCACCTGGAGGAACCTCACTTCCAAAGGTTTGACTGTTGTTCGCCGTGAAAACCTAAGATATAAACAGGCAAAGCAGGGAGCTATGGGGTTGCGTGGGAGCAGAGGACTCACATGCCTTCCCGCCCTCGTTCCTCACGATGGCCCTGAGGAACCTCTGCAGAGTGCAATTTGAACCCTCTGATCTAACCAAGGCTCTCCGTTTTACTCGTGAGAAAGCAGACCTAAGAAGAAGAAAGACTAAGCAGCAGACACACGCTGGCTCTCGGCAGAGGCTCGCCTCTCCCAGTTCCTGTTCTTTCCTCCCTCATCTGAAAGAGATCGAGCAGAAGGCAGCTGGCTCACACGGTCACTTCTGCCCACTCGGCCACATCCTTCAGGTCATCTTTTTCTTCTCAATCCTATTTGCCTCTCACCAAGGTGTTTTTCAGCGTGTGTAAATTTACATTTAGATGGAGAACATGGTCCATTTGCTAAGGTACATTTCAGTAAGTGACAAATTCCAGAATGGCAGTGCATTAGTTACAACCAATTAGGAGGAAATTATCACTGTAAAGGGCTCATATCCACAGCACTGGGACAGAGCCAACATGTAGCTTTTACTATGTCTTACCTCATCGTGCTCAGTAGATGGTGAAGAGGTCTAAATCCAATTTAATGAAATATTTGATATAAAGACTGAAGTTTTGTGACTATAAATTCCAGTTAGTGGACCCTAAAGAGGTTACTCCACACATCCATGCATCATTCACCTCCTCTCTTCAACCTTACCGACAGCAACAGATGTTGGAAAACCTTGGTGTTTTGAAGGTACACCATCTGGTTGAAGTCCCAGCTCTGCCACTTTGAAGATGTGTGATCTTGAGATCATTCATTCTCTTATGTATAAAATAGAGACAATAATACATGTCTTGTAGGGTTGTTGGATTTAAAACGGGTAAAGCTTGTAAAGAGTCTGCCCAGCCCATAGTAACTGCTCAATAAATGATTCCTATGTTAGCAGTTGCTAAGTGTTAGTGGTACTGCTTAATATTTGTTAAAGCAAATATGTGTCATTGCAGCTAATAAGTATTTAGTACTATGTAAATGCCAAACATTTTACTACATTTTAGGTAAATTTCAAAGAGGTGCAAAATGTAGTTCTTGCCATCGAAATGACTCACGAGATAGGAGAAGAGAAAAATTAACATGTATTCTAACACTAAAGTAATTTCAAATGGATTAAAAATAAAAGTAAAAATCACAAACTAGAAGAAAATTAGGATATAAAAACTTTTTAAATTTATCTTGGAGTTGAGAAAAACTTTCAAAACGAAACAGGAAAGGCAGAAGCATGTGGATGATTATAGCAGCTTTATTCATAATTGCCAAAACTTGGAAGCAACCAAAACGCCCTTCAGTGGGTAAATAGATAAATATATTGTGGGACATCCAGACAGTGGAATATTATTCAATGCTAAAAATAAATGAGCTATCAAGCCATGAAAAGACATAGAGGAACTTGAATACATAGTCCTAAGTGAAAGAAGCCAATCTGAAAAGCCTACATCCTGTATGATTCCAACTATATGACATTCTGGAAAAGGAACAACTATGGAGACAGTGCAAGGATCAGTGGTTTCCAGGGGCTGGGACGGGGGTGAAGATGAATAGGCAGAGCACAGAGGATTTTCAGGGCAGGGGAATTATTCTGTGTGATACAGTGATGGTGGATGCACATCATCATATACTTGTCCAAACCCATAGAATGTACAACGCCAAAAGTGAACCATGCTGTATAGTATGGACTTGGGGAGATTATGATGTGTTGATGTAGACGTGTTTTAATGGGATTGGCTGTGTGTATATAGGAGGAGGATTATATGGGAAATCTCTACCTTCCTCTCAATTTTGCTTTGAACCAAAAACTGCTCTAAAAAGACGATGTGTCTTTGGGAGCACACAAGACCCCACAGGGCATCTGCACACTCAGCAACGGCCCCCAGCTGTCCCACCGCACACCGTCACAGCCTGACCTAGTGCTGACGTCCCTTTCTGGAGGGGTCTGGCCAGAGTGCACGGAGAAAGCTACCGGATCTCTGCAATTCCAGCACTTTCCATCATATCAAATGCCATTTAACTTCCCATTTCTTCATGAAAGGAAGGAAGGGAGGGAGGGAGGGAGGAAGGAAAGAGAGAGAGGGAGAGAGAGAGAGAGAACGAGGAACGAGAGGAAGGGAGGGAGGAAAGAAGGAAGGAAGGAAGACCTCCACAATTCAACTACTTTACAGTCCTGTTGTGACAATAAAATGAGACAATATATTTTAAATGTTAAAGAGTGCTACATAAATGTCAAGTAGGAAAAAAAATGAATTCCATAGTGCTGACTTCCAGTGAGCACTTATGAATCCTATTAATTAAAAAAGCTTGTATGACTTCATGACATTTCACTGCACTGTAGATAATTCATATATATGGACCCTGAGAACTTGAGATCTTCTGGGAAATATGCTAAAAATGTGTGATATCTGCCAGGAAGATTCTAGTCTGCAGAGACGGATGCCTCTAAGCCAAACGCAGGTCTTTGAGCGAGGCAGGGTGGGGTTCCCGCTGTGGCGAGCACCATGGGCAGTCATTTCCTGATGCCCAGATGAGGACTTGTCTTCAAACGCATGTAGTTGATGTTCATTCAATTGGGCTTCACTGTCCTCAGCGAACGCAACTCACGTTTATAACACAGAATTGGCTCCTTAAAGGAAACTTTTTTGAGGCTGTAAATAATTTGCACCTGAATCCCTCGTGATTTCCTGCTCCTTCAGTGCTTTCTTCTTTCCCCACTGTGGACAGTTACCCCACGTGCCTGTTAGTTAGCACCAATGCCCCAGATTTACTGAACTTACTGGTCCTTGCCACCCATGGTGGAATACACAAAACTCAGAATTGTAGATTCGTCTGCTCCCCAGCTGAAGCAGCCCCACTGGCCTCCTTCCTTTCCTTGTACACACATCAAGAATCCTCCCATTGCCTCAGGACCTTTGCACTTGCAACTGTATCTGTTTGGAACCCGTTGTCCCCCGATAATCACATGGCTGGCTTCCTTGCTTCCTTCAGATGCTCAAACACCTCTTTCACAGAGGAGCCTTGCACACCACCCAATTTAAAATCTCAACCCGTTCCCCAACCTAGCTCTCCCTATCTTCCTTACATACTTTAATCTTGTCCACGGCACTAACATCACCTGATATCTTACATTTATCTGTTTATTATCTGCCTCCTCCAGAGAGGAGGGATTGCGTGCACGTTTCTCTAAGAGCTGTGTGCTCACAACAGCTACTAGAGTAACTGGCACTTAGAAGATACTCTATAAACGTGTAAATAAGTCTCTAACTGTGGAACAGACATTTTTCTCCTAGAAAGGCCAAGGAGAAGAGTGGAAAGAGCAAGGATCTACGATCAGAAGGCAGAGTTGCAGTCTCCACTCCTTATCAACGGGGGACCTTCAGTGAAGCCGTAGAACTTCTCCCACTTCATCTGTAAAGCGGTGCAAAGTCTTGCCCAATCCCACACAGGGTGAACTGAGATGACTTAGGGACCAGCCATAAACAGTAAAGAGCTACACAGTACAATGCTATGCAAATCCAGGTATTTGTTTTTCAGTTTTCATTTGGGATTTTACTTATTTAGATAAAACTGTCACTGGGACTGGCTTTGCTGTCACTTGAGGCATACTAGCACAGTGGTTAGGGCCCTTCACTGGCTCCAGGGTCGGACAAACATGGGAGGGTTGCAGGCTCTACTGATAACTAATAGCAGGACCTTGGGCTGGTTATATAACTTCACGATGGGTACAAGATAATCATAGTAGCAGATTCATAGGTTTAATGGGAACAACATGTATGATAATGCATATGAAACTCTTAGCAGATGCTTAGTGCTGATTTCTCTATTGACTAGTGGTTCCTATTTCGAAGGGAGGTAATTCTCTTTGGAAAAGTATTTGGTTTTGAAATACAAATGGAAAGAGGCCTTCTTGAAAGTTTTTCACTTATGAAACACTGTCTCTTAGGTTGGGTGATAGAGTAAATGCTTAAGCTCATGTTACCTAGATGGCAAAAGTGTAGCTCTGAACTCTTAATTTTTGTCTACTAATAAAATTAAATATTAAACCACCATTTCCCTTGACTTCGGAAAAAAGTACATTCATTTGCCATTGCCTTGCTGAAACTCCCAGGTAGGTTTGCTCTGCATTGTGGCGACCTCTTCAGTGGAAAACAGTGTTTGTGTTCACAACCTTCCAGAGCTGGGATGACTCAGTTTGCCAACTCTCAAAAGAACTCAGCAGTGAGTATTAATAGGTGTGCTTCCCTCTGAGCCAGAGACACGTGAAGGTGTGGGTGTGCTCAACAAGACAGAAGGCGGGAGAGGGGAATTAACTTAACTCGGCGCCTTTTCTGGGCCAGGACTGAGAGCTCCTTTTCACTACAGCGTCTAATTTCATTCTCACATCAGATCTTTGAGGGACGTGATGACGTCCTTGCTGTAGAAATGAGAAAATGAAATTGCACTGAAGCTCAGTAACTTGTCCAGAGCTAATAAAGGCCAGAAGCCATATCCCAATCCAGGTCTGACAGGTGGTAGATGTGCTCATCCATTTGACAAATACTTACTCAGCTCCTATTTCTTGCCAGGCACTGTTGTAGGCACTGGGATTATAGCAAAGAGCAAAACAAAGCCCCTGCCTTCATGGAGCGTATATTCTAGTGCAGAAGTACAAGTAAGCACACACATATCATAGATATGGATATGGACACGGATATAAGCATACTTATGGATATGGACACAGATACAGTGATGGATATGGATATAGATCTGATCGATGTAGACACAGGCATGGACACAGACATGGATAGAGACAGATAATAATGAGTCAGAGCTAAAGGGAACAGAATGATGAAAGGCATTTTAGACCCAGTGATAGGGAAGGCCTGTCCTAGGACCCTGTAATGCTAAACAGAGATTTGAATGAAAAACATCTAAATGAAGCCCCGAAGTGTGATGGACAAGGAGGTGACTTCTAAGAATCAGGTTGGGTGCTGAGCAAAGAGCAGGGGGTGGCAGAGTGTCAGCAGAAATACGAGGAAGGGGTTCCTGCGGAGAAGGCCGGGGGCTGGATTGAACTTGAGTGATAAGAAGTCACTCATTAGTCACATTAGATTTCCCTAGGGAATTTAAAGGGAATTTTTTTTAGAAAAGACTAATTTACCTAAAGATTTTGTGGGAAGCAATGCATTATGTAACAGATTATATACCAACACCATGCTTTCCCGAGTTATTGAGACAGTAACAAAATGGCATAGGAATAACATAACCTGTGTTTTGGTCCTGTTAAAAATTGTAAGGGTTTTAGGACTAGAAGTGAATTCCATTTGTAACGCCATTATGAATTCACGGCCACTAGGAGTGGAGGGGCTTTGGGCCTCTTCCAGCCTGGTCTGCTTCATTTGCAAATAGAGCAAATTGCTCAAGTTCATATACCCACTTAGTTGGGAATGGTACCTACATCTGCTTGCAGCTAGGTGTTCTTTCATTCACTACTTTGTGTTTTTGCACATAAAAAAGGAAAAGTTAATTTTTTTATTAAAGAATAACCACAGGGGGCCAACTGGTGGCGCAGCAGTTAAGTTCGCACATTCTGCTTGGGCGGCCTGGGGGTTCCCCAGTTCGGATCCTGGGTGCGGACATGGCACCTCTTGGCAAGCCATGCTGTGGTAGGCATCACACATATAAAGTAGAGGAAGATGGGCACAGATGCTAGCTCAGGGCCAGTCTTCCTCAGCAAAAAGAGGAGAATTAGTAGCACATGTTAGCTCAGGGCTAATCTTCCTAAAAAAATAGCATGACCACAGTTTTGCCCACAATTCACCTTGTAAATGTATCTCTGTGTTCCAGAACCCTACCCATCACTTTTGATGTGAGGTCTCTCGAGGTAGAAACAGACCAGAGCTCCTCGTCAGAATAGTTGGAGGCACAGGGAAAACTCCTTAATGAAAGTTCTGACTACGGAAAATGTTGAAAGAAATATTCTCTTATGGCTTCAAACAAGAACACATTTGTCGATGGCTTTTCTTTTTTAACAACTTCAAGATAGAAGATTTAGTTGTATTTTTTTTTCAATTAAAACTTAGAGAATAATCTTTCCTACCTTGAAGATGAACACAAAACGCATTACATTTGGAACGGCTTACAGACCATGTTCAGCCAAAGTGCAAAGTGATAGCTCCCCCAAATGCCTTATTATTTTAGAGAAATGGGACACACCCTCAATTATGGCAAAATAAGAACAACCATTAATGTCAGGCATGTTAACAAAAAGTCTGGAGACTTCACAGGAAAGTTTAGAGTATGTTTTCTAAACAATGGCATTTTGGTGATTGGCCTATAATTACAAGAGCTTGGATCCTGCAGAATCCATTAGCAATACGGGACATAAGCACTGCCATTTGCATCCAGAGTCATGTAAGGAGGGGAGTTGGCGTGTGGAGGTTTTAAGAGCAAATAAACAAGGACACATGAAAGACCCAGAATGTTTCTTAATGCCTGATCTCAAAGCATAAACCTCACAGGGAAGAAAATATATGCATACCTCTGTATGTACACAAATATATAGATGTGAGAGTGTATATATAATAGTTACTGCATCAGACATGCTGACACAGTCTGTTGCCGTGTAAAGAGCACTAGAAAGAAATTGTAAAACTTACTTCTGTTTCTTGCATCTGCTACTGACAAATCATATCACCCTGAGCAGGAAGGTCTTTGTGTGGGCCTCGTTTCCCACAACTATTAGAGGAAGAGATGGAGTTCTCTGATCTCTAGGGTCTTTCTTTGAAAACGTTTCTGACCCCAGGGCTGTGTTTAGAATTCTAGAAGCAAGAAATTAGCCACTTTTAACGATTTGCTACTTTGACCTAGAAATGTCCCGTGTTTTGTCCTTTGTTCTCCCATTAGGGCAGACATTTAAATAAAAATGAAAGGAACCACTGTTGTTTCTCCGAGGACCACAGTTTGTGTGTAACGAGGAAAATGATTTTCTTGCCACCAGTACAGCCCCCTCGCAAATGTTTAAAATTAGCACTTCTCCTCCCTCTAGTGGAAATATATTGTATTTGCTCTAAATGGAATTGATTGAAGTCTTGATCGAACGAAACAAAGAAAAAGAGCTGGCGTGACTAAGTCGCAAGCAGGGATAGAACCAAACACAGTTGGTTACAGGTTTTCCACACCAATGTCTTAAAAATTTTACTTCTTTAAAAAATTCAAGATTGACCATGAAAACCTGCAAAGTAGACTCAGACCAATGTACAGTCTCCAAATGAAATACACAGGTCCAAATTAGATGTTTTGGATTTAGTCTATACCCGCAAGAATCTTAAAATCAGTTCACTTAGGACAACTACCAAGTCAACACGTTTGACTGAAGGAGACAAGTGACACAGCAGTGAGCAACAAGACAGGGCGCCATGGCCGGAAATGATCATTTCCATCCAGTTTAACACGTGTTATACTCATTCTATGTGAGGTTCTTCTGATTCCATCTCTCTGAAGCCTTTCTTGACACCCCCATGGAAAGTAAACCACACCCGATTTGTCATAATCATCTCCACCAGCCATGGAAGCATGATGGCGGCGATCTGGGCGTGCGTCCGCCTCTCCATCTGGACTACAGGCTCTGATATGAGCTACTTACACCCCTACGTTTCTCTCTTACAGTTGGAGAGGAACTGAGGTGGTGGGGACTGTGACACAGTTGGAGAGACTCTGACTTCAAAGGCACTCACATTCAATTGTCTAAAAATCACTGTGTTGAAACATGTTGTTAAAAAGTAAAATCAAATAATGCTGTGCTGGCTGAATTCAGCCTGCTGCCCATTCCAGCCGCAACCCTGCTTGGTCCTGGGAGGGTTCAGAAATTTTCCACAAGGAAGACTGTAATAAGATCTACACTTTAAAGAGTGAACAGGACAAATGGGAGATAGATGAAGAGGTCAGCAGGTGTCTACAGCAATAATCTAGACGATGAGAGCTTCACTCAAAGGTCAAAAGCTATGTACAAAGTTTTTAGTCTCCACCCCAAACATGAGCCACCAAGCATCACCAGAATCTGAGGACAGCATGTTAGCTGGAAGATACAAATAAAACTAACAAACAAAAATCCACCTCAGAGGGGCCAGCCCTTGGCACAGTGGTTCAGTTTGGCATGGTCTGCTTCAGTGGCCCAGGTTCACAGGTTTGGATCCCAGGCACAGACCTACAGCACTCATCAGCCACCCCCATGGTGGTGACCCATATACAAAACAGAGGAAGACTGGCACAGATGTTAGGTCAGTGCTAGTCTTCCTCAGGAAAAAAAAAAACAAAAAACCCACCTTAGACGAAATGGAAACTTTGCAGAAGAACTTTAAATGAAGTCATAATTGATAGTCTCAGAAAGATAAATGAAGATATTGCATCCAGAAAAAAGAATAAATACTTTTTAAAAAGACTATTTAGATAACAAGAGAAAGAAAGAGAGGGAGAAAGAGAAAGCTTTCCAAGTTTAGAATCTTGATAGTAGAAATGAAAATCTTAATAGAAGAGCTTAAACACAAAGTCGAAGTATTATAAAATGCAGTAAAGGTATAAAAAGGTAATGTGTGAGAGAAAAGATAAGGAAATTAGAAAACCAGTCTAATATGTTCAACATCAGAATAATAGACTATACAGAAAAAGAGAAAAGAACAAAAATGAGAATTCATCAAGGAAATAATTCAAGAAAATTTCCAAGAATTGAAGGACATGAGTGTCCAGATGAAAGGACCCACCACGGGCCCAGCAGACATGGATGAAAACAGACCCACACCAAAGCACCTCACTGTGAAATTCAGAACCCAGTAGGCAAATGGAAGTTTCCATTTACTTCCTAAGGGAAAAAATTAAGTGTTAGATGGTGAGGCATGTGCCCTCCAATTTCCTGTCTCCAGGCTTTGTCCTAGAACCTAGAGCAACAGTTCAGGGAGGGGACGTGGAGAGCATTCATCTCTCCATTTGGGAACTTGAGCTTCTCTGAACCAACCTGGAACAAGGTCACATCAAAATAAACCAGGCTGTGCAGAATGACTAAGCAAAGGAGGGCCCGACAGCTACTTTCTTGACTGTCCTCAGTTCCTGGACATTTGAATACGCCCTGGGAGTGTATGGCCCCCAAGAGAGGAGGCTCCAATGGCCTTGAAATTGAAGCTGGCCATGAAGGCAGCTATGGCTGGGGCTGGCCGGAAAACAGAGATCTAAACACTGATGATATCCAAGTGGAGGCCGAGTTTGTCATAAAGGGCTACAAGATACAAATTTCAATTGTCTGCACCAGCAGGGCAATCCACATCCTGGTAAAGAGAGGGTAACGTGACTAGAGACCCATCTTCCCTTTTCCCTAAGGTTGCCTAAATGGCAGTCATGGCCACAGACACCCAGACACCATACTGGAGAGAGGCCAGGGGGGCTTCTGAAGCCTGAGAAATCTGAGACGCTGAGTGTTGTCCCCAAAAAAGAGCATGCATTATCTAAAGGGACTCTTCCAGATCAAATTATATGAAGTTTAAAATACTTCAAATATTTTTTTCTCTGCTAACCAGTTACGCTGCTCATGAGAAAGACCAGATTATTTATAGGCAATATAAAATGACAACATTTTCTTCCAGTTGTAGATTGCAGCTGTAGGCTGAATGAATTTCATGAAATTACTACCCTTTTGAAGTGGGGAAAAAAATACTTTCCTGAAAACAAAAAGAAGGCCAGTATCCATTTCTCCTCTCCCTGCTCATCCTAGGAAAATATCTAAGTATGTGACCGAAGCTGCATTTACAGAAGTCCTGGAGATTAAAATGAATTTGCTAGTGGATATATTTGCCCATGTGAAGCATAGCTTAATGCCTGACTCCTGGGTTCAAAATTCATAGACAGACAATAGCTTGAATGTGAAGAGAACTGCAGGCGAAAACCCCTTGTGATCCAGCACACCCGCTACCATGTGGCTGCTCTGACCTATGTGGACTTTCCACTCTGGATCTGCAACGTAGCATAATGGCTCAAATGGCTTTAGCTACACCTTCACTTTTGGCTGAAATTTAAATCACTGGCTGTAACTGAGAGCGAAGTACTTTTGATACTTTACTCCTTAGGAAGTGAGCATTCTGCTTAGCGTTCCATCAAAAGGATTTACCTTAATATATTTAACCAATACATATTATATATAAACAGACCTTATGCAGCTACATAAATATATTCCAATGACTTGAAATATATTTCACAGCTGTGTTAAACATTTTTATGTACATCACTGATTATTTCCTTGGTGTACATTCCAAAAAGATCCCAGCGTCTGCACATTTTTAAGACACTACACAATTGCTCCTAAAAGACAGAGATTTCACAGAAAGAAGAGTCAGCAAAAAAGGGGAGTCTAGTCTAGAAAACAAAACAAAAAGCCCCAGACATGTGCCACTGAGAGGGGAAGAACATGGAGAAGGTGGATATTGAGGTTCTGCACGTCAGCTCTGTGTGCTTCACAGCTGCTTCCCTAGGTGGACACGCCCCTCACGATGGACCACCAGACACTTTCACTCCAGTCCTGACCTGCTTTTTCATAAGTCAGGGCAGTCTCCATTCATCCTGCTGCTTCTCCATCTCTACAGTGCGCCCCTTGTCTCTTGGTCCTGAGATGGCTCACCACCACCCCTGCACACCAGCCAGTGTAAAGTGTTAAATGGCAAGAGAAGGGCCCTCCCCTTGACATCCCATAGGTCCCTCCTGCTCACAGGCTAGGAGAAGAACCTGTAAGTGGCCAGTTGGCCATTCTAGCTGTAAGGGAGCCTTGGAAATGTACTAGCAATTCTCGGCAGCCTTGTGTCGAGCTAAAAATGCTATTACTGTGGAAGAAGGAGAGAATAACCATTTGGGACAACTGAAGGTCTGTCACAGGAACAGAAACAAAACCCACCTTGTAATGAAACATAGCCAAGCAAATGCTGCCTTGTCATTGGTTTCTGGGTAGGAGATGCTGTTTTCTCTCATATTCATGCATCATATACCTATCAGTGTATAAAGAGCCCCGTGTACAAAGAATTATTTCTTACTGGATTAGAAAAATTCCTTTAATATCTGCAATGAGGAAGGGATTGTACTTTCTTGAAACGACATTTAAAACAAAATAAAAATGCCCTCCCCTTCTCCCGAAAGCACTTTGACCACAAATTCCACTTGATCCACGAGCTCACACCTTTCCACTTCCTTGACAGAAAACTCCCTCCCACAGAAGAGCCGCACTGGAGGGAGACCTTCAGAAAAGCCGCTGTGCACTTGGGACCACAGCAGAGGTGGGAAGGTCACAGCGAGTTTATTCCTTTGCAAGGTACACAGAGAAAGCACTAAACTAGGCTGCCAGCAGAAGCTTTTCAAAACGTTTAAAGTAAATAACACCAATAAGATCATTAATCTAATAAGATCTTTTTTAAGATATCACATCTTAAAGAAACCTAATGCTGTTTATCAGCTTTAAAAAATACTTTCAACTGAAACCAATTACATATTTATATACGTAAACATAGTGTGTATAAATTACCTTGAGTTCTTTTGAAAAATAGTATGATATATTTAATACTAAACTTTGTTATAATTTAAGATTCCATATGATAAATCCTATAAAGCCTTAAATTTAATTATTTTGGGGGAATGTCTTCTTGTCTCAAGAATAATTTACAGATTCATCCACCTTAGAACTGGAAGGAATTTTAGGTAATCATCTGGTTCAGCCAACTCCTTAAGACAAATAAAGAATTATTATCACTTTCTGGATCAAGATACATGGACTATTGATGTTAAATGACTCACCCAAAGCCATACACCTATTCAGTTTCCTTTTCTCTCAGATAATTTGTTCTCTAGCCAAACAGATCTTAAAGCTCACCTCATGTGTAATCCTAAGACATTCAAGTGCAAGAGAATTTACTAAGAAATTCCATTCCAGGATCCTCTGTGCTAATTCACTAAGATAAATTAAATCCGTGTAATGAAAATACACAACAAGCAATGCATTTAGCGTCTGGCTTCAATTTTAATTAGTGAAGCATAGCCCCTACACTGAGGAGAAACATGATGTAAACATCAATATAAATACATTGCTGGGTTGGCTACGTTTAATGCATCTAGTTCGGTGCACAACACTCATTTCATCCAAAGCCATGTTTGCAGAGGAAAGAAAAGCAATATAAATAAGCAGAATATAATTCAAAGAAGGTTGGTACATTTTTATTTAGAGCATCTTGGATTGGCTCTCTCTCTCTTTGACTCTGAAGTGGTAACTGAGAGGACCACCTCGGGGGTTGTAAGTCTCAGACACAAATCAGATGCCTTCCTTGTAAGTGACCCCTACCCACAAGACGGCTCCCTGGAAGTGTCTTTGGACAGCCAGGACACAGGTACATGCTCTGTGGGATGGCTTGGCTCTAGGATTTGCAGCTGAGCTCACGATGATGGAACGTGGCCAGAATGGGAAGAAGTCGACTCTGGCCACATCAAGGTCTCATCAGGGAGCCAGGCGCAGGCATGGGAGAGGCTTCAGGGGCTTCTGTTGATGTGGAAGATCTTCCCAGTTGCTCCTGTTTACCTCGTGCATCTGGACGGAACAAACCTTGGAGGGATTTGGTAGGGAGGTAGCCAAAAATACGTCCCAAGAAAATGTTGGTTATTCTAGACAGAGAGCCATCTCTGGTCTCTCACTGGAATGTGACCAGTCTCAACCTTGACGGGTCCAAGGGTCAGAAGACAGTATGTGGTTCAGGTAGAACTGAAATATCCAGTCTCCAATTTTCTGCTTATGCAACAGAAATTGAAGAAAACTGCATAACCAGTTGTGGGCTTAGATCTATCAAACAACATCAAAGCTAGTAAAATGCCTCACCTGGCCTGGAGTAACCACAATTAATTACAATTATTTTGGATTAGGCTTAAAACCATCTGGAGGACCTTTTCTCTGGAGGGGCTGGCATCAACCACATGGCAGCCAGGGTTCTGCATCCTCTGGTAGGACTCTTCCACCCTGGGGACAGGCAGAAGGAAAAGGGTTGGCCTGCTTTTCAACACAGCTCTGCGTGCAAAGGTTCCTTTCCCACCAGAACATCAACAGCTTGAAGCCAGTTCCCAGCTGGGTGATCTCGCTGCTCCCCCTGGCAACTACCTTTGCCCACAGGAGACATTTGATACATTTTGTTTAATAAATGATACATTAATAATAATGTTTAACGGCTAGCATTTATTGAATACACATTATCTGCCAAGCATTAGCATTCTGCACAGTTTTTCTCATTTCAAACTCAGAGCAACCTTAGGATGGAAACCACTGTCATCCTCATTTTGCAGGGAAAGTAGCCAGAGGCTCAAAGAGATTAAGTAATTTGCCCAATGGTAAATTTCTCCACAATCTGTGCCCTGAAGGGTTTCAGACGAGCCAGAGGTCCTCAGTGTATACGTTGATTTCACTTGAGAGTCTTCTAATATTTCACCCAAATTCCACGTCTCCCGTTGTGCTACCAGCCTTGATGGATTGGAATGACTGGTGCTGACTGTGTCACGGGAGCACCTGGGCACCGAGGTGGCAGCAGGCGCCTAGATTAGATGGGCTGCTCCACAGCTCTGCTTTACCACTGAATGGCTAAGCGAACTGCTCACATTCTTTTCCCCCCTGTGCCTCGGCTTTCTCAGCTGCAAAATGAAGACTGAAATAACGCCTTCCTTCCAGGTTTGTCATGGGGCCTAAGTGAATTAATACAAGTAAATTGCTTGACATGGTTTCTTTGTACACTGCAGAGCTGTTATTTATTTATATGATATAAAGTCTTCTGTTTCGGCTTTTCAGACCAGTCCTAGAGAACTGACTCATATTCAGCCATGAAGCAGTAAGATGGTCCAGACTCTCCTGCTATTGTGTGCAGAGCTTTCCAGTGAAGATGAAAGCACTGCCTTAAAATCAGAAAGATCTTGATTTTAATCCCAGTTTTACCCCTTAGTATCTACACAAATTTAGATGAATCCCTTAACCCTTTCAGCCTCAGTTTTGTAAACTGTAAAATATGACTCCTGTTGTCCTTTCCAAGATTACAGAGCATGAGGAGGAAAAGGACAGAAGTACCTGACAGGTCAAAGTCACCACGAGTCCACCAGACAGAGCTCTGCGCCCAGTATAGTTCAACCGGGGAAACCGAGACCCAGAAACGCGCATTGTCTTTCTCAGGTCCACACTGTTGCTGGCACAGCCAGGACTGGAAAGTCTGCTCCCCAGTCAGCTATCCCAGGGCTTTAAAACAACAACACTGAGGCCCCATGGCAACCACCCCATGGGAAGCAGCTGAACTAATGTGGAGGATGTTGCCTCTTGGGCTTGAAAAATGGGAACGTCATTTCCTCCGCATTCCTAAAGTTAGCGCTGCTCCTCGCTTGCCACCACGGCCAGGGACCCCTGCCACCCACACTGCATCAGGACACCTACTTTTGACGAAATATATTGTCGGTCTCCAGTTCAGCTTCCTCTCTGGTCTTCTCCATGCCCCGGCCCTCGATCCTGTGCATTCTCTCCTTGGGACTCACGGTGAGCAGCAGGACCAGGTCGGGTTTGAGCAGGTCCCTCGGCCACTGGTATATAGGGTGATGGGCCGGGGGCAGGTGCTGGAGACCCCCACTCACCTCGGTGGCTATGGCATAGGAGGCTGTGCTGTGCCAGTACCTGAGAAGGAAATGAGTAGTAAGTTCTCCGTCTGCAGAAGAAGTCAAGGCAGCTCCTGAAAATCAGCTGCTGAGGATGCTAAACCAAGGAGGGCTCTGCTAAAGTTTCCCTAATATTGCATAAATTAAACAAATATAACAAAATCTTAAAGATATGTATAAAATGTAAAAAGTAAATTAAAATCAATAAGAAAGCACTGGGCTATTCATAGCTACATTTACTCAATGGAAAGCGCATTTATGTGAGATTGCTCGGCCATATCCTTTCAGCCTCGCAGTATGCTTTCTTCTACAAAGGGAAGATGACAGGGGGTGAGGGGTTGTTTGTAGTCCATTTGTATTTAATGTTGTGTCTTGGCCGAATAAAAATCTGCAGGCCCATTCAGTCCCCACATTGTCTTAAAATTGAATTTGCCAGTGAAATCTCCGTTCTGGAAACCGTGGGGAGGAAGCCTTTGTCCGTCTCACCTCGTTGTCGTTATTGCCATGGAGCGGGTTTGGACTGTTAGCCACTCCGAGGACAGTGGAACCCTGCCAGGTCTTTTTGCACCATCCCACCTTCTGGCGCTGTGTCAGAAAACGCTCTGCTGCTATCCACAGGGTTTTCACGGCAAAATTTTTCACAAGTGGGTGGCCAGGTCCTCTTCCTAGTCTGGAAGCTCTGCTGAAACCTGTCCACCACGGTGACCGTGGGGTATATTTGAAATACCGGTGGCATAGCTTTCATGCAACAGCAGCTGCCACAGTATGACAACCAACAGGTGGGTGAGTGGTTCCCTGACCGGGACAGAAACCCGGGCCTCGGCAGCAAGAGCACCGCATCTTAACCACAAGCCCACCAGGGCTGGTCTCCCAACTCCCCAGCCATCTAATTGTGCATCAGCATCTGGTGGGGAGTCAGATAAACCCAAATACACCCTAGGTACACAACTCTGGGGAAACCCTCCCTGAGGGAAGTGGATCACTCCTGAATGGCTGTTTTAAAAATGTTTTGGGGGAAGGAAAAGAAAATCAAATGAGCTCTCTATTTCAAACGCCCAATTGCTTTCCACTGCCTGCCAAAAAACCATCAGCCTCCGCACAAGGACATGGACACCCCTCACAGTGTGCACCCCCGCACCTCCTTCACAGAACTGTGCCCACTTCTTCCCCCAGCCAGAGAGAGGTTCTCACTCAGCGGAGTCCCCCTCAGAGGAAGCCCCCAGGCAACACTCATGGCTCCTCCTCTGGGCTCTCAGCACCCCTCACACTCGACTCCCTGAGGAATTTCTCCTTGTAAATTAGAGCAAGTTGTTTCCAAGGCCGATGTCCGTCTCCTCCATTGGATAATTCCTTTTGAGTCATCTCTGTGTTCCAAAACCTGAAGCCAGTGTCTGGCACACAATGGGCATGCAGTAAATGTTCTCTGGGTGCACGAATGAAGGAAGTGGGATTATTTATCACTTGCCATAACTTATGATACTCTTTCCCTGTTCATGTCACATTCCAATTTTAAGTGACTAAATGCTAAACTCCAGATCCAGTATCAAAGGACTGTCACCTACAACAAATATTTAAGAAATAATTATAAAAATCCCATTGTGGAGAGGTGCCCGTGGTCCCACCTTTGTCTGTATTTTCAACTTACTGCCTTCAATATTTTAAAATACTAAATTCTTAATCGCTTTAGATTTGATTTACTTTTCACAGTGAAAAGGACATAGTAGCATCTGCAAAACAAATTCACAGTGCTATCCAAGTTGTGTGTTGTTTTACCTTCTGCCACCTGCTTGCTTTGTGGACAGAAGTAAGTCATTTCAGCCAATACAGCCTCAACTTTCCTGTCTGGAAAATGAAAATCACGCAAGCTTTGTTCTCCTTCCATAGCTGTTGCAAAAACAGACAAGTGCTTTAAAAACCTGTATCACACTGTCATTGTGAGACAATATCTAATTGTTATTGGACACTGGTTGTAACTAAAGCTGCATCATTTCCAATTACATTAACACAATACAGACAGTACTGCAAAGGACCTTTTCCACCTCCATACATGTGCGCTGAAAACCTCCGGCCCCTGTAGCTGCTAGCTCCTTGAATTCTGCCTGGGAACATTCCTATGTATCACTTCTCTGACTCTTATCACTTACAGACTCGTACTTCCCCCTTCTCTATCAGATGCATCTTATCTCCCAAGCTGAATAAATCCAGGCAGGGTCCAGGTTTTCCTTTTCTTGGCAACCAACTACAATGTGCACTGTGTTCTGCACATGCTCCGTGTTCACTGAATTAAATAGTCAATTATGAATACAGAGGCTGATATCATCTTAATCTAAAAAGGCTTCTTTCTTGTAGAAAAACCATCAGCAAGAATGGATTTTTTAAAGTAATGAGGGTGATTAAGTTGCCAACCTCAACCACAGTCACCGTCAAAAATTACTCTGTCTCCCTTATTTTTCCAGCTAGATGATGGTGTTGTCTAAAATGGATTTCATTGAAATCCTTAAACATGAACAAAACCCACCCCGACAACAAAAAACTGCTCTTTTCTTCTCATCTGACAAGGTGATACAATATCTCTTTAAAGAACAAAATTGCAGACAATTCACAGACACAAAGAAGAACAATGAGAGGAAGAATGAGGGCCCTGTTTTCTATAGCCAGAGTGCTCACACTGACGACACTGCAGCTCATTTTAAATAATCATACTCTCTGGCCATCAATTTCAGACTTTCTCCACTGTTGAGTATTCTCCATTCCTGCCATCAGGGAAACCACATTAGTTCAAATCAAATGCAATTTGCTGACACATTATGCATAGCTCATACAATAATACCTTGTATTTTAATAGCAATTTGCCATTTTCAAAGCACTTCCACCTGCATCAACTCATTGACTAGTCATCACAAGTCTCGGTGGTCGGCAGAGAAGGGAGGACGGACATCCCATTTAACAGAGTAGGAAACCAGAGACGGAGGGACGGAGAGGACAAGGACCGCGACATGCAGAAGCCCGTGCTGCTTCAGGACATCTCAGGAAATAGTGTGCCTCAGGAAGTCACACTCTATTAGGAAAAGGTTAGTCTTTCTCCTCGAAATAAAGGAGACTGAACCAAACAAAAGTTATCAAATATGGTAGGTCTGGGCACGTTAACTATACAGCAGAAACATCCCAAAGGCAAAGAAGTCCCACAAAAGGATGCAATTTCTTACCCTTCCCTAGGATTCCTTATAGCTTGCCGACTTTGAAATAACTATCTTCATCCCCAAAGCTAAACCCTACTGACTTTATAGCTTAGAAGATAGCACCAGCCTTCTAACCAAGTTTTGCTGTTTTCATCTAGCCCCCCACCCAGCACCACATGCTTTATTCTCCACATACCATCAGAATGATCTCTTTTTGGAATAGTTCAGAGGTATAGACAAGTGTGCAGAGAAAGATATTTCAAGAAAGGGTTGGAAGTTCTCTTTCCATATATGGTAAACCAGCTTTTAACTGACCAACTTACCCACTGGGAACATATGGAAAAGCCAGAATGGTTAAAGTTAAAGACCGGCAATGTTAATGTTGACTAGGATACGAGTCAAAGGGATTTCTCAAACACTGCTGTGCGAGGAGGGCACTGGGAGTCGTTTCAACCACTTCAGAAAACTTTGCAATATCTACTAAAGCTGAACACACGTGAGCCCCACGTCCCTGCAAATCCTCTCCTGGAAGTCTGCACAACAGCACTGCATACATATGTGCACCAAAGATGTGTGCGAGAATCTTTATGGCAACCAGGACTCAGCTCATAGGCAGGACGAAGGGACTCAGGTGCCAACAGCACTCAGGGTACATCTCCCTGTGTAGGCAGTTCAAGAACAGGCAGAACTAAACTATGGTGCTGGGTGTCAGGGCAGTGGTTACCACTGCACCACTGCAGGGGACAATGGGTGGTGACTGGGAGGAAGGAGGTGGGTACATGGGGTGTGGTGAGGTTGTAAGTCTTGACCTGGCTGCAGGCTATACTTGGATGTGTTCACTTCTTGCAATTCCTTGAAATTAACGTTTATGATTAGTGCTCTTTCCTGAAGAATTTTGAGACATGAATACAATTGCTTATCTTTCCAAAAGTAAGTAAAATTGCAGAGAGAATAAAATGAATATTTGTGTAATATTAAGAAATAATCCAATTGCAACTGAAGCCCTTTTGAACTCCTTGTCAACTGCATTTCTCTCTCCTTCCCAGAGGATAGCACTCATAAATTTGGTGTTCAGCATCCTGTCATCCCTTGCACTCTGCAGTTCATATTATTTTGCGTGCACTCTACCGAACCTCTTTCTGTAACCTGATTTTATTCATTCAAAATTATGGTTTTGTAATTTATGCACATTGATGCACTGTACTAGTTTATATTGCTGTATGGTGCTCCATTTTATAAATATGCCAGTACTAATTTACCCTTTCTTCTGTTGATGGGCTTTTGGTTTTGCAAACCTTTCAATAATATCAACAAAACTGAAAGGACCTCTGTGCTTCTTCAGTAGGTGGAAGCAGTCTCCCACTTTGCTACATCTTCTCGAACTGCTCTCCAAGGCACTGAGCCAGTATCCACTCCCACCAGCCCCACAGAGAGTGTCTGTGGATCCGTATCATCTGCAGCTCTGGACATGAGGATGCTTTTAATTAGTTCTCACCAACCTGATGAGAGCAAAATGGGGTCTCATGGGGGTTGTAACTTCCCTACCACCGAGTCCTGGAGATTTGAAGACCGGTGTGACTTGCTTGCCATACCCTATGTCCAGTTTTGTGGCATTTTTAAGCTATTTCTTATGTATGGAATTTAAAAAATATAACTCAGCTTATGTCATCCCATTATCTGAAACCTTCCAAGGGCTCCCCACTGCACTCAGAGTAAAGTCCACCCCCTTCCCCACGGCCAGGGCTCTCCTCATCTGTTGTGTCTTTCTCTTTTCATTCTTCCAGAAAGTACCTCTCGTCCACTATGTTTTCATCACACTGGCCTGCTTCTAGTCCTCAAATATATTAACTCCTTCCTGTCTCGGTGCTTTGCCCTTCCCGGTCCCTCTCGCCATAGTGCTGTTACTGGGGAATGTTCACGCCTGTCTCATCTTGGTGTTTAGGAGCTCAGATCAATGGTACCTCCCTACGTTGGCCCTACTAAACCACAGCCATTGTCTACCTCATTGCCTGGATCTATCCCCTTCACAGTATTCATCACCCTCTGATATTATCTTAAGTGTTTATGTGCTTGATTATTGCCTTCTCCCTCAATGGTGTGTTTGCTCCATCAAAGCAGGCACTGTCCAGCTCACTTACCACTGAATCCCCTGATGTGAAAACAATCTTTAGCACAGGGTAGATGTGCAATAAATGATTGCTGAATAAGCCAGTGAACAAATGAACCACTGAAAGCATCGATCTGTGAAGCAGAGACTTCGTTGATATCCCCACTATGCTATTTCTAGCTCAGGCACTTCGGCCAGCTACTTAACCTTTCTCAGACCTACGTAGCTCATCAGTCAATTGGGAACAACCTTTAGTATCCACCTAGGCAAGCAATTGTTCCCAATATTAGTATAGTATATGTAGTGCTCTTAGCAAAATGGGCAATGGTATAGGTGAGTGATAAACCATAGACGTTACTCCTATTACTACATTATTCCTATTACAGTTTGACTTAATAAACACATAGTGTACTTGCATATACGTGCACACACACATGCACACACACATGTACGGGAGGAAGAAAATGCCAAATTCAAGGCATTTTTATACCCACCTGTCTACAATCACAGGAGATTTCGTAGATTCTCTAGCTATTTCAGAAGCCACAATATAATTGCCCAAAGAGTAGAATGCTCTTCTAATGATAGTTGGTTCATCATCAAAGATTTTCCTCCACTGGCCAATGCAAGAGGGTGGTGACTTTAAGAGAACGGCCTTGAGCGTCTCTGAAACGGACTGGGTCACAGTGGTCTTACCTGCAGGTCATACACAAAATATAGCACATCTTAAGCACAGCCACCAAGTCACTCCCAAAAGTTAACATTAACTCAGAAAGGGGAAAGGCATTCTTTCAAACTGTCAACTGAATGAGTTGATTAAATAATATGATTCTTTATTAAAAGTTGCACACCCTTAGGAACTTAGGATTCCTCTGTTGGGTATCAGAATACTTAGACGGAAAGCCAAAATCGTCCTCTTGTTTATAAATTATTAATGAGAAAGTCTGGCATCTCAGAGCTGGGAAGCAGGCCTGCAGGATACCCCTGTTATAAGCTCTTCCTCATTCCTCAGGACACTCAGCAGCTGACACAGGAAGGAGACGCTCCTCATGCTGAAGCCCACGATGCAATTATCCCCCAAGATCAACCTTGTCCTCAGTATTTGCTGCTGCACTTGGAGCCACACTTCTCCTGTTTCTGTGTTTTGGGCTAAGTGTGCACATGTCCATTGTATTTTCATATCTATTTGGCAATTTCAAAGCCTTCTCCCCTCCACTTGCCAGTTTTCCCACAATTTGCTCCAACAGGGGCCTCTGAACTGCCCTTAGTTCCTGGAACCCCCACCCTGGCTCGAGTCTCGCATCTTCGCCCATGCTGTCTCTCCTGTTGGGAGAACGTCTCCACTTTCCTCACCTGACCAGCTCCGATCTCCACTGAAAACACAATCCAGGTGTCAACCCTTCCAAGCCATCCCTGAACACGACTGTGGCCTCTTTGTCTCCTACCCCGAGGCTGCATTCACTGCCTTCCTGTGTTCACCAGAGCGCCTGTGGCTTAGCGCCCTCACCCTCCTGTGGTCTTAGCCAGAAAGTCTTATTCACCTTGTGTTCCAGGCCTGCCCCGCTCCCCACCTGGCACACGCTGGAGGCTCACATGAGGCTTATGAATCGAACTCTGGATAAAGTTTTGTTTGTCAGGACCTGTCTATTCCTGCAAGTGATCAATTAATCTCATTGCCTATAACTAGAAGGTAATGCTCTCTTACCTGTGGCATCCAGTCCTTCGATGGCAATGACGGGGAACTTCCCCTTCTGGACCTGTTCCGGGCACTGATCAACCAGGTCGAGCACAGCTCGGGCCTCCGGAATGAAGGCTGTACACTGTAAAACAATGTCTCTGCATTAGCAGGGAAGCAACGGGGCTTTTGCAGAAACCAAATCTAACTGCCAGAACAAGCTGGCCTGATGCCACAAAGGTGAGTTACGTTTGGCACCATGCCAGAATTGAGAGACTTTTGAACCTGAGAAGGACTGGATGCTCTTACTTTATACCACGTAGAGGAGGCTCAAGAAGACGGTAACTGTTACCATCACCGAGCCTGCAGCCCTCACTGACCAGCTTCCTCCAGAGGAGGAGGGACGGGAAAGACGCCGAATTGCAGAGCAGCGTCATACGGCGACAGTGGAACTACAGGCCCCGCCTGGCACGGTGTGTCACAGATGTGGGAAATCAGCCACACTGGAGGCTCCAAAGAGAGTCCTCGGCATTTGTCCTTTCCTAACCGCTCCAAGCCCAGGAGGATGCGTGCGCCGGCACCACCAAGCACGCAAAGCAGGGTCTTCCTGGGGATTCAGGTCCTCACTGTGCCAGGCCGCCCTGCCGCTCATAGCATCTCTGCACCAGCGCCTGGACGTGCATTTACTTATGTGCTCCCTCTGAGCAGGGCGGTATTCTAAGTGCATTCAGAGTGCTAACCTGGCCAATCTTCATGATAACTCTATGGATTCAGGAAACCGAGGCAACGAAAGTGTAAGAAACTTACTCAAAGTGACACAGGTAATTAATGTCAGAGTTTGGATTCAACCCCGAGGAGTTGGTCTTGCACTCTTAACCACTCCACAATATTCACTGAGCACGTGCTGGGTGTCAGATGTTTACTGTCTCAACCCAGCAAGACAGGTATCTTACATAGGAAAGACAAAAAAAAAAAAACTTAGAGTAGCTGAGTGACTTGGGTCCAGCAACTGGCAAGTTAGGTGGGCACTGTTTAAGATTTTAAACCCCTAAACTCTTCTCCTTTTCTCTACACACCAACCTCCTGGAATGGTGTAATTATTTGCGAGGTGGGAGATGGTATTATTCCGCCCGCCCCCGCCCAGGGGCCTCCCTCCTCCTCCCCCTCCTCCTCCCCCTCCTCC